>NC_044390.1:72680508-72988521 GCF_006542625.1 Nomascus leucogenys
AAATATTTAGAGGATTTCACCTGTGAAGCCATCTGGACCTGAAGATTTCTTTGTGGAGGCATTTAATTACAAATTCAATTTTTAAATTAGAGGACTTTTTCTTTTTTAAAAAATCCTGTGCCAGTTTTTCAAAGTTTTGCTTCTTCTCTTTTCTCCTTTTCTTTTCTTTTTTAAAGGAATTTCTCCACTTCTTCTAAATTTTCAGGAAAAACTCTAGGATTCTTTGATGTTCCTAAAAATACATGGTTAAGCCAAAATGTGGTAAAGAAGTCAAGATCAAAGCATAGTGTCCAGGTCCTCTCTGGCCCAGTGGTTAAAAATGTGAACTCTGGTACTTTTCTACTCTTTAGTCTTTTTAAAGATAAATTTTAAATGCAAACAAACAAACAAACAATCAAACAAAAAACCTTGTTTATTCAGCTGCAGCACTGGAACCCTAAACAGTCACTAGACAAGGAATTCCAAGGTGAGAGTTTTCAGCACATTTCTGCTTGGTCTCTTATCCTTCTGCTCTGAGGGAAAAAGAGGGTTGGGCTCAGTCCTCTATGCCTCTCTTCTCTCAGGAATCTTGGTCCCTCAATTGCTGGCTGCCCTGAAAGCTCTGAACTATAATTTTTATCTCCCCAGCTCTCCAAGATTGTTGCAGTTTTTGCTGACATCTTGGCTCTTAACAGTTGTCCTCTGTCTGGATTCCTTGAAAATGCCACTAGAGGAAAATGGCTCACCTCTGTGTTTCTCTTCTCTCCAGGATCTTGACTTCTCAAGTATTGGATGCTTTAGCAACTCTCTGATACCTTCAAATAGACATATTTTTGTGTTTTAGTTGGCTTTTCTGCTTTTTTCTTGGCATAAACATTGGTCTGCTGTAAGTTACTCAATATAGGTAGAAGTAGATATCTGAATATATCTTTTTTATTAACTTCTCACTTGAACTGAATTTTTGAATTAACCCATTGACTAAGAGTCTTGGTTGACAAGAGATAAGACATCTGCTACCATGATGATGATATTAATAGTAAGTGGCAGCTAAACATCCATTGATAAGTCACGAGGTACCAGATTCTCTGTTAAATTATTTATATGTAGTCTTTCATTTATCCTTCTAAGAACCCTGGAGGTAGGTACTACTATCTTCCTTCTTTAGATGAGAAACTGAATTCATAGTAACCTGCTCATATCCACAGAGCTAATTGATGACCATAATAAAATATGAGACAAGGCTGCCTGATACCAGAGGCCACAAACATAATATTCGAAAGGTATTTAAAATGCATTTGTCATTGTAGTTGATGTCATTGGGCTAGAAGAACAAGGAGGGCTAAAACTGTTGGCAGGGAAAACTCTTTGGAGATTTAGTATGGGATGCAGGACAGCCAGACTAGTCTAGTCGAGTGAAGGGGTAGACTCCCGCCATGCGGGAGATTGACCTCTTGCCTAAATAGAAGAGAGATGTTATTTATAGTTCATAAATATCATACATTCCAAATCTGGAAGTCAGTTTTTTTACTTTTGTGTTTTTAAAAAAGGGCTGCATCTTACAATAGATGTCAAAAGAAACTCATCAGCTGCTTAGCACCAGAGTCAACTGCAGCAAAGTTGTCATGGCCAGCATATGTGCAACCTTCCTCTCGGCATCTGATGGCCATTTCAGTTGATTTATTTGATTTGGTAGCACCTTACAGGGTTGATTATAACTTAGTGCTGCCCCTACATAACACTTCTTTAAAAAAGTTACACTAGGATTTAGCACTGAAATAAGAACTTGAATTCATTGGTTTTCCACCCTAAAGGAAATACCGTTAATGCAGTTGAAATTGTCAATTTATTTTGGAATACAGCGTAGACTTTTTGAAGCCAACAGTAGCTGATGTGACCTATTCCTGTATCATGAAGGACATCAAGCACCCAACATCTAAATGTCAAAAGCTTCTGGCTGACTTTCAAGAGAAGCTATTTAACTTCCAGGAATGTATAATTCAATAAAGGGAAAACAGAACAATGAATTTAACCAAGTGGGAAATTCAAACGAACTCCAGCGTTCTTCGATATGCCTGGAAATAACGCTGTTAGGCAAAAGGTTCCAAAAGGGTCAAAATCAGTGATTTGATCCTGAGAAGAACTATAGCCTATTTGTTCAAATGCAGATTTAGCACCATGTTGCATGAGTTTAAACCTTTGCTCTGATGCTCAATAGCTTGGGAATCTTGGGCACCCCTCTCTACCTCAATGTCCTCATGTGTACATGGGGATAATAACAGCATCTACCTAATGGAGGTTTCATGAGGATTAAATGAGTCAGTACAGGTAAACACTAAGAAATATTTGGCAAAGGATGAGTGCTCAATAAAGGTTAGATATCAGGACAAGCAGCACAGTGCTTTTGATATTATGCCTAATGTTTTGTCTGATGGTCTATATTAGTTCATTCTCATATTGCTATAAATAAATCCCTGAGCCTGGGTAATTTATAAAGAAAAGTTTAATTGGCTCCTGGTTCTGCAGGCTGTACAGGAATCATGGTGCTGGCATCTGCTCAGCTTCTGGGGAGGCTTCAGGAAATTTACAATCATGGCGGACGGTGAAGGGGGAGCAGGCACGTCACATGGCCAGAGTAGGAGCAAGAGAGAAAGAGAGAGAGAGAGAGACAGAGAGAGAGAGAGAGAGAGAGATGTCACACACTTTTAAATGACCAGATCTCATGAAAACTTACTCACTATTGTGAGGATGGTACCAATGGGATGTTACTAGACCATTCATGAGAAACCTGCTCCTATGATCCAGTCACCTCCCACCAGGCCCCACTGCCAACGCTGGGAATTACATTTCAACATGAGATTTGGATAAGGACAGCATCCAAACTATATCACTGTCCATGGCCAAAAGTGATTAAAATAATTTTACATTCTGAATTTAAAGATGCTTTAGGGGTTAATGTTAAACATGGTATTGATGAAACAAGGTGTATTGAAGCATATGAATAAATGAGTGCTATTGTTAGCCAATGAAGGTTTTATTTGTTGCTACTGTTTTCTACTTACATTTAATGCAGTGGGTTTTTTTCCTCACCAGAATTGGTGTTAAATTACATTTTTAATAACTGAACTCTGTAAATCCTTTTCCATCAGCAGCCCCACAGTTCATTGCCTGGGCTACTGCAGTTGACTCATAGCTGGTTTCCCCATGTGTTGCTTTGCTTTTTTGCAATTGTAGCCATACACAAGTGACAGATATCTTTAACAGATGCAGATTTGATTATGTTGCTCTTTGCTGAAAAGCCTCTAAAAGTTCCCCACTGTTCTCAGAATAAGACCGCAAATTCATAACATGGTCTGACTCTTCCCTGTTGTGCCTCTTTTCTGGCCTCATCGTGTACCATTGTCCCTCATTCTGTCTGTCAGTCCCTCTTGAGGCCAAGCCCATTCTTCTCAGGACCGTTGCTCTTTGCCTCTCTCTGTCTGAAGGTTCACTGGCTGTATGAGTCAGTGTTCTCCAGAAAAACAGAACCAAGAGATGTACAGATATTTAAGAGGGATTTATTATGGAAATGGGCTCACACTGAGAAGCCCCATTATCTGCTGTGTGCAGGCTATAGCATTAAAGAAGCTGGTGCTCCGGGTGCAGTGGCTCACACCTGTAATCCCAGCACTTTGGGAGGCCGAGGCGGGCAGATCACGAGGTCAGGAGATCAAGACCATCCTGGCTAACACGGTGAAACCCTGTCTCTACCAAAAATACACACAAAAAATTAGCCGGGCGTGGTGGCAGGCACCTGTGGTCCCAGCTACTTGGGAGGCTGAGGCAGGAGAATGGTGTGAAACCAGGAGACGGAGCTTGCAGTGAGCCGAGATCGTGCCACTGCACTCCAGCCTGGGCGACAGAGTGAGACTCTGTCTCAAAAAAAAAAAAAAAAAAAAAAAAAAGAGGCTGGTGCTCTAACTCTCCATTTAAGAGCAAAGGTCAGAGAATTGGGGAGACTGCTGGTATAAGTCCTGGAGGCTGAAGGCCTGAGAACCTGAAGCTCTGATGTCCAAGGGCAGAAGAAGCTGGATGTCCCAGATCCAGAGGAGAGTTAAAATTTGCCTTTTCTTTGCCTTTTTGTTCTATCCAGGTTCTCAACAGATTGGATGATGTCCACCTACACTAGTGAGGGCAAATATTCCTTATTCAGTCCACTGATTCAAAAGCCAATGTCTTCCAGAAACACTCTCACAAACGTACCCAGATATAATACTATATCAGTTACCTGGGCAGCCCTTAACCCAGTCAAGCTGACACCTAAACCATCACATCAACTAACTCCTGCCCACTCTGAGGAAATGTCATTCCTCAGAGAAAGCCTTTTCTGATGTTAGGTCAAAATCAAACTCATATTACTAGCTTTCCCACTTTCTTCTTACAGCACATTCCATGGTTTCTTATTCTTTATTCTTTTGGGTGACTGTTTACTTAATGTTATTCCCTCCACTAGCTCATAAATTCCACAAGGGCATGAATTGTGCATTTTTAAAGTGTTAAATTCCTAGTGCTTGGCATACACGTATATCCTCTCTGTCTCTCTCTCTCTTTCTCGCTCTCTCTCCCTCTCTCTCTATATATATATGGGAGTTGGCTCACACAATTATAAAGACATGCACACACACATATATAGATACACATAGATAGAAAAATGGATATCCTATATATGTATATCTTATTAAAATACAATATATGTAAAGCACACTATATTAGTCTGTTCTCAAACTGCTTTAAAAACACTACCTGAAACTGGGGAATTTATAAAGGAAAGAGATTTAATTGATTCACAGTTTCTCATGGATTGGGAGGCCTCAGGAAACTTACAATCATGGCAGAAAGGGAAGCAGGCACATCTTACGTGGCAGCAGGTGAGAGAGAATGTGTGTGAGACTGCAGGAACAACTACCATTTATAAAACCATCAGATCCTGTGAGAATTCACTCACTACCATGAGAACAGAATGTGGGAACCACTCCCATAATCCAATCACTTCCCTCCCTCAACACATGGAGATTACAGATTCCTCCCTTGACACATGTGGATTGCAATTCAAGATGAGATTTGGGTGGGGACACAGAGCCTAACCATATTATTTCGCCCTGGCCCTTCCCAAATTTCATGTCCTTTCTACATCTCAAAACCAATCATGCCTTCCCAACAAATTCCCAAAGTCCTAATTCATTTCAGCATTAACTTAAAAGCCCAAGTCCAAAGTCTCTTCTGAGACAAGTGAAGTCCCTTCCACCTAACAGCCTACAAAACCAAAAGCAAGTTAGTTACTTCCAAGATATAATGGAGATGCAGGCATTGCATAAATGCTCCCATTCCAAATGGAGAAATCGGCCAAAACAAAGGGGATACAGACCTCATGCAAGTCCAAAATTCAGCAGGGCAGTTATTAAGTCTTAAAGCTCCAAAATAATCTCCTTTGACTCCATATCTCACATTTAGGTCTCACTGATGCAAGAGGTGGGCTCCCACAGTCTTGGGCAGCTCTACTCCTGTGGCTTTGTAGGGTACAGCTCCCCTCCTGGCTACTTTCACTGGCTGGCCTTGAGTGTCTGTGGCTTTGTTCCAGGCACACAGTGCAAGCTATCATTGGATCTCATTCTGGGGTCTAGAGGACAGTGGCCCTCTTCTCACAGTTCTACTAGGCAGTGTCCTAGTAGGGACTCTGTGTGGGGGCTCCAGCTCCACATTTCCCATCTGCATTGCCTTAGCAGAGGTTCTCCATGAGGCCTCCACCCAAGCAGCAAACTTCTGCCTGTACATTCAGGCATTTCCTTACATCCTCTGAAATCTGGGTGGGGGTTCCCAAACCTCAGTTCTTGACTTCTGTGTACCCACAGGCCCAATACCACATGGAAGCCACCAAGGCTTGGGGCTTGCACCCTCTGAAGCAATGGCCCGAGCTGTACCTTGGCCACTTTTAGCCATAGCTGGACACAGGGCATTAAGTCCTAAGGCTGCACACAGGAGCCAGCTGGCCCATTAAATCATTTTTGACTCCTAGGCCTCTCGGCCTGTGGGAGCAACTGCTGCCAAAATCTCTGACATACCCTGGAAACATTTTCCCCATTGTCTTGGTGATTAACATGTGGCTCCTTGTTATTTTTGCAAATTTCTGCAGAAGGCTTGAATTTCTCCCCAGAAAATGGATTTTTCTTTTCTATTGCATCATCAGGCTGCAAATTTTCCAAACTTGAATGGTCTGCTTTTCTTTTAAACATAAGTTCCAATTACAGATAATTTCTCTCAAGTTCAAAGTTCCACAGATATCTAGGGCAGGGACAAAATGCTGCCAGTCTCTTTGCTAAAGCATAGCAAGAGTCACCTTTACTCCAGTTCCCAAGAAGTTCCTCATCTCCATCTGAGACCACCTCAGCCCAAACTTCATTGCCCATATCCCTATCAGCATTTTGGTTTAACCCATTCAACAAGTCTCTAGGAAGTTTCAAACTTTCCTACATTGTCCTGTCTTCTTCTGAGCCCTCCAAACAGTTCCAACCTCTGCCTATTACCCAGTTCCAAGGTCACTTTCAGTTTTCGGGTATCTTTATAGCAGTACCCCACTCTCTGCAGTACCAATATACTGTATTAGTTCTCACACTGCTATAAAGATACTACCACAAACTGGGTAATTTATAAAGGAAAGAGGTTTAATTGACTCACAGTTCTGCATGGCCAGGGAGTCCTCAGGAAACTTACAATCACGGTGGAAGGGGAAGCAGGCACGTTTTACATGGTGGCAGGTGAGACAGAGCGTGTGTGAGAGCACGTGAAAAACTACCATTTATAAAACCATGAGATCTTGTAAGAACTCACTCACTATTACGAGAACAGCATGCGGGGAACCGCCCCCATAATCCAATCACTTCTCTCCCTCGACACGTGGGGATTACAGGTCCCTCCCTTGACACATGGGGGTGCAATTTGAGATGAGATTTGGGTGGGGACACACAGCCAAACTGTATCACACACAAAATATTTAGCTAGATAACTTCTTTAGAAATGAAAACTTCCATGTTACAAACACCCAAATCAAGAAAGAGACAAGAACACTCAGAAGCCTCTCTTGTTCTAGTCATTCCCAAAAGGCAAAAATTGTTTGGATTTTTCCCATCTGAGATTAATTTTGGTTGTTCTGGAGCTTTCTATAAATGAAATTGTAGACACGTACTCTCCTGTCTATCTTTTTGCTCAACATTATATATGAGATCTATCCATTTTGTGCATGTCCTGATAGTTTTGTTTTCATTGCTATATTGCAGTCTATTGTCTGAATATACCCCAATATATTTATCTTTGTACTATTGATAGAAAGCTGGTTTATTTCCAGTTTTGAGTTATAACATATATTGTTGCTATGAACATTCTTTTGCATGTCATATACACTGATTTCTCCTGGGTTTATAGCCAGGACCACAATTTCTGCAAAGCTGCATCATATGTTTTGTCAAATACATAGTTGCCAAATTAGAAAAAATGCCAAATTAGAAAAAATTTCATGTAGTGTGGGGGAACCTTTCCCTCCATTTTGGATGAGGAGTTCCCCAGAGTTCTGGACTTATCTTAGTCTTTTTTTCACAAAGTGTTTATGGGCCATGAAGATTCTCAAAAATAGGTGGAATCAAATTGGCTGTCATAATACATGGAAAGAATTTACAGGGACGGGGTATCTGGAGGTGCAAGGTCTCTTTTGTGGTGCCTGCTGAGACGTTCTGATCTCAGCCCTGGAGAGTCTTCCAGTCTGGGATCCAGTTAGGCTTGTTCTCCCTGTCCACTCCCTTTCTTCCTCCTTCTTGGCTTTGCACTTTTTCATAATTTCTTACTTCCAGAGGAGTGGGTTTCAGGGATGAGTTTACAAACATATCAATCATTTGCTTCCTGGAACTAAAAGTTCCCCACAGGCCCCTACTGCACTTGAATCAGTAAGGTCAGCAAGTGATCAACCCATTTGCAAGGGGCTATTTGTTACCTATGACTGGGGGCTAGGAGCTAAGCCTAGGCTGATGTAGCATTTGGGTAGTGGCAGAAAGAGCTCTCCACTGAAGCTCACTCCCCCTTTGGTGTGACAGTGACAAACTCCACGATGACTTCTCTTCTCCTTGGCTAATCAGGATCCTTTCCAGTAGCAGCCTTGACATCTCATTTAACCCCAGCTGTAAAGACACCTCCAGTCCAGAGCACATGGATCTTAACTGGTCAGAACACACTCAGAGTCCAGAGGAAACTGCAAGTGTTTCCTTTCCTTCTCAGAAGATTTTTCACGCAATGCTGAATCTCTCTTACCTGGATTTCTGGAGTCCTTTCTCCTTCGGTTTTACTCTTCCCTCCATATTCCCCCCACCTTCTCCTGGGGTCCTGTCTTTATCTTGTACATCTCAGGCTGGAAGTAATATTTCCAGTGCCCTCCTGCTTTTCGCCTACCCCTGATGTTGATAAGTATCTTTGCTGGAGAGTCTCATCTACTTCCGAGAAGGGCAACCACAAGATAAAGACTGGAGGAGCTTTGGGGAAGACAGAATGATGCCCCTAAAGCACCACTTTGATGCATGATTTTTCTAAAATATTCCTCACCACCACAGTTAAGGGTTGGTTGGAGTGGGCAGAAAAGTCACTGAACAAATGGAAACTTCTTTTTCTAAAAAAAAATTATTTTTTAAGTCAGATTTATTGAGGAATGTTTTATACATCATGAAATTCATCTTTTTTTGGACCTACAGTGCAATGAATTACAAGAAGTGTATACAATTGTGTAACCACCACCATAACTGAGATACAGAACATTTCCATCTCTCTAAAAAGTGCCCTGGGGCCTTAGCACAGCCAGTGCCTCCCACCAGTCCCAAGAGGGGACCTTTTACAGTGCAAATGCCCCCTAAGGAGGCTACATTAGTCAGTCTGGAATGGATGGCTGAGGATAGGTCTTTGTTTCCTCTAGATGGGAGGAATTGGGGCAGGTGAGTTGAAGATGGAGTGGCTCGTGCTGAATCCAACTTAGCCCCAGGGACAAGGTTCTGGATGAAGCGTCAGGGGATTGAGACCTGGGTCTGGTGGGGAAACTGGGGGAAGCATCAACCCCAGGGGGAAACTGCAGCTGGATGTGGACTGGGGGTTGAAAGGAGGAGCAAAAACAGAAACCAAGAGGCAGGAACTCGGCATCCCACATGGAGTCCTGTAGGTTCTTTGGACTATGTCCTCAATAGTCTTAAAAGTGTCAGAACTCTCATAAGGAACATGGGCTGGGATCAAGGAAGAGTGGGCAAAAGGGGGTCGTCTGGGTGGCACTAAAGACTTGCTTGTTTCAGGTTGTGTCTGTGTGTGTATGCATGGGTGTGAAGGTACATGTGTGCATATGTGTATGTGTATGTATGTATATGTGCATGTGTGTATAAGTGTGTGTGTATGAGTGTGTGTGCACATGTATACATGTGTGTCAGTGTGCATGCATGTGTGTGTGTGTGCATGTGTATTCAGAGACCATGGCAAGACACTGGGTCATCTCAAGACATCCCAGCTGACCCATATTCTCAACTGGGTGGGGAAGCTTGGGGCAAGGCCAGCCAAGCCTGGTTGGGGCAAGGCCAACCAGGGGGCTCCAGTGCAATGAAGGAGCCTCTTCCCTTTGTGCACTGGAGCCCCCAGTGCTACTTCATCAACAAGCCCGTGCTGGAGCTGAGCAGAGCAGCATGTGCTGGGGGCTGACATCCCAGCTGCATGCTGACGCGCCGTCACCCCCAGCTGGAGCAACCGCACATTCTTAGACGCTCTATGTCATGGAAAGAAAGGTGAAGTGCTCCATCTGCTCTGCTCTGCTCTCTCCAAACGTTACCACTCTGGCAACAAAACGGAGGGCACCGTGGCTAGAGATCTTTCTTCTCTTGGAGGGTGGAGAGATTCTTTTAAATCTGGAGTCCTTGATGGTATTAAGTTTGAGGAATTTTTCAAACCATCATCAGGCAGAAGCATCTGCTAACAACCCCTTTCTGCACATAGTACTTATGGAGATTTGGTCTGAGGCGAATGACTTGGCAGGTTGTGTTTTTGTGGAATTATGCACCAGAGGAGATAAGAACATGCTTTCTTTCCCATAGCTGTTTGCTTTAATTGATGAATATGTTTAATTATTGAGCCCCTACTATATGCAAGATGATAGAAAGCCAGAGGTAAACCAGCCAGGTAAGATCTCTGCCCTCATGAGCTGATGGTCTGGTGGTGGTGAGCACCTGCCCAGAGCAAGGCCCTGTAGGAGGCTCTCCGATGGGCTCCAAGGTGGTTGTGACTGATTGATTGCTTCCACAGTTGTAATTAATATGCCGTTTACACAAATACTTTGCAGCTCCTTCCATCGAGAGGTGGAGCCTGTTTGTCTATCCTTGAATCTGCGCTCAACTGTGACTTGATTTGGCCAGTAGAAGGTGAGGAAGTGGGACACTACCAATTGTGAACCTAGGCCTCAGGAGATTGGGTGCATATCTTCTCTTTCCTAGAATCTTGCTTCTATTGGGTGAACAGGCTTGGACTAGTGAGCCAGAGAACCTGAGAGCCTGTGGAGAAGAGCTCATTTGTTCAATCTGAAACCATGTAAGATCAGTCGACAGTTAGCTGATTCCAAAACAGACGAGAGAGTCCAGCTTGGAATAACAGAGCTGCTTTTTCTACTCGCAGCGACCACAGACACACGACTATACCCAGCTAAGAGCAGCAGGGCTGCCCAGCCAACCTGCAGACATGTGAGCAATGATAAACCTTGGTTTCTCACTGAGCAAGGCTGTCTGCATTCACTAATGGCTGTGCAAGGCTCTGACTTTCTGGAGACTCAAGAAGCGCCCAGTGCCCCAAAGAGCCCCTTTGAAACAGCTCCTCTCCTCTTCTTTTACCCTTCCATCCTCAGCTTTAAACCATCGCTTGTTTGAGGCAGCAAGAACAATTGCTATATGTTTGTAGCATTTCACAAATCATTTTACGGGAGGAGAGCAACACATCAAAATTGGTACGATGGATATTTATTTTCCTAATGCCACTTATCAGGTGTTGGTCATGAAAATTACCTGTCTGCTGGACTCCTCTACAGCTGGTGGAAAGGGTGGGAAAGCCAAGAGGAACATAAAGACATAAAGAAGAGAGAGAAGCAAGGCACTACTTTATTTTTGTAGAAGGGAAAATACTATAGGTTTGTCCACATGGGATCTGGTGGAATGGTTCAGAAATTAGTCTGTCTGAACACCCATTTCTCCATTCATCCACTTAACATGGTTTACTTTTAATGACTTTTAAAAATAAAAATCATGTACGTTTAAGGTATACAACATGATGTTTTGATATATGTATACTTAGTGCAATGATTATTATAGATAAGTGAATTAACATATCTTTCTCTTCACATAGTTAAATTTTGTTTCTTTTTTGTAGTGACAGCACCTGAAGTCTATTCTCTTAGCACATTTCTAGTTTACAGTATAGTATTTGATATGGTTTGGCTCTGTGTCCCCACCCAAATCTTATTTTGAATTGTAATCCTCATAATCCTCATGCGTTGAGGTGAGACCTGGTGGGAGGTGATTGGATCATGGGGGCAGTTTCCCTCACGTTGTTCGTGTGATAGTGAGTTCTCACAAGATCTAATGGTTTTATAAGTGTTTGACAGTTCCTCCTACACACACTGTTTCTCTCTTCTGTCACCATGTAATATGTGCCTGCTTCCCCTTTTGCCATGAGTGTAAGTTTCCAGAGGCCTCCCCAGCCATGTGGAACTGTGAACCAATTAAACCTCTTTCCTTTATAAATTACCCAATCTTGGGTATTTCTTTATAGCAGTATGAAATGAACTCATACAGAGTTATTACTTAAAGTCCTCGTGCTGTGCATTGGAGCTCTAGATTTATTCATCTTACATAGCTATGACTGTACCTTTTGACCAACATCTCCTTCTATATTCCCCACCATTCTACTCTCTGCTTCCATGAGTTTGATTTTTTTTTTTTAGATCCCACATATAAGTAAGATGCTGCAGGATTTTTTTTTATGTGTCTGGCTCATTTCCTTAGCAAAATGTCCTCTGGGTTCATCTATGTTGTCACAAATGGCAGAATTTTCTTCTTTTTTAAAGCTGAATAATATTCCATCACATGTATATGTATATGTATATGTATATGTGTATATATGTATATGTATATGTGTATATATATATATGTGTATTTCTCACAATTTCTTTATCCATTCATCTGTAGGCAGACACTTAGGTTGTTACCTTATCTCTGCTACTGTGAATAATAGTACAATGAACATGGAAGTGCAGATATCACTTCAAGATACTGGTTTCATTTCCTTTGGATATATACCTAGAAGTGGGTTTGGATTGCTGGATCATACAGTAGCTCTAGGTTTAATTTTTTGAGGTGTCTCCTTACTGTTTTCCACAGTGGTTGTACCCATTTACATTCCTATCAATAGTATACAAGGGTTCCCTTTTTTCCACACCTCTCCAACACTTGTTATCTTTTGTCTTTTTGATAATGGCATCCTAATTGATGTGCAGTGATAGCTCCTTGTGGTTTTGATTTCCATTTCCCTGATGATAGTGATGTTAAGCATTTTTTTTCATATACCTGTTGGCCATTTGTATGTCTTCTTTGTAAAAATGGCTACTCAAGTCCTTTGCTCATTTTTCAATAGAGTTACGTGTTTTTTTCTATTAAGTTGTGTGAGTGCTCTGTATACTTGGGATGTTAACCTCTTGTCAGATATGTGGTTTGCAAATATTTTCTCCCAACCCGTAGGTCACTTATTCATTTTGTTGATTGTTTTCTTTGCTTTGGAGAAGCCTTTTCATTTGATGTAACATAGATTTCTTGAGCACTTTCTATCTACTGGGCAGGTGTTAAGCCTGTGAAGAAGGTGAGCCTCATTTCTGTCCTCCTGAAGCTTATGTTTCAGACAGGTGGACATCACTGTGTAAAAACAAACATGGCAAAAACTTGCAGAGAGACATCTGGGTGGCTGCTGGGCTGGATGAGTTCCAGGGAAAAGGGGAATGTGGGGATGCAGGGATGTGAGGATGCAGCAATGGAGGCCAGGC
This sequence comes from Nomascus leucogenys, assembly GCF_006542625.1. Lineage (NCBI taxonomy): Eukaryota > Metazoa > Chordata > Mammalia > Primates > Hylobatidae > Nomascus > Nomascus leucogenys. Next base: position 72,693,605 of record NC_044390.1, read on the forward strand.
TGCAGTGGTGACCACTGATGGCTGCTCAGCACCTTCCCCCCATTTTACAGCTCTAATATCCTGATTTCCTTTAGGGAAAGAATCTCTTCCCTCTTTTGTGCAGTCATAATGGGTTAAACACAACTGCCTGCTGTTCCTTAGCCTCAGCCCATCAGATCCTCTCTTTCTTGGGACTTTGAATTTTGAACCCAGTGATGCAAAAAATATAGCCCAGAATTAAGGTGCAGCCATTCCACTGACAGAGTCCTGCTGCAACTGTGAGTCACTTCTGCTATTTAAACCCCCAGAACTGTCCTTGTCTCTGTCCTTTCCTGAGAATAAGTCACCGGTCTTTTCTTTGATTCCACAAATTATCTGATAAGCTTCAGATATATTTCTTTCCTGGGTGAACTAGCTAGAATCAACTTCTGTTGTTTGCTACCAAAGAAATCTAGCTGGTTCAGTTGCCTTCATGAGCCCTGCTCAGCTGTGTCATATACTCTCTTATGTCAATGTTAGTGCCTTTTTCGGTGCTGGCCCAGAGTAGGGCCTCCAAACATTCTTATTACTTCTCTCTGCGTGTGCTTTAAAAAGCCGATATACTCCTCATAGAATCATTTTCTTTATGAATTGTGCTTTAGTGCAGAAGTTAGCAAACTTTTTCTGTAAAGGGCCAGCAGCTTGAAACAACATCCATTTATTGGTTTCAGTTGACCAGGGACTAGGCATGACTTAGCTGGGTACCCTGGTCAGAGTCTCATAAAGTTGCTATCAAGTGGGTGGCTGGGCTGCATTCTTATCTGGAGGCGTGAGTTGGGAAGAAGTCCTATCCAAGTTCATATGGTTGTTGGCAGAATTAAGCTCCTTGAGATTGTAGGATTGAGGTCTTCAGTTCCTAGAGGCCACCCACAGTTCCCTGCCATGTGGCCCTCTCTATTGGGAATTCACATAATAACAGCTTGCATTTTCAAGGCTATCAGAAGAGTCTCTTTCTTCAGTCTGCTAAGACAGAGTCACACACGAAGTAGCATAATCAAGGCAGTGATATTCAATCATCTTTGCCATATAACACAATACAATTCAATCTCTCAGCCTGCACCAAGAGACTTTTATAAGGATGTTACTTATGATCTCACTTTACATACTCTTTATGATAAATCTTGGAATTTTTTTTTCTGGTAGTTGTGTTTTTCTTGAGCAGCTGGCTAGTTTTAATCTCATGAACATTATAATTTTTTAAAAATAAATTTATCGAAGAAAAATATACTTCAATATATACAGGTTAAAAAAACAAACAAACAAAAAGATGCTGAACACTGATTTTTGAATTTGATTGGGTTTCTGTCTTCACTTTGTCTGCTGGGGAGCTCAGGGCTGCCAAAGTAGAGCCATCCATACTAAGTGTGAAGGACTCCATGGTATATATTTCCAGTATCTTTCTTGTTCTTGGCTCCATGTATTAGTCAGTTTTCACACTGCTGATAAAGACATACCCAAGACTGGACAATTGACAAAAGAAAGAGGCTTAATGGACTTGCAGCTGCACATGGCTGGGGAGGCCTTACAATCATGGTGGAAGGTGAAAGGCATGTATCACATGGCAGCAGACAAGAGAAGAGAGCTTGTGCAGGGAAACTCCCCTTTTTAAACCATCAGATATTGTGAGACTTATTCACTATCACAAGATGAGCATGGGAAAAACCTACCCCCATGATTCAATTATCTCCCACCAGGTCCCTCCCACAACAGAAGGGAATTACGGGAGCTATAATTCAAGATGAGATTTGGGTGAGGACACAGCCAAATCATATCACTCCATTCAATGTTCCAGTATTGATTTATCTTCTTTCTCTCCAACATAATTCATGTGATCTTCCTGCTTTGTGTGTATCTAAATCTTGAATCCTCTCTAAATAAGGTGGGGAAAATGTTTGATAAAAGAATAAAGTATGGTCCTTTAGTATGTGTGGTGCATTGGAATGTGAACAACACCTATACTTAAACTAGAACAAATAGTAATTCAATGGAAGGACCTTTAAGTTCTCCTCTTATGATTTTAAGCATGAGAAGAGAGTTGAAAAATTTGTCCATGGCAAATATTGCTGGTTTCTTCTTGTGGATTCCCAAGTCTAGGTTTGGGGAAGAGGATTAATCCCAGCTCATGGGCATTGCAAGCTACACTGTGCTGTGTCTAGGGCTGGGGCAGGGATCATGGCTGAGTATTTTGGACCCATGAGATCACAAGCTACATCTTACAAGGGTGCCATTGTGCCTGGTACCTCAGTGGTGATATCACTGCTGGGCTGTCTCCCTCCAAGCGTTCTCATAGCCTGGGCAAGGCAGCTGTAGAATGGTTCTCCAGTGAAATCATCCAGCCCAAATCACAGCTGTCAGCCTCACCCTACACACCCAGGCCCCATCCTAATCTCCCAGCAGGAGGTGCTTGGGGCAAGCTGGCTGCCTTAGACACAGTGATGCTGGGCCTGCTGACCTGAGGGAGCTTAGCTCAGGTGGCAACCCCAGAGAGACCTGGCCCTTCCCAAGGAGCTGGATCTTGAGGCCAGCTTTCCAAGGCCAAGGGTTGCCATTGGCTGCCATTCCCTTTCCAAGCCATGGATGCTCTGGAACATTGTAAGTTTCCTTCAGTGCAATGTGGATTATAGATGTGTGTATAACTGAAATGGTATCTCAAGTGTCTAGCATAGTCCTTGGTGTATAGTATGAATGAACTAAAAACAAGCTCATTTATGGAAGCATATATTAACACATGGCTCCTAACAAATGGAAGTTTCTTTTATCTGGCAAATATATACTGATTTGCTTAGAGAGGCAGTATCACAGGATGGTTAAGAGCAATAGCTCTAGAGACAGGCTGCCTGGTTCAAACCTTGCCTCTGATGCTAACTAGCTGTGTGATCCTGAGCACATTACCTGTGTTCCTCTCTTCTCTGTGTTTCCTTGTGTATGAAATGGGACTAAAATAGATATTGAATCTCTGTTATGTCCTTGCTTTTTTTCTTGGTTTGCTCTCCCTTTGGAGAAGCTAGCTGCCATGTCAGGAACACATGCATGCAGTGAAAAACCGAGACTTCCAGCCAACAGCCATGTGAGGGAGCCATCTTGGAAGTGGATCCTCCAGCCCCAGTCAAGCCTTCAGATGACTGCAGCTTTGGCCAACATCTTGACTGCAACTTCTTGAGAGACCCTGAGCAAGAATCACACCATGAAGATGTTCCTAGTTTTCTGATTCTCAGAAACTGTGTGAGATAATACATGTTTGCTGGTTTAAGCTACTAAGTTTTGGGATAATTTGTTAGGCAGCAATAGATAACTAATACAGATTTTGTGTGTGTGTGTGTGTGTGTGTGTGTGTGTGTACAAGATGAATATGGCTTCTGCAATTATGGAGGTTAAATTCTAGTGGAGCGTAGGAAGGAGTCAGCCGACAATACCAATACAGTGTGGAAAGTGCTGTGGGAAAGCACAGCGTGCCATGGGAGTACATAGAAGGGGCTATGGGTATAACTCGAAAGTGCTGATGGTCAGAGGAGGCTTCCTATACTCAGTTACATCTAAGTTGCATCTTTTTTTTTAGACAGTCTTGCTCTGTCGCCCAGGCTGGAGTGCAGTGGCACAAGCTCTGCTCATTGCAACCTCTGCCGCCTGGGTTCAGGCAATTCTCCTGCCTTAGCCTCCTGAGTAGCTGAAATTACAGGCATATGCTACCACACCTGGCTAATTTTTGTATTTTTTATTAGAGACAGGGTTTCAGCATGTTGGCTAGGCTGGTCTCGAACTCCTGACCTCAAGTGATCCACCCGCCTCAACCTCCCAAAGTGCTGGGATTACAGATGTGAGCCACCGCACCTGGCCAGTTGCATCTTGAAGGATGAGCAGAGCTGGTCAAGCAGGCAAGTGGGTGAGGGGAATGAGGAAGGGCATTTCAGGAGAAGGAACAGCATGTGTGAAGGTCTGGAAATGAGACAGATGATGGCAAGCAAAGGTGAGGGTGGGAAAGGGGCCAGATGATATTGAACTTCAGGCTGCATGATAAAGGAGTTTGGATTTTGAAGGGTTTTGGGCAGGTTAAGATTGCGTTTTAGAAATATCAATCTGACTGTGGCATGGAGAATAGAGTGGAACTAGAAAAAATGGGAACCTAACAATTATTTCCATTTATTTGTTCTATGATGATATTATATTATATTACCTGATATACATAGATTTATTTTTTTAAGTAGAAGTCACTCCTAACATATGAAAATACTTGCTTCATTTAAAATAATTTTAAGTGAGGATTTTCTCATGTTATTGTTAGCAAATGAAGTCTAATATGATGACATATGATGTAATTGAACATACCCCAGTAAATTTAACCAATCCCCTGTTGATATTTTTATCTTTCACTGTTATAACAACACTGGGGTTGACATGAAAAGGGTCTCCCAGAATCCTGCACAGTGGGTTTTATTGTCTGGTGTATTCTAGTAGGGAGTTGAGGGTCTGTAGCTGCAGGATTATGTAGAGGAGGCAGCAGATTAAGCCCTAACTACCCGGTATATTGGTGACATCTGGTATTTTCTGAGACATTCCTAATTTGGAACATTTCGCCTCATTGAGGTCATATATCCTGAGTTTTTGTTCGGAACATATTCTCCCCCCTCCATGCCATGAACTTCACGCTTCAGCAGCACTGACTTGCTTTTCATGTCTCATACCTGCTATGCTGTTCTCACATCCTGCCTTTGCTCACACTGACCTGTTACTGGAATGCACCCCCTCCTCTTTGTCTGTCTACCTCCTTTTCATCATTTCTTTAAGACTCTTCTGAGATATCTCCAAGGGGGCTTTCCTGATCTTGGTGTACCTCTCTACCCCAGTGCCCTGAGCTTACTTCTATTCCTGAACTTAGCACAGTATATCAAAATGATCATTTTGTGGCTTTCCCCAACTCAACCATGAACTCCTCAATGGTAAATGATCACGAGTTAAAAAGCAAAACAAAACTGCTCTATCACTTTATATGATGACTGGAATACTTTGGGCATTGAGCAAAATTTTACTGAAAGGACAAATGAGTCAATGAGCCCTGATGGAAAAGGTGGGCAGTTGGATTGTCCAAGTCCTGGGGTTTTGCTGGACAAAGCTAGCCCAGTTAGACAAGGAAATTGAAATTGCTAAGAGGGATAAAGTGATGGACCATGGTGTCTTTCTTGGACAGGAAGAAAGTGAAGCGAGGAGGAGCTGGTAGAGAGAAAGCAGAGGAGTCAAGGATGTGAGGGCTCTGTGCATTTGAGGGACAGGTGTAGTGAGGGTAACACCCCACCTGGCTGAACTGACAGATGGTAGTTCTCAATCTCAACCAGGCGTAAGCATCATCTAGGGGCTTACTAAAAAGGCATATTTCTGAGTACCTCTTTAGTGAGTCTAACTCAGTAAGTCTGAGGTGGGGTCTAGGATAGGCATATTTAAGGAACACCCCAGGAAGTTATCATTCAGGGGGTCTCTGCCCCACTTATGAATACCTTCTGAAATGTGAGGCTTTGGGGAGAAAGTAAGACACCTAATTTTAAGACTTCAGAGGTGGAGATGTGCTTCTTGAAGTCAGGTCGAGGGGTGGCCACAGGAATGCATGATTGGGACAGGAATGCATGGGGGAAGGTAAAGACCAAGGTCAAAAGGTGTAGTGGTTTATCCTCGTGCATGTAATAGTCACCTAGGATGGTGGCAACACTTAGGGGAGGAAGGACTCAGCACCATGTGCCAAATCTTCCATGAACCAGAGGGCTGTAGGATGATCTCCCTGATAGGGTGGAAACTTTACAAACTAATAACTACAGTTCTTGTGTGTGAATGCCTAACTGTACTGTGGGAGGAGCCTGTATGTGGCTGAGAAGAAGAAAGTGGGATCTGCTGGAACCTTTTTCTTCCCAGCATTTCTAAGGCTGTAAGCTTGCAGGGGAAGGGCAAGGCAAGTGACTGCAAGTGGTGCAAAAGGCTGACAGAGAGTAATCATGACCACAGATGAAAAAGGCCCACTTGGAAAGCCACTTGGAGTTGAGACTTGAGGAAAGGCTCAAGAAGTGTTGATGCATCCCACCACACAAACAGTGGTGTCAACAGAAACTATCCGTGGTCAATAATCCAAGTATATCAGGTGTGACATCATTGAGATTTGAGGTGCCACAGGTGCCAGTTAATCATACTTCTTTCTTCCAATTGATTCTAATCAATCTGAGAAATAGAAATGAGTGATAAATAAGGGTTCAGATTCCATATTTATTACCCAGAGTTGGATTGGAGAATATGGCTTAGAACAGAAGCTCAAATTGGACTTTCTACTTCTGCTCCTCCAAGTCTAGTGCCTAGACTCATCCCTTATGAGGTGAGTTAAATCTGCAAAGCCAGTCTTGCCTCATCAGTGGCATCCTGGAGGAAACTGCCCTGCCCCATGCCTCATCCACTGCAGGGGAGTGGTGGCCTCCAGGCCTGCCTCTTCATGCGGAGACCCACCCCTGGTTAATGCAGCTCAGTGGATGAAAGGCTCTGCCTGGATCACCATGGCATTAGGTCACCACTCCTGCCCTGAGGAGGCGCAAGAGAGGAGGTGACGAGAATGGCTGTCTGAGTGACCCACAGTATTTGAGGCAGTTCCCACTTTATGGACCAAGTTGTGAGAGAAGAACAAAAGCTCCTTATAAACTCTGAAGGTGTAGGAGAGAAGCCACTGTTGAGAGGGAGTTGGGCCCTCAAGAGAAGGGTCTTAGAGGATGGGAACATGGTGCGATGTCTGGCATTTTACAGCTTCCTAACACTGTTATCTACTGCATGATTTTTTCACTTTTTTTTAACCAGTAAAGTCCTCGGTTTTGGATCCAGCAAGCATGACATCAGTGAGAGTGCTCCTCACAGATTCCTGATTGCATAGTGTGTCATTGACTGAGGGCTCTCCTGCTGGGCTCTGAAATCCATCATAGTTTTTGTGCCAAAGTTGTGCCTCACAAAAACAGCTCCCAGCCAGTGCCTGAGTCCAGTGATGGACCATGGGGTCTGATATGATTTGGCTATGTCCCCACCCAAATCTCATCTTGGATTTTAGTTCCCATCATCCCCACGTGTTGTTGGAGGGACCAGGTGGAGATAATTGAATCATGGGGGTGGTTCCCCCATGCTGTTCTCGTGATAGTGGGTTGGTTCTCATGAGAGCTGATGTTTTTACAAGGGGCTTCCCCATTCACTGGATATTCATTCTTCTTTTCCCAGCTGCCATGTGAAGAAGGACATGTTTACTTCCCCTTCTTCCATGACTGTAAGTTTCCTAAGGCCTCCCCAGCCATGTGGAACTGTGAGTCAGTTTAATCTCTTTCCTTTATAAATTACCCAATCTCTGGTGTGTCCTTATAGCAGTATGAGAATGGACTAATGCAGGGTCTATGTTGGACAGGAAGGACATGAAGAGAGGAAGGGCTGGTAGAGAGAATGCAGAATAGTCGTAAGACATGAGACTGCTCTGTTGGTCGACTTTGCCTTGAGGACTCCGATGACCTTGCCAAAATCTTCTTAGATAGCTTGGAACTCTAGAACGTTTCTACTCACCCTTCTTCCCTCTCCCATTCACTCAAGGCCAGACCTGCAATGTGATCTGACAGCTCCCAGCCTTACCAGGTTCTCTTCCCATTTTGTCTCACAGGGATTTTCCATAATAAAATCTTTACACATTTAATCCTGCCTTAATGACTGCTTCTTGGAGGACCCAGACTAACACAGCAAGTCAAGTGGAAGGGATGTGGTGGCTAGGACACTTATCGTACTGAGCAAAACCTGCCTCAGGGAGTGGCAGCTCTGAGAAAATGTAGGAAGGCGAACCAAACCACTGGTTACTAAGAGCAAAGATGTGAGATGTTGTGAGAGTTTACACAGCAATAATGATGTGCTGGATGGGATCTGTTCATTACCTCTGGAGGTCCCTGCTTTATAGATTGGAACCTGGGGCTCAGTGAAATTAAGCACCTGGACGACGATCCTGTAGCTGCCAGGTGAGGAGCTCTCAGGTGAAAACTCGGGCCCCTCTGGGCTCTAACTTTTTGCTCTTTCTGTTGTATCAGTGGCAGAAAGAGCTGCCCTCAGCAGGACGGGCTTCTCAGGATGGAGAAGCAACCAGAAGACTTGACTGGCACCTGTCTTGAGTGGCATTTAGGTGCACTGGTGTCTATAAATATCTCCAGATATAAATAGTTACCCTTTAGGCCACTCCTGCTAAAGTGACCACTGAGCACTTAAAACTGGCTTTACTAAGGCCCTTAACTCAGGTCAAGATCAGAGTTAACAGATGCTGTCATGGACCAGATCAAAGTCTTGATCAAATTGCTGATTGGTACAAACATTAAGGCCTGCTGCCAGTGAAAGATTATCTTTCTCTCTTTAATCTCATTCAACTAGGCAAGTCAGCTCAACTTGGAACATATATCCAGAATCTGCCTGCTTCTATCTGTTGCCATTGTCCATGTCACCATCTCCTCTTGCCTGCAGTGAGACCAGTTAGTGGCCTTCTAACTGGTCTCTCTGCTTCCATTCAGCCTCTTCCAGTTGATTCTCCACATACAACCAAAGTGATTGCTCTAAAAGTAAAATCAGATCACATTCCTTCCCTACTTTAAACCTTTAAATGGCTTCTCATTACTCCTGGAAAAGATTCATGGTCCTTCCTGTAGCTCATGTGAACTTCTTTGACCAGGCTTCTGCCCCTCACTTTTTAGCCCGTCCAGCCGAATCTCCTCCTCTGCTCTGGCCACCTGGATGTCTGTATGTTTCTGGAAAGGCCAGATTCTTCTCCACTCTGCACTCTTTGCACTGGCCATTCTGCTTACCATGAATATTCTTTCTCACCCTTGCCTGCCTTGTCTCTCCCATTATTCAGCGTCTCCATGACCACACAATCGGAAGCTGATTCCCCTCTTACCCACAGTGCTTTCACACAATCCTGCTTTATTTGCTTTAGAGCAAAGTAAGAAGTTACATGATCTCCTTGTTCACGTGCTTTTTGTCTGTCTCTTCCCATTAGAACATCATCTTCACAGGAGTGGCCTGCTGTCTGCCTTATTTGATTCTATATCTTGGCACTGACAACAGTACTGGACACACAGTAGGTGCCCAATAAAGATTTGCTGGCTGGATACAGATCAATCAGCAATGAAAGTAGAGTATGTCTGAATGAAAATGGAAGTCAATGGAGAAAAGATGATTCAAGCACTTATGTTACATGCAACGACATATTTTAAATCTACTTACTCTTAGAAGAAATCTACTTTCTCTTTCCATTAACTTGAGCTTGAGGAAGCAATTCATTAAAAATATGTGAAGGGTTGATTTAAGGTTGGGAGGACTTGTTGGATATGTCTGAAGTCAGGTTTATATCAGGAAAAACAGAAGGGAAAGGAAGTAACATTTAGTAGAGACCTACCAGGCCCTGGGACTGGGGTGGGGTCATAAAGATAAAAACAAATTATACTTATTGTTGGCTTACTTGGTGATACTGTACTGCTACACATGTGACATTCCTTATGTCGACTGATCTTCACAGTGATTCTACAAGGTTGGCACTGTCATGGGCCACGTTGTCCAGAAAAGGAATTGAGTCCCCTTTTGTAAGAACTTGCTTCAAGGAACCACAGCTAGTAATGACTGGAGCTGGGGTTTGAACCCTGGTCTCTGATTTCAAAGCTTCCCATCATATAACCTTATATAAAATGTGCACAGCTACCACTCACTGTGTGTTTACAGGGCCAGGGCCAGGCCCAGTACTAAGGCTTTAGGTAAAGGTATGTTCATCAAACCAGGATTAAAACCTAAAGCCTGTGCTTCTTACCTCAGGCCACTCCATCTATTGAATAGCTTTGACCATTATTTGCCTTTGGTTTCTGGTTTGCACTCCTGGCAGCAGATGCCAATGCAATTGTGTGACTGCCTTATCTGCTGCCAACAAATCAAAGGCCTGGGAAGGTTTTTGCCAATTCATGTGGGTGTGAAATTTGTTGCTCAGCATTGGAATAATACCTGCCATTTGCAAGGATACCTTAGATGTTTATTGCCAGCCCACTCGCTTTCTGATGTTTGCAGCAGAGTACAGGGGTTGTGTTGTGGGTCTTGAAGTAAGACCATTCTTAACATACAACTATGTTCAAATCTTGGCTCTATCACTCATCAGCTGTGTTACAGGGACTATAGAAGCCTTTGTTTCCATATCTGTATGTGCAGAAAACAGCAGTTGCCTACCTCATAGCTTGCGATTTCTTGTAATAATATATTCCACACGTGCCTGTACCTGCCTCTCGAAAGCATTAGTTACTGGTAATTTTTTTTTTATTATTACTGTATTGAACTTTAGGACTGTCCTGAGCCTGACTGTCAGAGAGGACTAAGGGGATGATGGGGAAGTATCTGTGGTCTGACTACATGGGGCAGCTTCAGATTAATAACAAGATTCTGCCTGCTAACAATTTGTATGTCTATTAAGAGCAGTAATAAACCTCTCTTGTGGGTGTAAAATTTGCATGAAAACACCTATTAGGATAATGATAATAAAGGCTAATATTTACTGAACACTTAATATGTTCTAGGTATCATCCTAAGAATTTAACATTCATTAACTCAATAAGCCCACGTGGCAACACTCATGGGTGCTGTAATGATCTTCATTTTAAAGATGGGTGCCCAGAGGCAAGAGTGTGTTGGGGATATCACATGGATTAATTAAATATTTATTAGATGCTGAGATCTTTCAGGGCAAGGAACTTTTTATTATCCCCAGGGCCCAGTACACAATAGGTGCTCCATAGTTATTTTTCTTTTTGAATAAGTGATATAGATCAAAGGTTAGCAAACTTTTTCTGTAAGAGGCCAGGTAGCAAGCATGTTAGGCTGTGAGCTCCATGAGGTCTCTGTTGCAGCTTCTCAATTCTGCTGTTGTAGTGCAAAAGTGGCCAGAGACAATATGGAAATCAGTGAGCATGGCTGTGTTCTGATAAAATGATTTCTAAAGACAGGTGGCAGGACAGATTTGGCTGCAGCCTGCAGCTTCCCCTGATCTAGGTGATACTGATTCTGATGCTGTTAAACAGTACCATTTGCTAAGTGCCTACTCTGTGCGAGGCACTTTTATAAATACTTTCATGAATTGTCTCATGAGATATAGATGAAGAAAGTAGGGTTATGGGGTTTAAGTAACTTGTCCAGGTCTGTGAGACTACAGAACCCAGACAAAGGAGACAATGTTATGGATTCTGAACATTATTCAGGTGAAAGTATAAGTGGATTCTAGATCCTTACTACTCAAAATCTTGTCCATGGACTGGCAGCATTGGCATCACCTGAGGGCTTGTGAGGAATGCGGACTGTTGGGCACCTCACTCAGAAATCTTGAATTAGAATCTACGTGATCACAGGATTCCCAGGGATTTGCATATATGTTAAAATTTGAGGAGCAGATGAAGGTTCTAGATCATTCACATTTAAAAACAAACACTGCCCAGATTCTGGGTTTTGTGAATAACCTGGGATTTCATTCATCCTGTGAGGGTAAATCTACTGTCATCCCATTTCTAGAAGAACAACAGGGCTATGAACACCAACAAGGAAAGGTAAGTTTAGACACCTAATAGAAACTGTATTGTTTAACAACTTTTGGAGGAAACTTGGAAAATGTAACCGATGATTTAATGATCTTTAACTTAAAGGGATTAGAAATATGCAGGGTGAGCCAGTCAGTTTCATCAAATGGGGTTAGAACTTGGTTTTCTACGCAAAAATGGACACCCAGGTTGAAATTTCTCAAAAGTTCCGAATTGGTATCAAGCATATTGATGATCCAGTGCTTCTTTCTCGTGACTGGGACAGACCTGGGAGGTGCAGCACAGCTCTCCTTGCTGCTGCTCCATCTAATTTACAATGAGATCAGCACACAAAGGGGAGTGAGGAATCACTCTGCTAACAAGCTCCCTTCCCTCTTGTCTCTGGAAGAATGTTGGCTGACAGGGACACAATTAAAAAGGGATTGATTTATTGAGCTGGAATGCTCTGGCCCCCCTAATCTCAGAATCTCTCTGCCTCATGCAATCACAATTTCCAAACAAGAGTCAGCCTACACGAATGAAACTTTTCGTGATCACCAGGGAGCCAAAGACTTAGTTTACCAAAGGTAGCTCAGCCCTTGAAGCCCATTAAAAAAAACCAAAAACCCACATAAAAGAAGCCCTTTCCTGCATGAGGGCCTGGATAAGGATCTGGAATTCAATAGGAAAGGATGATCTAAACAAAAAGTAAGCAGTACTCATGAAAACTGCTAACCTTGGCTCCAGGGAGGGGCACAGGTCAAGAAGAGTAAGTGGGCAAGAAGCCCTTTTTTTGTCTTTTACATAATGAAACTATAAATTTCTGTTAGAAATCACAGGATCATCAAGCATTTGGAATGTTTATGAGGATCCTGGTGGGATTCAAGAGAAGAAAAAAAAATCTGTGGATTTGAATTCAATTCTTCCTTTGAACTGTCTCATTGAACCCAGGTGGTCAAATCTCCGCTGTTTGTGTGCATGTAGTTATTTACAATTGCTGGGATTTGAGAGGGTACCTAATAAATAGCACCTATTTTTTTTCACTAGAGTTCTCAACTGTTCGTAAAGTAAAACAAAAGACTTGGCAGATGGAGACGGAAATGGAGCATCCGTTTTGTTACTGATAAAGTGGGTGCTGGAAAATGGAGCTTATATCTGTGCACTGGTAGATTTCTTGATATCGAATACCCAACCTAAAAATATTACCTCCCAATCACAGCAGCTCTGGACAGGCCTTTGTGGGACGTGTATGGAGGGGCAGCAGAACGTACTTCTTGATGGCAGCCTCACTCCCAAGAGAAAGAGAAAAGACAGTGGCTGGGCCGCACATACCCAGTTTCTCTTTTCTAGATTTATCAAAATAAGAAAACCACTTCTCCCCTTGGGGGAGAAAGTCAGGGGACAGAGAGAAACCAGAGGTGAAGTGGGACCTCTCCCACATAGAAGGAATCGTCATGAGTGAGGAAGAAGCATCCTCCACCTTCACACTTTTGAAATTAATGATAATATTACTAATAATAACAGTAATGACAATAATAAGAACAAAAGTGACCATTTACAAAGTATTTACTCTGCTCAGGTTCTGAGCAGAATCCCCTACCTCATTTAATCTTCCCAACAACACATTGAGATAATTTTATGATTATGTCTCTGCAACAGGTGAGAAAACGGAGACACAGAGGTTGTGTGATTGTCCAAGGACACACAGCTAGGAAGTAGCACAGCTACAGTGCAAACACAGCTTTGCCTGACTCCAGAGCCTAAGTTATGCAGCAGACTCTGCTCTATTTGTTGAATGAATAATGAAGTAAATGAATAAATGAATGAGGTGAGCTAGAGGATAACGTGTCTAGAAGTCTGGCTGCATGAGAGAATCTGTGTGCAGCATTGCTAGGTTTGGCAGCCAGCCCGTCTTTCCCCCAGCTCAGAGGCTGGCCCTGAGGATTTTTCCCTAGAATGTTCTGCCCTGCCTGGCCAGGCCAGGCCAGGCCAAGAAGTGTTCCAGCAGGTGGACCTTGGAGCTGGTCCTGCTCACCCAGGAGCCCAGTGTCAGCGCGTGCTGGGGACAGGAGCCAGGGGGCTGCTTGTCCACAACCATCTCCTTTGCTTGGTCTCTGACTTGCATTCTAGATTGCTCGGCGGCCTCAAGGCTCTGAATGCTTCCCAGATGGCCACTGGCCTAAACACAGGTGGCCAGGGGAGCACTTAGACAACCCCCTCCATGGGAGAGGGGTCAACCTATCTCAGCCTGAGCCAGAAATCTGACTCACAGATCAGGGGTCAGGGAAGAGCGCAGCGACTGAGGCTGTCTTCAGCTCCCCCTCTCCCGGTGGGAATGTCCCCATCTCCTGTGCATCTGGCCACCATATTTCCAGGCATCTCTCTCACCACCAGGCATTACACAAAAATCAGAGCCTCCGAGATGCCCTTTTCCCTCACTTGCTCTTGTTTTTTTTTTTTTTTTTGAGACAGGGTCTCACTCTGTTGCCCAGGCTGGAGTGCAGTGGCATGATCTCAGCTCACCACAACCTCCGCCTCCCGGGTTCAAGCAATTCTTGTGCCTCAGCCTCCCGAGTAGCTGGGGTTATAGGTGCCCACCACCACACCTGGCTAATTTTTGTATTTTTAGTAGAGATGGGGTTTCACCATATTGTCCAGGTTGGTCTCAAACTCCTGACCTCAAGTGATCTGCCCACCTCGGCCTCCCAAAGTGCTGGGATTACAGGCGTGAGCCACCACGTGGCCTCATTTGCTCTCAACACCAACCTGCAATTTACGTTTGAACCCCCGGGGTGGCAGCATAATCTTTATCAGAGCTCCCTCCCTCCAGGCGAGGACCCCTTCCCTTCTCCCGGTACCCGCTTCCTACTCCCCACATGCCACCTCGGCTTCCCCACCTCTCCCTTGCCCCTGTGTCCCACCCGCTTCTGTACAGAATTCTGTTATCTTAATCTCTTTCTTTAGAAACTCCTGTCATTTGTAATTTTCCTCCGTTTCCTTCCTCTACCTCGGCCCTTTTTTCCCAGGCCCCCTTCGCCTTCTCAGCTTTCTTTTCAAAGATGCTGTATTTTTTTTCTCCTTATTTGGACCAACATGACCTGACAGGGTGGCTGAAACGGCATACTAGGGATAGAAATATGTGCCAGTTCCCTCCATAGGTTTTTGTGTTTTTTTGAATGGGGCATTTGCAATCAATTTATGGAGTTTAACTGAAAGGTTAAGAAGTTTTCACTTAAAAATCAACCTCTCCACATGAAAATATTTGGTACTTTTTTTTTTTTCATTGTAATTGAGGTCTCCACATGCGCCCATGCTTAGGATCTATTCTGGAAAAGGCTCCCAGAGAAAAACCTGTCTAGTCCATTCAACTTCTACTCCAGCCTTATGAAAATGGATTTCATAAACAGTAGAGAACGTATTTGTCCTTTTGTCTTCTTCAGGATTATCTCTCAGAGAAGTGATGTCAAAAGGAGGTGCTTCTAATGATGCCAAAGGTGGCGATGAGACTAAGGGTCAGGCCAAGGGTCCACGTGTATTTGAGTGCATCCAGGAGAGGTCTCTATGGACATAAATGTCTATGGAACAAAACAAGACAAAGCAACCTTGAATTATTAGCTGAGACCTAACTCCAAACTGTCCTGTAAACTACAGCACATCCAGGCTCTACCTCATGGAGATTTCCTTTTCTTAAGCTAAGTGGCCCTGAAGGAGTCTGGGGAAGACGCTGGTGACATCCCCACCCAGACCCTGTTACTGGGCCGGTGCCCCTACACTCCTGCTGCTCCGAGTGGGGCCTACTAAAAATTCACAGCTGCTGCCTTCTCTAGAGATTTCACCCACAGGACTTCTTCAGCAATAAGAGACACTCCACTGGAAACATACATGCCCCTCACAACTGTCCCCTGCAGCCTGCATCCAATGACTAACCAATAGGAGATATGAGAGGACACCCCTTGTTTCAAAGTCAGACCAACTTTGCCACGTCATATAAGCCATGCAAGCCAGGCCATACAAGCCATGCCCCGGAGCTCCCTGTGGGATAAGGCTTAAGCTGGATCCCAGCTGGGACCACATTTTGGCCTAGTTCCTCCCTCTCCTGTCCTGCTTTCCTCACTTCCACAATAAATCATGCATACCCACATCCTTGTCTCAGGCTCTGCATCCAGGGAACCAGATCTAAACCGGAATCCAATGCCAAGTCAGCCAAGGGATATGCCCATCAGTGTCCATACCTCAATCTCAGGTCCTTGCCACTTCAGGGTGAGGAAAGATCTCATGCACTGAGAGAAGCAGGAGAGACTACAGCAGCAGATGCTTGCCACAGTGCTGGAATGTTCTACACTACTTGACCCAGATTTGCTGGAGCTCCTCTGGTGGAGAGAGTCACAGGCTTGTGACTCTTGGCAGGCTCAAGAAAAAAAGTATATCAAGATGGGATGGAGAGTGTCAAACAGAAAGAAAGATGACCTTCTCTGATGGAGTTGGGCTGCAGGTTCATAAGAAAACCAACAGCCCAGAGATGCAGGAGAGTATGTTTTTAGGCCCCAGCAACTATGGAAGCAAGAGAATTGAAGAGATCACGCATTATTTATTCCTGGCCTTTTAGACATGCCCAGTGAATGCTCCATCTCATCTATCATAAGCATTTCTCCCCTTTGTGGGTGGAATAGGGTGGATGAGAAGGGATTGAGTGCAGTCTTGGTAGGGAATGGATAGAGAAAAGGAGAAGTGAAGTGGTGCTCTCCTCCCAGCGGCCACCTTTACTCTACCTCTCACTTCTTGGCTATCAAATTCTTCCTACCCCTCCTCTCTGGGAAGTCTTAGCCCACAGTTGTCTTTTGCTTCTCTCAGCTTCTCTTCCACTTTCCTGCCTGACCCAACTCCTTGTCATTCATTCAACACGTATTTCCTAAATGCCCACTGGTCTCTCCTGCTTCTCTCAGCGCGTGGGACTTTTTTTCTCAGCATGAATTGGCAAGACCTGAGATTGAGGTCTGGACATTGATGGGGCAGATCCCTTGGCTGACTTGGCATTGGAGTCTGGTTTAGATCTGGATGCCTGGATGCAGAGCCTGAGACAAGGATTTGGGTATGCATGATTTTTAGGGGTTGGGTACTTTTCCAGACATTGGGGATTTATTAGCAAAAAGCTGCCATTTGTTCCCAATGGGGAAAGACACAATAAACATACAAACAGCTAAATTGGGAAGATTAGGCTAGTGATAGGTGATATGAAGAAAATAAAACAAAAGAATCATGTACTTATCATGCTAGTGTTTGTTTCTGTGAGTCTCATCTGCCCTGTGAAGTTGCAAGTGCTTCGTGGGCGGAGATCTCCACTAATACTTCTTTGCTTCTTCCAAGGAGGCTGGTCCAGAGCCTTATCTAAGCATCGTAAGAAATCAACACAAACTTCATCATTTCTGGACAGCAATGATTTTCACTCAGGATTATACTCAAGATTTTCAACCCTGGACCAGCCTCAGGTTTCACTCCTTTTGCCCTTGGACTTCACCCATTGTGTGCTTTGTGTGCAGTGGTGTGAATGTGGTCTCCCAGGGCCTGCGTTTGAGCTGGGTGCTGCTTGCTGGTGTGTGACCTACAATGAATCTCGACTTTCATAGTCTCACCTCCCTTCTGGGCAAGGCAAGGAAGGTGAGAATGCCCACTCCAAAGGGTTGTGGAGGACAGAATGGGAAGATCCATCTTCTATGACAAGAGGGTGATGGACTAAGTACTGATTAGTGCGAAAGCCAGGATCATCCTCAGGGGATCCACAAGGCGCATTGGACCCATGGCCTTGGCCACCTGGTCAGCTTCAAGGGAGCCTTGGCCACTGGTTTTGGTCTTGATGGAGGTCCTGAGCATAGGCCTTTAGGAGTCAGTGGAGGATGTGGGAGAAAGGTTCTCTCCAGCCTTCCTACTGCCACAGATCAGGATTCATCTTTTCTCTCCTCAAACTGATACCTTCCCAATGTCCACATTTTTCTCCCTACTTAGGCTTGAAACCCCAGGTTTACCTTTGCTTTTCCTTTTTCTTATCCTATTCCTTTACTCAGAAGCCAGGTCTCCCAGGTCCTGTGTTTTGTGTTCTCCAAATCCCATCATTTTCTTTCCTTTACTCCTGCCCTGCTTCCAGTTCTAGGTCCTCACTTTGCATTTGCGGGTGGTTGGTGTAACTTCCTCATCGGTATCTCTGACTCCTGCTTCTCCTCTTCACACTCCATCTGGCATACTCAGAGATCCACTTGAAAAATAGAAGAAATCTAGGAGAAAATAGTGCGGACCCCTCTTGCTGGCATTTTGAGCTTTCTGCTACTGGCCCTCTCTACCTTCGTAGCTTCCATCTGCCGGACAGCAGCCAGCTTGTCCACTCACTGCTCCCTGAACCTATCCGGTGTCTCCCTGCCTCTGAGCTTTTGCTCATGCTGTTCCTGCTGTTGAGGATGCTGCATTTGCCCTGCTCTTCAAGGCCCAGTTAAGAGGTAGTCCCTGATGCCACAATCAGCTGGGAACTCAATCTCACCTCTGCACATTTTACCCCTGATCTTACACCTTTTGCATGATACTTACATTCGGATTGATATTCTAGGAGTTCTTGATTTTTTTTTTTTTTGATATTACTGAGGGAGCTTTACTTTTTTAGACCTTGACATGAGAATTTCACCGATGTTTGTTGAGAAACGTGAGTTCTCTCCAGTAGCAGATGCTGAGCCCAGGAGAGCTGAGATGAGGACACTTGACACAACCCAAGTGGTGTCTGTGGTTGCACTTGAGTGGCAGGCGATGGAGGAGCAACCAGGGAGATGGCAAAATATGACGTGTCTCGCATAATGTTCCTTCTTCCTGGGATTCTCCAAATCTTCAGTAAAGATAAAATTCTTGAAGCAAGAAGAATTTCTGTAGAACCAGAGAAAGTATTGACTCATGGGTCGGTGGCATCCCAGGTGACCTAGGAGTGGGTGGGCCAAAGAAACATGAAGAGCCCACCTGTCAGCTGCCTGCAGGGACTGTGGAGATGCCTTGGTTCCCATGAAAGGTGAAGAGTATAGTTTCTGATGAGTTCAATGCCATTTCTTTTGCAGAGTGGCTTGGGGGAGCCCAGATGGCATCTGGGATAGATCTCTCATCCTGTCTGAGAGATTCTTGGGGGAAGAGTGCTAAAATCCTTCCTTTTAGTTCTTCTGGTTTGATGCCTAGCACAGCAATTTTTGATTTAAATAGAGATACTGAGGCAGGTGGTGATTTCTTTGCAGGGGAGTATGTGCTACCAGAGAGTCTGTTTCTCCTACTTAGTATTACATAATGTGCTCTTTCTCCCATTTTTACATATGATCCTCACAGTGAGCATGGATGATAGACTTTGTATACAGAGAAAGAAAATGGGACTCACAGAGGGTGAATGACTTCCTGAAGATCTCACAGTTAGAAAGTGGCAGAGCTGGGACTTAAATCCAGTGTTCCTGGCTGCAAATCCAGTGCTTGGTCAGTCTTCCATACCAGGCAGACCCCTGAGTTCTTATAAGTCAAGTAAGGCTGGACTGGGAGAATCCAGGAAGCTGGATTGCAGTGCCCTCTCTATTAACTCCCAAAGGAAAATGATATAATTTGAGAGTATGAGCTGATGCTAGGACTCTCTCTTCTTTCTTACATTATCTTCATGGAACATTTTGGTCATGTACAGATAAGAAAGAGTCCCCAGAATGTCTTCCAAAGGAATTTCAGGACCCTAAAGCCTGGAGGCATCAGAAAACATTAGTCATCTGGATCACTGAACCAGAGCACTGCTTTGAAATGTGAAGGATTCCTATATGGATGGCCACCCCACCCAGAAGACCGTCATTGTTGCTGGCAGGGTGTAATCTACAATTTGTGGCCTTCACCATCATGTCATGCATTGATTTCTACATCAAGAGCCACGTGGGGTACATGTTATTTTCCTTCTCTTTACAAATGAGAAAATGAGGCTCAGATTAAATTACTTGCCCACATTCATGCAGCTGGTAATGGAGAGGTGTGGAATACAAAGCCATATTATTTCTTAATTCAAATGCTGTGTTCTCAGCCATGATGCTATCATGCCTCCAAGTAGACATTTGCTGATTGAATGGAGTTGAATTGCACTACAGGGGTGAGTGTGGCTAAGAGCCAAGTGTCTAGTACAGACAGAAATGTGCAGGATAGAGAGAAGGGTGGATTGCTGGGAGAAAGTATGGCGCTTCCATGGGACTGTCGGTGGCCTCGCCATTGGGTCGAGCAAGTATTTGGTGCTGGGGAGTATGGGGAGGGCACACGGGCCTTCTCAGGCAGCCCGAGAAGGACGAGGCCTTATAGAAAACTGACTGAAGATGAACCCTGCCAGAAAGGGCCACTCCGTCACCAGCCCCGTCTGAGGTCATATTTCAAAGACTGGCTCAGGGCCACTGGCTGGGGTGCAGGGCTGTGAGATCATGGCTGAGCAATCTGACTTTTAAAAAATATAAGGACCAACTTGGGAGTTTTATCGCAGTTCGCGTTCTGCCGCCCAGGCATGAAGTCAGCTGGCCTGCTCGTGACAGGGAGCATTTCACTTGGAATTAGCTGGGTGTTTTTTTGTTTTTTTTTTTTAATGTTCTGCCTAAACTGCGGTGTGGTGTGAGTGAGCCCGCTCCCTTGGAGCTGCCCCACAGCAGTAGCGGAGGTGAGTCATGGCCATAAAATCTGGAAAGCTGGTGGGGGGATGGAGGGCGGTGGAGAAATATAAATTATTGTGATCGTCTTTCAGGAGCGCTCAAGTTAATTATTGTACTTTTGCCAGCTGCGTTGTGCCTTCATCAATGCCGAGCCAGAAGTGATGGTTTTAGTGAGGAAAGACTCGTTCTTTAATGGGGCAGAGGCCCGCGAAGTCCTGTGTTCTTTTGATGGAGGTTGGGTGCATGAAATTCCCAGCACCAGCTGGAACCTGTGCAGATTTGCTCTGAGACACTTGGGTGTGAGCAGCGTCACGTTTTCTTTATTTTTCTAAAGCAAATAAATCTGGCTTGGTTCTCCACCTGCCAGGGCTGGCAGGCAACCCATTCTTAGTTATGTCTTTTTTGATGGGGCAGCGGGGGGAGTGAGGGGTTCTTTCTTTCTTTTTGGGGGACATAAGGAAGCCCTGGGAATTAGGTAATTCAGCAAGATCTAAAGGCACCTTCCTGGTCTTGGGTCCGCTATGAAGAAATAATTGCTCATGGCCTGCAAAGTACCATTTTGAAGGGGGCTCCTCATCTTCCTCTATCCCAACCCTGGGCCAGGGGAGTCTGGAAAGAGGCTCCCACAGCTTGTGACCTTGTATGTTATCCCCAGGCCCAAGCCTCATTATCCACTATCTGGTGCCGTAGGTCTCCACCATCAGAGACTTTTAAACCACGGTTTCTTCCCCAATCTCAAGGAAAACACATAACATCTCAGTTTGAGTCACCTCTCCTCTTTCTTTTTTAAAATAACGTATTATTTATTTTTTATTTGAGGACAGGGTCTTGCTCTGTTGCCCACGCTGGAATGCAATGGTGCAGTCTGGGTTCACTGCAGCCTCAACCTCCTGGGCTCAAGCGATCCTCTCACCTCAGCCTCCTGGGTAGCTGGGACTATAGGCACGTGCCACCACACCTGGCTAATTTATTTTTTTTTAAGAGATAGAGTCTCACTATGTTGCCGAGGCTTGTCTCAAACTCCTGGCCTCCAGTGGTCCTCCCACCTCAGCCCCCCAAAGTGCTGTGATTACAGGTGAGACACTGCACCTCACCACACTTCACCTTACAGGTGAGAGCCACCTCCCCTCTCCTGAGAGAAAGAAAAAGAAACAAAGACAAGAAAAGAAAGAAAAACACCAAACCAAATCAATCAAACAAAAACAGAAGTTATGTTAAAATTTTTCCTTGGCTATTGGTTCAGAAAAGGAGAAAATGACTTTTTAATTCTTTATATCTCCTCTGGCAAGAACAAGGTCGAACCACTTCTCCGTAAGTTTATCATCACTGCAGCAGTGTGAACTTGAGCAAATTACTGGCACACTCTGAGGCTCAGTTTCTCGCTGGAATATTTTAAGGATTAAGTGACATGTCCTGTGTCAGGCACTTAGCATGGAGCCTGGCCTGGAGTTGGCTCTCAAAACATGGCTATTTGTGGAGGGCTGTGAGCTCTGTGAAGGTGCCTATACCTTCTCCATCCTTGAGGACAGGGGCTGTAGTTTGCTCATCTCTGCATCCTCAGCAATTGGGCACCCAGTAGGCATCCAAAAATACTTGGCTAACTGGATAGTTGTAAAAGGCGGAGATTTCAGAGAGGCTGAGAAGACCAAGCTTCCTTTACCAGGCCAAGCCAACTGGCCTTCACGTTGTATGTCCATAGTAGACCCATGCATGCATCTCGGGCATGCACAGTGTGTGACACAGTGGTGTCAAGATGTAGCCAGGAGGACTGCAGATTTGGTATTGCTCACTCTGGATACCAAAATCTTGACTGTAATAGATAGGGTGACTTGAGCATTTTCTACGTTTTAGCAAGAGTGTATTTCCCCATTGCCCAGCCTTTATTAGGGCCCATTTCAGGGGCTTTCTCTCCCATCCTACCCTTGGTTCCTGTGAGGTTTATAAGTGTCTCAGGTCACTGAGAAAATGGGGGTATGCTACAAGAAGAGTTTGATGGGGCTCAGATAAATCTCAAGTCACAGCAGATGACTTTCTTCTGTATGATCTATGAGCAAGTCACAGGTGATGTATAGATATATAGAGCTAAGCTGGCTTCTTTACCCAGTTGACTTGGAGTGCTCATTTATATAGGGTAGCCTATAACCTGCAGGCACTGGTTGGAAGCCTTCCAGGCACTGACCAGCAGATTCCTATGGCTTCCCCACTCTCCCTATTTAAGCCAGCTTTGGCCCTCTTCATTCCAGTGCTCCCCACCCAATTCCCATCTCCTGTAATGTCATACCTCTGGTCTAGTTGTTCCCCTGTCAGGCCAGGCGACACAGGAGTGAGCTTGTCTTCCCTCCCATGCTCTTTCCAGTTTTATGGCTATAGCTTAAACTCTGCACTTTTCTGCCCTAAAGCCTTCCTTTTTGAATCTCAAGAAACTATTTTGGAAATAAAAAAAGTTACACATCGCCTGGTTTTTATTTTCTCAGCCCCATCTCTTCTCAAGGCTAGTGATGCTCAAACTGACCAGGGGAAGGATATGCAAGTGAAAATGAGAAAAGGAACAGAACCCAGTATATCCTTGTGGTATGTATAGGCCTATATCCTGATACCTGAAGGAATTCTTCCACCTGGAACTTTATGAAAAGGACCGAAGAATTTGCAAGAAGAAATCAGCTGACCCACTATTAAAAGAGAGCAATCTCTATTTATAATGCATATTGAGTACTGGTGAATGACGGACAGAGAAGTCACTGCACACTCATATTTAGGATACTCTGATTTGATTTGGAATCACATCATCAAGTATACCCTTATTTCATCATGCATGTGAAATGGGAGGTGATGGTGGTGAGGATATAAAGAATGACCCATGTGTGTGAGGGGATGGGTGGGAGAAGGCCAGAGAAGATCTGTTTAAGGAAACAACAGTTGAGCAAAGACTCAAATGGCTTGAATCAGGGAGGCAGAGGACAGTAGGGAAAAGAGCATTCCATGCAGGCATGCAAAAGCCCAAGACAAGCTTGAACAGTCAGTGGCTGATGTGGCTACAGTGGTGGGAGCAAGTGGAAGGGATGGGGGATGAGGAGGAAAGACAGTTGAGTGTCCTAGACTGGCAGCATTTCAAATTCTTTTTTAGGGCGAATGAGAAGCAATTGGTGAGTTTAAAACTTGGGCAGGGGTGAGGGGGACAAAGATATGGTCTGATTTGCAATGTCAAGTTATGAAACTACATGAAGTTCCTGAATCACAGAGCCCACAGGCCAAAAACCATTTGCTCCAGAGGCCTCATAAAACTGGAGGCAGAAATTTTTGTCAGCTTGAAGGATAGCTTGAGGTCACCTTACTTTGCTACCTTGCAGTGGTGGCAGGGAGAAGGGAGACAGTCTTTACTGAGAGCCTATTCCATATTAATCATGATAAGTGGAGAAAAATAGCTGATAAAATAATTCTTTCAAAGTCTATGCATATTAATAGGGGCACTGGGGAAAGAGCAACGCTGACTTCATAGGATGATTGTCTTATGGCAGAATTTCAGGCAAAGTGCTACTTGGTAAAAAGTAAGATAATCTTTAGGCTCAGGGGCCTTCCTATACCTCTGAAATAAAAAGCTGAAGGCAACCAAGTGACATTTTCTTGATATAGATTGACAATGGAAGAGGAAATGAACTTTTCTGTGTACCTACTATGCACTTGACCTGAGCTATGTGCACTAGTGATATCTCATGGAACCCCCACAATAAATAGTTGGGTGGTTTATTTAATACCTAATGAGGAGTGTTTGGTGATAACAGAGAAGTCACAGCATTTTACAGAAGAAGACTGAGTCTTGGGGCAGTGGAGTACCTTTGCTCAGGTGACACAGTGCCCATAAGGCAGACCTTGGACCCCATTCAGGTTTAGGAGACTTTTCAAGGCTCCCTTCCCACTTCTCAAGCTGCTGGTGACTGACTGTTTCTCAGAAGCCCCCCACCGTCAGGGTTTCAGAACCCCTTCTTTCTGCTCCTGTCTCTACCTTTCTTCTTTGATGGCTGCCTCCTCCACTTCCAGTGGGAAAGGAGTATCCAGGAGACCCATGGGAGCATGGGAGAGATTAGGCTGGAACATCTAGGTGGTGGAGACCCTTGGAAGCCTTGGGACGAAGGGATCTCTTGGGGCCCCCCACCCTTTGTGCTGAGTATTCATGAAGTCCCAGAAGCTGACCCAAGGGACCCTGGCCTCTCACCCCCACTGTTCAGAAGCTTTCTTGTTCACAGCCACATCATGACTTCTGTGAGTTTGAGGTGCATTTGTCTTCATGGGCCCCTTCCTCCATAAAAGCATATGAAAATAATTTAATGGATTTTGGGGGGCCCTAAACATTTCATTTTTTTCTGAAAAATAAAATTAAAACATTTTATTAACTCTATCAGTTCATTTGTCTTTCCTTTGGATTTTAAGGAAATGAGAACATTTTCGTGGGCCCCTAAAAGTATGGGAGCCCCTAGGCACTGTGCCCACCTGCCTGATGGAGAGGTCAGCTCAGTGCTCATGGACTAAGAGGAAACATCATAAGCATGGCAGAACCTGCTTGGGGGCTTCACTATCTTGGTGTCTCGATGCAACTTCCCTTAGTTGAGACTAAGGTGATATGAAGTGGTCATGGCAAAGGCAGAAGTCAGGGTAAGGTCAGCCTGGATTTACAGAGCCTGTGGAAGCCTTGGCTCTGGTTCCCACACATCCTAGCGTTTGCATGCGTGGTTTCCTCTTCTGGACTTCCCTCCCTTAGCTGTTCATTGAGCCTTTCCTGAGTCATTCTTCAATCTCAGGACACGTGAGCACATTCTCTGGGAGACTTTCGTGGTGCACCTGGAAACCTTGTGCTTTGTTTAGGGTGAGCCATGTGAAGTAGCTATTTTTGTGGGTCACAAAGATTACTGCCAGGGACATATGAATCCTTGTGCTTTATCTCATCTTGTGTGCTGATCTTTCCACTGGAGTGTAAGTTCTGAGTAAGTAAAGACTGTGACTTGAACCTGGCTGCATCCCCAGCAGCTGGTGCACTCTCCTCTACGTTTGTTGAATGAATGGACGATTCGACTGGAAGGGAAGATCACCCATATTTTTAAGGTTCTCAAACTTGAATAGTCATGAGAATTTTCTGGAGGACTTGTTAAAATGCATATCATTGGGACCCACCCCCAAAATTCTGATACTAGAGGCCTGATCATTGCATTTCTAACAAGTTCTCAGGTGAGGCTGCTGCTGGCACCACACTTTGAGAACCAATGTTTTACTTCTCTAATAGTTCTTTCCTGGGGATGGGATGGAGGTCAGTGATGCATACTATTCTGGATTGAATAGTGTTTCCCCAAAATTCGTGTCCACCTGGAACCTATGAAAGTGACTTTATTTGGAAATAGAGTCTTTGCAGATGTAACCAGGTGAAGTTGAGGTCATACTGGATTAATGTGGCTCCCAAATCCATTATGATGGGTGTCCTTATAAAAAGAGGGAAATTTGGACACACAGACATAGAGCCACATAGGGAAGAACATCGTGTGAAGATGCACACAGAGATTGTAGGGATGCATTTGCTAGCTAAGGCATCCCAAGGATTGCCAGTGACTTCTAGAAGATAGGAGAGAAGCATGGAAGCTCTCCTTAGAGCCACTGGAAGGATCTAATACTGCTGACATTTTGATTTTGGACTTCTGGTCTCCAGAACTGTGAGGGATAAATTCCTATTGTTTTAAGCCATCTTAGTTTGTGATAATTTGTTACCACAGTTATAAGTAACTAGAACTCAAAAACCCAAATCGGTGGTGATGATGCAGGGCAGGTGAGCTCCAAAATTGGGGCTTTCTCTGAGAGGGTTCTTTTGATTAAACAGTCCTCCTCCTTACAGACCAGGGCTAACTCATAGGCAGTGAACTCAGAGTTGGCAACAAATGGGCTCTTGAGGGGCCAGGTGTGGTGGCCCATACCTGTAATCCCAGCAATTTGGGAGGTCAAGGCAGGAGGATCACTTGAGGTCAGGAGTTTGAGACCAACCTGACCAACATGGTGAAACCCTGTCTCTACTAAAAATACAAAAAATTAGCCAGTTGTGGTGACGGGCACCTGTAATCCTAGCTACTTGGCAGGCTGAGGCAGGAGAACTGCTTGAACTCAGGAGGTGGAGGTTGCAGTGAGCCGAGATCCTGCCATTGCACTCCAGCCTGGGTGACAGAGTGAGACTGTCTCAAAAACAAACAAACAACCACAACAATAATAAAAGACAAATGGGCTCTTGGCAACTGTATCTATACTCACTTAAATCCACTTTTAATTATATGCAAGTTAAGGGAGACTATTTAGAACTTTCTCTGAAAGGGGCAATAACTTCTGGGTCATTGCTATGGCATTTGTAAACTGTGGGAGTGTCTTATGTTAATGAGCAATGAGGGAAGCTAGGGATCGCTTTCATCACCATCTGCTGATTTCTACTGGTTTTTCTTTTCTTTTTTTTTTTTTTTTTTCCACTTTATCCCATCTGGACCAAATCCTGTTTTGGTCCACAGGGTTATGACCAGAAAATAAATCCTGCCAGTTTCTACCTTAATTTTAATCCTCTTCTCCTTCGCTGAGAAGCTTTAGAGAGCATTGGAAATCACCTGAAGGATCAGAGTCCCCAGGTGAAGCTGTGCAGGTTGTTCCACCTGGCCAAGGAGGTCCAGTCCACTCCAAGCCATGCTGCCCAAGAGGCTACTTCCACTCAGGGGCACCATATGGGACAGCTTTACTGGGAGCAAGATGAAGAAAGATTCCCAGGTTCCAATTCCAAGATTCTACTTTTGTAATTTGGATGTGGGACCTGGATGACTATATCTGAACAAGCCTCCCAGGTAATTAATCAATGGCCAAAGACTTCATTTAATAAAACATAGATTGTAAGGGGTGGGGTAAAATTGCAAAATAGACAAGCCATTACATTTGACTTCTAAACCAAAGGTTCTTAGCTTTTTCATGCATGGGTACTTTGGCAGTTTGTTGCAGCCCATAGACCCTTCTTAGAATAGAATACAAATCCTAAAAAATACATAGGATTATAAAGAAAAATTCATTATATAAAAACACAGCAATAAGAATATTAAAAACTCCAACTTTTGGATATAGTACTATAAGTGTTTCTTATATTAACATAACAAGAATTAGCAGTTGGTCTAATAACTACTATACTTTCTTTTTTTCTTTTTTTTTTTGAGACAGGGTCTT
This sequence comes from Nomascus leucogenys, assembly GCF_006542625.1. NCBI lineage: Eukaryota > Metazoa > Chordata > Mammalia > Primates > Hylobatidae > Nomascus > Nomascus leucogenys. Next base: position 72,721,083 of record NC_044390.1, read on the forward strand.
GCTCTGTTGCCCAGGCTAGAGTATAGTGGTGCTATCTCAGCTCACTGCAACCCCTGCTTTCTAGGCTCAAGTGATCCTCCTGCCTCAACCTCCTGAGTAGTTGGGACTATAGGCACATGCCACAATGCCTGGCTAATTTTTGTATTTTTTGTAGAGGTGAGATTTCATCATGTTGCCCAAGATGGTCTCAAACTCCTGGGCACAAATAAGCTGCTTGCCATGGCCTCCCAAAGTGCTAGGATTACAGGCATGAGCCACTGCGCCTGGCTAAAAACTACTACACTTTCAATGTTGCAATGAGTCCAAATGATATTTTGAGATGCTGTGCCAATTATAAAGTGATAAAAAAATCTATGATTTCTATTCATGCAACATCACAGGAACTGCTTTTGCTATTGTGGTTTGTGGTCCACATCATAATTGAATATTCTTCAGTTAGAGTTAGTAGAAATAAAGATGCAATTTTCCATAAGTTCAAGGGCTCCCTGAACTCTCAACAAATACTTTGAAAGTGAAGAGTGCCTTGGAGTCTAGCTCTTCGTCTTTTTCCCTTCTAGGTGGGGTCCCTGGCACCTTGCAAGCCTGTAGCAAACAAAGATTCTCCTTTTCTCAGCCCACATCAAATCTTCCCTTAAATACTACATGATATGGTGGACCAAGCATGGGTTTTGAGCCAGAAGGTCCATGGGTTTAAATACTTTCCTCCCAACTTAACTTTAATCTGATTCTTTTTGACTACATTTATGAAAACCATTTTGTAGGGCTACAGTGAGAATTAGAGATGGTATATATAACTTGGCATACAGTAGGTCCTTAATAAAGATTAAATGACATTCCAGTTGTAAGTTACTTCTTTTAAAAAAAGTTTTTTTAGTGTTTCCCCAGTTAAGAGATATTTAAGTCTTAACGAGGAGTCACCTCATTTCAGACACCTGCTGGAGAAAGAGGATTGGATGGGAGGAATGAGAATTCCTAAATCACTCCATGTTGGAGCCGAATAGATTCATTCATTCATCAGTCTTTCAAAGAACTTGCTGAGCACTGCACCTACTATGTGTGCTGTTGGAGCTGGAGGAGCATTGGGAAGGCCCTGGCAGAATCTGGGGAGAATTTTAGCAGCTCATCTCCCGAGGCCTAGCCAGCCAGTTCTTACATGGTAACGACTGGGCCAGACAGAAGGCAGGCTGGATGTCTGCAGTTGCTTGGCCACTTCTTTGAGCATGGCCTGTGCCCTGTCTAGCGTGAGCCCCAGGTGTGGAGAGGATGGGTAGACAGGTGGGTAAATACTCTCCTATGCTATCCCGGCCTGCTCTCACCCAGGGCCTGTCCCTAATAAAGCCTATGTGTGTGAGTGCCTCTGACACATGTAATGAAGGCCTCTGTTTGCCAAGTTTGCTCAACTGGCCATACTCTGGGCCCGCTTGGGGAATAGTCTGCAAAGCCACAAACAAGCCTTCCGGCATCCCCTTCTTCCCATTTTTTTGAGGTTAGAGCTAGCATTAGAGGGCTCTGGGGACACATACCCCATGTACTGAGGGAACCGTGGGCTTGGAATTTTACTGCTTTTCTCCAGGGTCTATAGATAGTAGTCAGGAAAGCTGCAACTGGGTCTGCTGCGATGAGGCAGAACAGGGAGCTGAATCTTGGCTCATGTTGTCTAAAATACAAGCTCCCTGAATATAATTCCAGCTTCATGTCCCACCCCTTTGATGGTGACAGTAATCTTTGTGAAATTGCATCAAGATGCAAGTGAAGCAAGGGATTTAAAGTCAAGTATCCTGAATTTAATTATGTTCTATTTCTGTCAACTGCTAATTGTGTGACCTTGGGCGAGGCACTTAATCTCTCCGGGCGTCAGTTTCTTTACAGAGTATACAATAGATGGATCATAGGGCCTCCATTTCAGTGAGATAGTGGGAAAAGAAGTTCAGACCTATCCCCTCTCCTTCCAAAGCCCATAAACATACTCCAAATGTGTGAACCTTCTGCAGTTTCCAAAGGCAGTCTCTGCTCTGTACCGTGTCAACCCACATGAAGCCCAGTTCCTTTTGAGAGTTCTACTTGTAAAGAAGCAAGGGTAAGGTTAGTAGAATTGACAAAAGTGCCTTTGTTTATTGTTTTTGATATTAATGTGGTTTTGGTTTTGACAGGAGAAAGAGAGATGAGAGGTTTACGAGGCAGACATTTGATGAGCTTCAGAAGGATAGAAGGTATTAGACCATCTTTAAAATAGCCTTTTTCCACTCCACCGTGAAGAGTCTCACTGTCTCCTCACCTTACCAAGTCTAAGTCCGTCTCTATCTGTGCATCCTCTTACTTATCCTCTATCTTCATTACTCTTCACTGATCTCAGAAAATTCATCCCCTTGCCTCTTGCCCAAGGTAGCAAAGTTTCCCCTTCCTAAAGCCGTCTGCGTCAACATTCCTGCTCTTGTGATTCTCAACTATCTCAAGTACCTCAAAGCATTTTCCTGCAAAAGACTGTTCTCCCTGTAAGTGGATTTTGTGTACTTAATGTTAATAATAATAGTAATTCATCAAATAACATGAAGATTACATGAGATAATGAAAATGAAAGTATTTTAAAATGCAAGATGTTTTATGTATTTATCCATCCATCCATCCATCCATCCATCCATCCATCCATCCATGCAGTGGACTTTACAGGTGCTGGAGATGTTGAGATAAAAATTCATGGTCTAATGAGGCGTTAGAAAATAATTGCAGTAAAGTGTAATAAATACTATCAGTGTGCTAATCTCATGTAAAATGACAGGACAAAAAAGAGTAAGAGATTCACATCGCAATAAATATAATAGATATTTGAAGTAAAATCTAAACAAAGCAAGCTCAAAGTGTCCTGAGCATTTTGAAGAAAAAGAGCTTTCTTTGTGATTGATCTACTTCATGGAATTATATTGACAATGATCTGCATCTTCCCTATGTGTCTATAGAGTCGGATCTGTGTCCAAGGTCTGCAACTTTCTGCCTGGGATTTATTTGACCTCTAGAATCTCAGTGTTCTCATCTATCAAGTCTGTATAACAACCCTCTATAAGGTTGCAATAGAGACCGAAAGAGATTCATTCACTCGTTTATTTATTCATTTGACAAATAGTGCCAGACACTGACCAGGGCACTGGGGTTTTTGCAGAGAATGAGACAGTGAATGGTTCTTTTTTTGTCAGACTGAACATTCTGCTGGGGAGATAATACCTATTGGTGCCCAATCTTGTTAACCAGCACCTACAAGCTATGCAACAGCTTCACTCCAGCCTTTCTTCTTGGATTGTATTTTTATTCAATTCCCCTACCACTTGTCTCAAAATTCTCTTGTGTTAGAGTCCTTCAGATAGGGGCTACATGAGGGAACTCCTGGGAGTCTGGGGGATGGGGACAGTCATCAGGTCCATGGGCCAGCAGGCTGAGTTGGGAGTCATAGTTAGTTTGGGCTGCTTTAACAAAATACCATGGACTGTATGGCTTAAAAAAAACCAAACATTTATTTCTAACAGTTCTGGAGGTTGGGAAGTCCAAGATCAAGGTGCCAGTAAATTTGGTGTCTGTTGAGGGCTTGCTTCCTGGTTTAAAGATGCTGCCTTCTTGTTACGTCCTCATGCAGTGTTGAGAGAGAAATAATCTCTCTCAAGTCTCTTATGCTCTGCCATCATGACTTAATCACCTCCCAAAGGCCCCATCTTCAGATACCAATGCATTGGAGGTTAGTGATTCAATGTATGAATTTTGTGGGAGATACCATTCAGTCCATAGCAGCGAGAGGGCAGGGAGGGAATTAAAGATGCTGAAGCCCATGTGTAAATATCTCCTTCTTTTTGCTTCTTTCTACCAAGGTCACTGGAGAGAAACACAACTTTTTAATAATTTCTCCTTTTTGGTTCAAAGTTTACTACAAGTATACTTTCATTGTTTCTGCTATAATCGTGTCATTGAGTGGTCCAGAGATAAATGTCAACAATGTGGCCTTCTGGCTGGAAAGAGGCCCAGGATGCCTGGGCTTGTCATTAAGGAGCACTGGTGGGGGGAGTGGAGGAGCCATGTAGGGGCCTGGCAGACTCAGCAGAGGACACAGTCATTAACTATGGGAGGGATGGGATGAGCCATCCAAGCCCTGGGTCTGGCAGAGTTTGTGACTATGTGGTGGGGAGCAGAGTGCATTTGTATTTCAGGAAATCCCCTCAGCCATTGGACTGGTTTTCTCTGGCTTCTTTGTCAAGCCTGGGCTCTTTAGTTTTTTATTTTATTTTATTTTTTAAGTTCTGGGGCACATGTGCAGGATGTGCAAGTTTGTTACATAGGTAAATGTGTGCCATGGTGGTTTGCTGCCCCTATCAATGCACCACCTAGGTATTAAGCTACCTGGGCTCTTTAGTTTTGACATTTGTTTTTTCCTTATGGACTTTTCCTCTCATTACACATCACATACGTGTTGTGAATTCAAGCCTGGGAGACAGTGTATTGTTTTAGGCATGGGACATTGGTGGTATACTGAACCTATGAAAGGAATCAAGTATGCTGGACTCATAAATGCAAGGCTTGAGGTTTTGTGGTGTGTGTGGGGAATGATGCAGTCAGGTTAAACATTCAGGGGTGGGACCAGGTTGCTTGACTCTCCACCTGGGCTACTGCACAACACCCAACGGCTCTTCTCACACAGATACAGTGTAGACAGTGCCTGCTGGGGTTGTGTGGCACAGTGGTCAGCTTCCAAATCAGTGGTCCTTCTTTCCACCTGCTTCTGCCTCAGCCTTCCTAGTTTTAAGTGGTTGCCCCAAGTGCCAGTTTTCCTAAGAGCTTGGATTGGATCCAAGGAATGTAATCCTGGGGGCTTCATCAGGAATTCTGCTATAGAGATAGATGCCAGGGAGCCATGTAATTAGAACTTTCTCTGGAAGGCTGCAAGAGGAACTCTGCTCAAAATGGCCCTGGGTAGGAACCCTTCCTAGGATTGAGTAGGAAAACTGGGGAAGATATTTCTGCTGCGGCTTAAGGGTATTTACCTTTCCTTCTTCATTGCTTATTCTAGCAATGTGCTCATGTTAGAGTTTACCATGTGCCAATGTTAGTTACAAAAACAAGAGCTTAGAATAAGGCTTAGGAACCTGGTCTTCATCATTCACTCCTTCGTGCCTCTTGGATTCCCCATGGAGAGATCCTGATTCCCCAGGGTTAAGCAATGAATGGAAACAAAATGCTACTCTAGAGATAGTTGGACAAGCACCTCACATCTCCTTCCTTTCCATACGGGCCCCCATTTCTGCCACCATTTGCAGGGTTTTCTGGCTAGCTGTGCTGGGGTACAAGACAGACCTGGGAGCCTAAGCAGGTTTCTATCACCTCCTCCCACAAAGCCAATAGAGATCTGCAAAAGAAGCCCATTTGTTTATCCATCCAGGGGCAGATATGTGAGAGCTGAAACAGAGCTGATGAGATAGATTAGGCTTGGCCCACTGTGTAGGAAGAGCTGCTGTGTAAGCCCTGTCCTTGAGAGTGCATGGGGACCCAGCCCATAGTAAATCATGGCCCAGTGAATGTATTGTTGCCAGTATCACAAGTTAGGAGCTGGCCTTGACTCCTTCCTCTCAATCCCACACCCAACCATTCACCAAGTCCTACTCATTCTACCTCTGAAATATCTTTCAGATCCATCTGCATCTCTTTATCCCCTCTCTACCATCATAGCCACTACAACCTCATCTCTAGTACAGGAACTGCGTCTTCCTAGGTCTCTCCAAATCCCCTCTGCCCCACCCACCATCTGTTATCCACATTGTTGCCAGAGAAGTATCTTGAAAATGTCTATCTAGCTAAGTATTTCCCCTGTTGAAGCCCTTCAATGTCATCTTGTTGCTCTTGGCTAAAAACTTTTTCAATGTTCCTCATCCTTCATCCCTGCCCCCTTATATTCTGTGTTTCAGATGTAATTAACTACTTTCCTTTTTTCCAAACAGGTAATGCTCATTCTCGCCTTTTCCCATGCTATTTCCTCTGTGTAAGACTTTTAATACTCCCCGCTTCTTGCTTCAGTGAACTCCTATACAATCTTCATGTTCTCAGCTTAGTTGTCACTCTCCAGGAAGCCCTCTTTCCTTTCTCTGGGTTGGTGGTCTTCTTACCTGTTTCTGCAGCTGCACAGATCATGTATTGCCCTTGTCTGTTTTCTGGCCATGCTCCCTGGCTTTGAGAAGAACAGGGGCCTCCTTGACTTCTGCTGGGCTAAGCATGTAGGGTCTTCCTTCCATTCCAGACCGTGTGGATTCACTTCATCTCTTTATGAGTTTGCTTATAGCAAAAGAAAAGGGGGCACTGGACATCATAATGGATGATGTCCACAATACCAGTGATTTCTTTTAATATGCAGACATTCCATGTATTACTGGTTGTTTTATTGTTTCTCAACAAAGTCAAGGGTGAAATGAGATGTCAGCTCTTTAAGTGGTGATTCTGTGGGGTAGTGAGGTAGGGAATGCTTTGGGCTATGTCTGGAAACTCCTGTATTGAACACGATTTCACCCCCTCTCCTCTTAGGGTGGAAATGCTTGAGAAACCCTGATAAGATATTTGTTTGTTTTTTCCCCCTCTATGGAGCATTAATAGTTCAGCCAAGCTTTCAACAGGAACTATCAGATGATTCACTGTAGAGCCTCTGGGGATGGTCTAAAATGGTGTGTTGTTAATTAGGAGAGAATCTGTACACTCTAGACAGCCACATGTATCTCTTCCATACCCAGCATTTCCTGAGCTTCTACGCTGTGCCAGGCTCTGCTGGGTGCTGGGTTACAGAGGTGACTCAAGACCCATCCCTGCTCTTGAAAGTCTCACCCATATGTAAGATCTATAGGAATGGCATGAAGAAAATGTTAGGAGTTGAGAGATGGCAAAAAGCACAGAGATGCACCCAATTACAAGGAGCAAGTGAGGATGGTGCATCACATTTACACAGGCAAACCTTAGGAGTGACAGTGTGCAATGACCCTAGAAAGTGTCTCCCAGGCCATGGCAGTGCCAAGGGCCAATGTGGCATTAGAAAGCTTTAGATTGCCCCAAAATCTCTAGAATCCCAAATTCTCGCTCTGTCTCCCAGGCTGGAATGCAGTGGCATGATCTCAGCTCACTGCAACCTCTGCCTCCCGGGTTCAAGCAATTCTTGTGCCTCAGCCTTTTGTGTAACTGGACTATAGGCGTGCACCACCATGCCCAGCTAACTTTTGTATTTTTTTTTTTTTGAGACGGAGTCTTGCTGTGTCGCCCAGGCTGGAGTGCAGTGGTGCTATCTCCACTCACTGCAAGCTCCACCTTCCGGGTTCACGCCATTCTCCTGCCTCAGCCTCCCAAGTAGCTGGGACTACAGGCGCCTGCCACAATGCCCGGCTAATTTTAACTTTCGTATTTTTACTAGAGACAGAGTTTCCCCATGTTGGCCAGGCTGGTCTCGAACTCCTGGCCTCAACTGATCTACCTGCCTCAGCCTCCCAAAGTCCTGGGATTACAGGCAAGAGCTACTGTGCCTGGCCCTCTTCCTTAATGATTTCTGAAGTATTAGGCAAACACATTCTCAAGCCCCCTAACCCCCTTCACCAGATTGTCCCTCCAAGCCCCTTGCTAATAGGCATTCTGTGGCAATCATTTCTTCCCTCTGGTTCCTTGCTAATTCACAAAAACCCAGCAGTTGATCCTTAGTTGGAAACTGAGACACATGGGGGTTGTCAAAGAGATGGGCATGACAGATGCAGACATTTGGGCTTGTGCAGACACACATTCACTTTTCTGTATTCACACAGACACACAGTTTCATATACCTTGTGACGACTCTATAGCTATATTGTTCTCTGGCTTTGACAGGTAGAAATGTCTGCAAGGGCATGAGTAAGCCCCTTCCTCCTGCTAGACACTTGGATACTTGGCAGACCTTTGCAAAACTGACCTAACAAGGCCCTGGCCCGAGACAATGGGACAATGAAGATTTCAACATTGTTTATAACAGCCTGTTGCTGTATTGTAAATGACCTCAGTACCCTGCTTCTGAAGGAAGAGTTTATATGCTAAGAAGCCAGGAAGATATGTAGTGTGGAGTGATGGATGGAGTGTTGAGGGGTGAGGGATGGTGAGGAGCTGGGGAGGGGGAGCAGGTGCTTATCTTGAGGCCATTTGCAGTGGTGTTGGGACTCATGCCAATTATAATCCCAAAAGGCATAATTGCTAAAGATCACAATTTCTAGAGTCTAAATACCCTAACATCTAAAATCCAGAAAATCACAGTCCCAAAAGATTAAAATCCCTAATGTTGAAATTTTGAAAGCCAAATTCTGGAGAAGGATTAGTGCATTTTTGGTTGTATACAGGATAGTTGTATCATGTCCGTTGCATCAAGTTAGCTGGAACTATTACCTTATTATTGTCTTGACACAATTACCAAGGTTATTGTACCTTGATAATGGATTGGCCATGAAGTATGGCAATGATAAAATCTTCGGTTTAAAGATGCGTCATTTGTCTGCATTAGCATCCTTTCCAGCTAATGAAATTCCAGGAGCTTTGAATGAATAAATGCTGCATTTACCTGAAGAAGCCAGCAGTTACTGACCGGCTCAAAAATAATTGTGTGTATGGTAGGATAAGAAGACACTTATGCAACAATGGTGCTGTTTGTTCACCAGTATTGTTTCTGCCAAATATTTGGCCTATAGATGAGTGCATTCCAAATAGGTACCTGGGTGCCCAAAGTGACATAGAAAGTATTCTTATATGTTTCTCAAATAAATCCTCTTTTAAAAATGTAAATAAATGTATTCTAAAGAGTTTTTTAAAATTATTTTTTCCAGAATTATATTTTCAAGATTTTAATCTTTCAGGATTATAATTTTCAAGATTTTAGACTTTAGTGATTTTGGTCTTTTGGCATTTCAACATTTGGGATCACGGCATCAGGGATTCTTTCAGGATTATGACCCAAACCCATTGGAACATCTCTGACTAAACCAACGGAGATGAAAATCCTAAGTTTTCATTGTTCCTAGATTTGCCTCAGAAGCATGACGATGACAATACTAACAATAATAGCTATCACTTTTTATAACTGGGATTTTGAGGAGACACAAATCAATATTGCCTAAGGGAGTGAGGAAAATGGGGCCCAATCCTCATCTGTATGACTAGAGCAAGGACTTGGAGTGAGAACCCACAGGGGCTTATTGACTTCCAGCACTGAGACTGGACCTTGGAGCAACCAACCTGAGGGCAAATTGGAATCTGCAAAGCCACACACTTCTCCAGGTAGGGAAGGATGGAGGAAGAGAGGCCAAGTCTCCCTCCTCGAAATCTTTGATGGCTCAGCACCACCCATTAAAGAAACATAGATGACTGGCTCTTTTTTACCAGCCAGGTGGCTCACTCTGTCTCCTCAGGGAGTGCTAAGAGATCAGACAAGAGGCCCGGAGTGTTTCTTGCTCCCTCATCGCAATGACTATTTAGAGTGGGGCAAACTTGTCCCTCGAATGTTCCCCGTGTCTTCATCATAGTCAACCCATAATCAGTGTGGGATGTGGCTGTCCCTTCAGGGGAGATCAGTCCTTTGTAAGGACAGCTCTGTCCTTGCTTCAAGAGGCTGCACTTTTCATTGAAACATCTGTTCCTTCAGGCATTCTGTCTGGGCTGCTGGCAGTCAGGGTAGACTGTGCCCTTAAAGGGCTCTGAATTGAAGCAAGTCACACGTTAATAAAATCATCTCCAAGGACACCCTGTTCAAGCCTCAAAGTTATTCCATTTCCTACCTCTTAGCCCAAATGATGTCTAGCTATGTTGCTTAATACAACCCCAAAGAGGTTCTGGTCCAGCCAAGGAACAGGCATGAGGAAGCGTGTCTGCCAGGACAGGCACTGCAGGATAGCCTCAGAGATCGGGGAAAGCTGGGGCTGGGAGGGGCTTTTGAAGGGGCTTTTCCAGAGGGGAGCTGCTCTTTCAGATTTGGGGCCTGCAAACTCCATTCAGGAGAGGAAGGAGGTTATGAATGAGGGCAAAACCTCTCTTTCCCCTTGCCTTCTTCCTAGCCTTACCCCATACTCCTCTCTCTCTTCCTTACCCTTCCTGAATTAATGACCCCACCAAGACTTTTTCCAGAGAAAAACAACCAAGCCAGAAATCGCCTGGCCTCTCTGACAGCCTGGCCCATCCCTACATACTCACATCTCATGGGCTGCCACTCCCACATGTCACTGGGCCACTGAGAGACTTCCTGTTCATCCACTGTCAGACATGAGTTGTTAGCACTTCTTGGCAAAGGAGCTTGACAATTGCCTTGGGAAGGAAAACAGCACCGTGGGTTAGTGGAAAGAATGTGACTTTTGGAGCCAGGCGGACCTGGGCTCAATTCCCAGTTCTGCCACTTAATACCTGTGTGACCCTGGGCAAGTCACTTAACCTCTTTGAGTTTCAGTTTCCTCATCTATAAAACAAACACAAAGATGATAATAGTGAACTTATGAAACTGCTTTGAAAGCCATTCAATGTGTGAAGTGTGCTTGCGAGACCCACAGGAGGTAGGCTTTAATAGTTTGGGAAGATTCCATCATAGCCTAATTGCAGTTTTATGGGCCTCTTCCTTTTGATAAATAACAGGGCTTATCTGAACACTCTGAAATTACAGACAACACGAAGTGTCTGCTCTGCACAGGGAAGCTCTTAAACAGTCTTCACTGGGCTTTCTAATGAATTTGTCTTTCTTTTGCTCTGAGCCCATACCCACTTCCTTCTCAGGGGTAGCTGCTCACTACAAACATTTTGAAAACGCCCTCTCACAGTGCTCTTTCAGGCATTCTTTTACTAGACAGGCTCTGGCTTGTCATGAATTGTATGTGAATTGTGATTTTCTGTATGTGGTGGTAGAATTGACAGTGTAAACACAGGACATAGGTCCGCAGGACACAGGAAGCTGGCTGGCCCATTGTCCTTGTGATCCTTGGTATGTGGGTCTACCCTGTAGATGACTCAAATCAACTTTGTGACTCAGAGTCTTACAGGCTGGGCACGGTGGCTCACTCCTGTAATCCCAGCACTTTGGGAGGCCAAGGCGGGTGGATTACCTGAGGTTGGGAGTTCAAGAACAGCCTGGCCAACATGGCAAAACCCCATCTCTACTAAAAATACAAAAATTAGCAGGATGTGGTAGTGGGCACCTGTATTCCCAGCTGCTCGAGAGGCTGAGCAGAAGAATCGATTGAGCCCGGGAGGCAGGGGTTGCAGTGAGCCGAGATTGTGCCACTGCACTCCAGCCTGGGTGACAGAGTAAGAGTCCATCTCAAAAAACAAAGCAAAACAAAAAAAGTCTTCCAGACTTTGGAGGTTGGAGGGAGCTCAAGTCAGACCAGTCTACCCATAAATCCTACTCTGAGGCCAGATGCGTTAGAGAGAACATCTCAGTAGGTCATGTGGATGTTTCCCTGGGGGTACCACTTAGGGTTATGGCATGCAAGGAACATACTTTAACAAGAAAATGCACGTATTGAAAAGATACTGAGTAGCTTCCAAAACTGATGGAAGACCAGAGAACCAGCTCAGGAAATGCATGTATCCCAGGGAGTTAGGCCACAGCTGAAAACCACCAGCAGAAAGAAGGTGCTTGCTAGCAGGCTGCCACTACGTCACTACTGCTGCCACCACTGGACCCTCAGGCTTCTAGCAGTGAACTTGCTGTCATTTGAGTTAAAGTCCTAATTTCCTCTGTGTCATTGGATTGCTTGCTTAATTGCTACAGACTTGAGTTGAAATACCCTGTTGACTGTTCTTAGATTGTGTGCCCACATTCAGCAACCAGGGAACAGGGAGAGTCCTCTGTGGTTTTCGTAGTCAGATCACCTAATAGGGAGTTCCTCCAAAAGCAGGAAGGTGTTCAAAAGATTAACGTTGAATATACTAGAAAACTAGCAGCTTTAGTGTATTGTATTTTATTCTTTTGTTTATTTTTAACATTTGTTAGTTTTGTTTTATTTTTTTTTTATTTTTGAGATGAAGTCTTGCTTTGTCGCCCAGGAGTGCAGTGGCACAATCTCAGCTCACCCTGACCTCCGCCTTTTGGGCTGAAGCGATCTTCCCACCTCAGCTTCCCAGTAGCTGGGACTACAGGTGCACACCACCACATCTGACTAATATTTTTTATCTTTTTTGGTAGAGAGGGGGTTTCCCATGTTGCCTAGGCTTGTCTCAAACTCCTGGGCTCAAATAATTCCTCACCTTGGCCTCCCAAAGTGCTAGGATTGTAGGGATGAGCTACCAGACTTGGCCAATTGATTGTCTTTTAAATATCATTTTGAGTCCAGAAGACAAAAGATATAATTGAAATTTCCTGTTCACTCCTAAAACTTGGGTATAGCAGAAAAAGTACTGACTTGGACTCAACTTCTCAATTGAAACCTCAAATGAAGTCAATTTCTTCTGTGAAGTGGGAATTAGGACAGTGATTCTGCACAGCTCACTCCAGGTTGTTGTGAATATCAAATGATATAGAAACATGGCAAACTGTTAAATGCTGTGTCAAAGGAGCTGATGGTATGACAGTATGGCTGTTTCCCCCTCCCATCTGATAAACCATTGGCAAGCAATAGCACTTACATTACAAGGGGTTCATTTTCTGGAATTTGGTGATGTGTGCAGGGGCGTGGAAAATCACATTCTGCAATTAAAATGTGCAATGCAATGCTGAGCGATTCACCTGAGGTTATACAGCTGGGAGGTGGCAGAGCAAGGATTTACTGACAAGGATTTACAGAGCAAGGATTTACAGAGCAAGGTCTGCCTGACTCTGAATTCTACCTTCTTTACAGGAGGCCTGGTTCTAATTCTCAAAGTTGCATGAATTGACTGGAAGCTCCAGAAGAAGATTCTGCCCAGGAAAGAGGCATCAAGGCTGGAAAACTCTAATGAAAACCCTCACCAGGCTTCCCAACAAGCCCATGAGTTATTGCACTGAATATTTTTCATTTTGCAGATGAGGAAACTGAGGGTGAAAGAAGTTAAATAATTTACCCAGAAACATCCAGGTAATATATTGAAGGCCTGAGATTCAACCTAGGCATATCACCTTGGATTCTTACAAACAACAGAACCCAACATTGGTTAGTTTAAACAAATAAGAAATTTTATAAAAGATATTGAGTGACCCTGGTGAACCAAGCATGAAATGCTCACCAAGTCACAGGCTGAATCACTGAATTAGTTCAACACCTTATACTCCTAATGTAACCACTGGGTTGCTTATGCTAAAACATCTACTACTGCCTCTGAGAGATGGATGTAGCTGTTACCACTCTTGTTTAAACAAATTGTTCCTGATACCACTTTCCTTGCATCAAATAGTTTATGGAGGCTTCTGATAGGCTGAGCCCAGATTACATGCCTGCAACTTAGCTGCAAGGGACTTTGAGGAAGTGAGCATATGGCTTCCTTAGAGGGAATAAGTTTGTCAGTCCATCAAGATGGGGAGTTTCTCAAACACAGGAAAGTGTTCCAAGATGCTGGGGGTGTAAAGACTTTGCTTATTGTTAGCTGAATTCCTAATGCCTACAAAGTGCTTAGCATGTAATAGGTGTGTAATAAGAGCATATCAACTTATTGATCCAATAATTCTATCTGATTTTAAAGTTCACGCCTTTAGATACTATACTTTACCTTTTCATAGATGGTGCATGATGAGATCTAACACAGAACATGTGATTGTCCATTAATGAAATTATATGAAGTCTCAACCCTGTATAAAACTATCTCCATTCATTCACCAAAATGTGCTGTTGTGATTTATGACTATGAGCTCTGAGAGACAAGGACATGTCTATCTTGTTTACCATTATATGATTCATTTTTAATATAATGCTGCAAAATAAATAATTTTTTTTTTTTTTTTTTTTTTTTTTTTTTTTTTTTTTTTTTTTAGAGAGGGAGTCTCGCTCTGTCGCCCAGGCTGGAGTGCAGTGGCACGATCTCGGCTCACTGCAAGCTCTGCCTCCTGGGTTTGCGCCATTCTCCTGCCTCAGCCTCCCTAGTAGCTGGGACTGCAGGCACCCGCCACCACGCCCGGCTAATTTTTGTATTGTTTTTAGTAGAGACGGGGTTTCACTGCGTTAGCCAGGATGGTCTTGATCTCCTGACCTTGTGATCCGCCCGCCTCGGTCTTCCAAAGTGCTGGAATTACAGGCGTGAGCCACCGCGCCCGGCCTAATAATTGTTAAATAAATGAGTAGACTGATAATTGAATGAGTTTAAGAGGCAAGGTAGTCAGGATTTGGGAATGCATGCTAAGGTGGTGCCAAGGATGGCATCTCGGTTTTTAGCTTGAACACCTGCTGGGAGGGTGGCTGACATTTACTGAGCACGGGAAGACAAACAGGCTCTGGAAGGGAGATCATGAGTTAGTTTTGGACTTGCTGAACTTTTATGTCTGGGAGCCATGAAAGTGGGATGTTGAGTGGTTTGCTGGATATATGGGTCTGGAACTTAGGAGCAATGTCTGGAATGAAGGTATAAATTTGGGAGTTTTCAGCATTTAGCTAGTAACTAAGTTGCAGTCATAGACATGTAAACATGTGATATATACAATACATAAAACTACATATGAATCTAAAAATATTTACATATAAAATAAAATACATGCATGAACCATGAAAATAGTCAAATTAAGTTATTCGTAATAATCAGGAACGAAGAATACATAATATTAGACTGAAAAGTTGATTACTGATCAACGTGAAATGGGCATCCAAATGGTGGAAATCATATACTGGAGGTTGGGATCATTTAATTACCCAGCAAGTCTGTCTCAAAGGACAACATAAACACAGAATCAGTAGTGTGTCTGTGTATCAGAGTTCCTCCTGCTGTTACTGGACAGGGCATGTCAGATATTTCAGATGGATGTTTGCTGTGGCTTAGGTATTTCTTTTGTGTCAAGGCTAGGAACATTCTGGGGAAGGAGTACAAAGACAGGGCAATGGGAATGTTAAGCTGAGACATGGAAGGAGGCAGGCAGGAGGTGCACAGGGAAGCCTGCAGAAAAGCTCTGTGGGGACTTATTGCTATCCAAGGAGCTGGAGCCTGTGACTAGAGAGAACACCCCATATCCTTTCTGCTGTCTGTGAAAGGGGAAAGGCCAACAAGAGGTTAACACTGACCCTTCCCAAACCTCCTGGCCTGGAAATGGGTGGAGAACACCTGTGGTGTGAGTTCCTTGCACTCTTTAATTACATGCCATCCATTCATCACTGTGACTGAGAACAACAATTATGGATTTAGACAGACAGAGCTTAAATCCTTGCCCTGTCACTAACTTACTGAGCAGCCTTTGATAAGCAATGTATTCTCCCTGAACCTCAATTTACTCACTCTGGTAAAGGGAAAATAATAGCATAAGACACATAGTGTTTTAGATATAGTGATCATCTTAAATTCTTACTTATGACAAAGTTGAATCCAGCTCTGCCACTCTATTAGATGGGTAGTCACTGGCAGGTTTTGGATATGGAGATGATGAGCTCTGATTTACTATTTTAAAAGACACCCCTGATGCCCTATGGGAGGTCAGAGTGGACACAAGGGGATCAGATAAGTGGCTACTGAACTAGTGCAGGCATAGAGTGATGGTGGTTTGGATCAAGATAGGAGTGAGGTAGAGGATGGAGTACTAGGCATTTCTGGGTTGTTGTAAAGATAAGTGTTTATTAGGAGCTTAATAAAAAATCGTTAATGTAATAATTATAATTATGACTTTCATCCTTAATAACACTTGTCAGTTGCAGAGATGTATTTGAAAATATGGCAGAAACATATACTTTTTGTTATGTATTAGGTATTCAATAAATTCCTATATAGTGCTAACTATGTACTTGGCATTGTACTAAGAACTTGTTATCAGTCAGAGTTCCCCAGAGAAACAGACCCAATAGGAGATAGATAGAGATTAGATAGATAGATGAATCGACTCATGTGATTATGAAGACTAAGTCCCAAGATCAGCAGTCAGCAAGCTGGAGACCCAGGAGAGCCGATGGTATAGTTCCAGTCCGAGGCCAAAGACCTGAGAACCAGGTTCAATTGATGGTGTGAGTTCCAGTCTGAGTTTAAGTCCAAGCATCCAAAGAGCTAATGGTCTAAGTGTTAGGCTGAGTCTGAATCTGAAGGCAGCAAAAGGCTGATGTCCCAGCTTAAAGACAGGCAGAGAGAGAGAATTCTCCCTTTTTCACCTTTTTGCTCTATTCAGGCCTTCAATGGATTGGATGAGACCCACCCACGTTGTAGGGGACAGTCTGCTTTACTCAGTCTGCCAATTCAAATGTTCATCTCATCCAGAAGCCCCCTCACAGATACACCCAGAACAATGTCTAAGCAACTATCTGGGTGCCCTGGGGCCCAGTCAAGTTGACATATAAAATTAACCATCACAGCACTTTACACTTATTAGCTTACTTAATACTTCTAACATGTCTATTATCTTCATTTTACAGAAAAGGAAATAAAGGCTCAGAGACGTCACAAAGCTAGTAGGTGGCAAAGCTGGGTTTCAACACCATGTAGTCTAGGTCAATATTAAATTTGGGGGAAAAAAAGGATGATTCTTAGAACTAGTTTGTGACCAACTCTGTTTTTATGCCTCCTGAAGTAACTGGCTTGGAATCTTATGCCAGAGGATTGAACGAAGCTCCTGTACAGAATACAGCTGCCTCCTCTACACCCCAGGGCCATTTAAGGGACACCCATTTTGATAATGATTATATGAACATTTGAACTAATGGGCATTTGGATTAAAAGTCTCTTGGAAAACTTCTTGTAGTTCTTTGGGGTATACGCTTTCACCTCCAATCAAAACTTAATAATGAAACAAAACAAAATTTAAAAAAATCTAAAACTGCCTGACTGTTGAACTGCCAAGAGCCCAATTAGTCAGAGCAGACCTTACAATACCAAATCAGGTTGTGTGCACACTGGAGGAAGCCTGATAAGAAAACACTACCTAGGATGATTTCTAATCGGCAGCGAGAAAAGAGCTTGAGAACAATAGCTCAGCGGTGCCAAGTCCCTTCACATTTCTCACTAAATCAATGTCCTTTCCCCATCCGGAATGCTCTACCCTTCTCTTGACCCACCCATTTATATAATTACCTTTGGGACTTGGCTTAAAAGTTAGCTCCTGCGAAATGCCTTTCCCACCTAGCATCAGTGTGCTTGGAGTTGATGGATGGAATCATTAATTTCTCACTCTTTTAGTGAGGGTCTGTTGGGTATCAGACACTCAGCCAGCTGCTGAGAACAGAGTGGTGAGCTAGACACCATTCCTGACCTCCCAGAGCTCAGAACTTTCTGTGATGATGGAAATATTTTATGTTTATGTTGCCTCTTATAGAAGCCACTAGCTATGTGTGATATTGAGTGCTTGAAAAATGGCTAGTGCAGCCGAAATGTTGAGTTTTAAAATTTAATTTCGGTTAATTTCAATTTAAATAGCCACATGGGGTTAGTGGCTACTGTATTGGACAGCACCGATCTAAAGCAAATGTCTGGTAATAAAGAAAGGACGGCAGCAAAGTCTTCAGGAGCTGTGATAGAAATTTGTAATAAGAGGTTGAGGGAGAAAACCAAGGCTTGCTGCTCAGCTCTCCTGGGCAAAGTCAATGTTGTTTAGAGGAGCGGTTATGCAGAGCCTCTGGACTCAGCTACCTGCATTCAAATTCAGGTGTTCTTCACCTTTTAATTCCATGATTTGAGGCAAGCTGCTAAAATCCTGTTTCACAAAATGGTGAGTCTCAGGCTCAGATTCACCAGGGCAGAGGCGAGTGGAGCTGGAGAGGAGGCAGGTTCAGGATCTGGCCCATCTCCCATTAGCATGCATGGCAAGGTCCATGCACCATTAATTGAAAGGGCTTTCCTTGCTGAGAATGACATTCCAGCCACGCTCCCTGTGTGGGTCATTCCTCTCACTCACTGGCACGTATGTGCCCTCACTCCAAAATAAAATTGTTTTTTTCATTTGATCACAAAATATATTCCTGGCCATTATTAAGAAAAATACAGAAATCATGAAAAATTATAAAGAAGAAATCACAAATTCTATTACCCAGAACTTCAGGAATCTGGTGAATATGCAAAGAGTCCTATTTAAAGATATATACATTTACATAAGTGAGAACATGGTATACATTATGCTCTGTAATTGCTGCTTCACTCAATACTTTTCTGTGAACATTTTCCTGTGTTAATGTAGAACCTCATAAGCACTTGGATGACTACCTAATATTCTTTTTTACCAGTGAGATGGACACTTAGATTGTTTATAACTTTCCCTGGTCCAAAACACTGTGTGATGAACGTATGTTCTTATGTGCTTGTGTAATGATTTTCATAGAATACATTCTGAAATGGGGAATTTCAGTGTCAAAAAGTACATTAAAACTTTTGATACTTAATATCTGTCCTTCAGAAAGTGCTTACTGATGTATGCTGTTCCGAGAGCTCATGAGACTACCTCTTTCCCAACACCTTGTCCAAAATTAGATTTTGTCAGTCTTGCTAATCTTTCATAGTCTGATGGGTATGTGCAACCACCTATTATTTTTTAAAATCTGTAACTCTTTTTTATTTTTCATTTGAATATCTTTACATTCATTTGCCATTTGTTTTTCTTCTTTGAATTGCCTATTTTTATCTTTGTCATACTTTTCCTGTTACTATGCTCCACTTTTCCTATTGATTTCTGAGAGCTCTTTATGTAACCTTATTTATTTACTCATTTTTTTTTTGAGATGGAGTTTTGCTCTTGTTGCCCAGGCTGGAGTGCAGTGGCATGATCTCAGCTTACTGTAACCTCTGCCTCCGCGTACAAGCGATTCTCCTGCCTGAGTTGCTAGGATTACTGGCGCCTGCCACCATGCCCGGTTAATTTTTGTATTTTTCATAGAGATAGGGTTCCAACATGTTGGTCAGGCTGATCTCGAACTCCTGACCTCAGGTGATCCACTCACCTCGGCCTCCCAAAGTGCTGGGATTACAGGCATGAGCCACTGCGCCTGGCCTTTGTAAACTTATTTAACAATTTCTTGAATTCTGAGCAATAAAATGTATGTCTTGTTATTAAAAGAGAATTTGAAGTGTGGTTGATAGTATTAAAGCTCATAAAACATGACCGTTTTAATAAAGAGATGTTTGAAATTACTTAGGAGAGATATACCTAAGTTCTTCATTTCAAGAACCTACGACAATTAGGTTTTTATTTATTTTATTATTTTATTAATTTATTTTATTTTATTTTATTTTATTTTATTATACTTTAAGTTTTAGGGTACATGTGCACAACGTGCAGGTTTATTACATATGTATACATGTGCCATGTTGGTGTGCTGCACTCATTAACTCGTCATTTAGCATTAGGTATATCTCCTAATCTATCCTTCCCCCCTCCCCCCACCCCACAACAGTCCCTGGTGTGTGATATTCCCCTTCCTGTGTCCATGTGTTCTCATTGTTCAATTCCCACCTATGAGTGAGAACATGCGATGTTTGGTTTTTTGTCCTTGCGATAGTTTGCTGAGAATGATGGTTTCCAGTTTCATCCATGTCCCTACAAAGGACATGAACTCATCATTTTTTAAGGCTGCATAGTATTCCATGGTGTATATGTGCCACATTTTCTTAATCCAGTCTATCATTGTTGGACATTTAGGTTGGTTCCAAGTCTTTGCTATTGGGAATAGTGCCACTATAAACATACGTGTGCATGTGTCTTTATAGCAGCATGATTTATAGTCCTTTGGGTATATACCCAGTAATGGGATGGCTGGGTCAAATGGTATTTCTAGTTCTAGATCCCTGAGGAATCGCCACACTGACTTCCACAATGGTTGAACTAGTTTACAGTCCCACCAACAGTGTAAAAGTGTTCCTATTTCTCCACATCCTCTGCAGCACCTGTTGTTTCCTGACTTTTTAATGATTGCCACTCTAACTGGTGTGAGATGGTATCTCATTGTGGTTTTGATTTGCATTTCTCTGATGGCCAGTGATGATGAGCATTTTTTCATGTGTTTTTTGGCTGCATAAATGTCTTCTTTTGAGAAGTGTCTGTTCATATCCTTTGCCCACTTTGTGATGGGGTTGTTTTTTTCTTGTAAATTTGTTTGAGTTTATTGTAGATTCTGGATATTAGCCCTTTGTCAGATGAGTAGATTGCAAAAGTTTTCTCCCATTCTGTAGGTTGCCTGTTCACTCTGATGGCAGTTTCTTTTGCTGTGCAGAAGCTCTTTAGTTTAATTAGATCCCATTTGTCAATTTTGGCTTCTGTTGCCATTGCTTTTGGTGTTTTAGACATGAAGTCCTTGCCCATGCCTATGTCCTGAATGGTATTGCCTAGGTTTTCTTCTAGAGTTTTTATGGTTTTAGGTCTAACATCTAAATCTTTAATCCATCTTGAATTAATTTTTGTATAAGGTGTAAGGAAGGGATCCAGTTTCAGCTTTTTGCATATGGCTAGCCAGTTTTCCCAGCACCATTTATTATTAGGGAATCCTTTCCCCATTTCTTGTTTTTGTCAGGTTTGTCAAAGATCAGATAGTTGTAGATTTGTGGCATTATTTCTGAGGGCTCTGTTCTGTTCCATTGCTCTATATCTCTGTTTTGGTACCAGTACCATGCTGTTTTGGTTACTGTAGCCTTGTAGTATAGTTTGAAGTCGGGTAGCGTGATGCCTCCAGCTTTGTTCTTTTGGCTTAGGATTGACTTGGCGATGCAGGCTCTTTTTTGGTTCCATATGGACTTTAAAGTAGTTTTTTCCAATTCTGTGAAGAGAGTAATTGGTAGCTTGATGGGGATGGCACTGAATCTATAAATTACCTTGGGCAGTATGGCCATTTTCACGATATTGATTCTTCCTACCCATGAGCATGGAAAGTTCTTCCATTTGTTTGTATCCTCTTTTATTTCATTGAGCAGTGGTTTGTAGTTCTCCTTGAAGAGGTCCTTCACATCCCTTGTAAGTTGGATTCCTAGGTATTTTATTCTCTTTGAAGCAGTTATGAATGGGAGTTTACTCATGATTTGGCTCTCTGTTTGTCTGTTATTGGTGTATAAGAATGCTTGTGATTTTTGTACATTGATTTTGTATGCTGAGACTTTGCTGAAGTTGCTTATCAGCTTGAGGAGATTTTGGGCTGAGACAATGGGGTTTTCTAGATATACAATCATTTCATTTGCAAACAGGGACAATTTGACTTCCTCTTTTCCTAACTGGATATCTTTTATTTCCTTCTCCTGCCTGATTGCCCTGGCCAGAACTTCCAGCAGTATGTTGAATAGGAGTGGTGAGAGAGGGCATCCCTGTCTTGTGCCAGTTTTCAAAAGGGAATGCTTCCAGTTTTTGCCCATTCAGTATGATATTGGCTGTGGGTTTGTCATAGATAGCTCTTATTATTTTGAGATACATCCCATCAGTACCTAATTTATTGAGAGTTTTTAGCATGAAGGTTGTTGAATTTTGTCAAAGGCCTTTTCTGCATCTATTGAGATAATCATGTGGTTTTTTTCTTCGGTTCTGTTTATATGCTGGATTACGTTTATTGATTTGCGTATGTTGAACCAGCCTTGCATCCCAGGGGTGAAGCCCACTTGATCATGGTGGATAAGCTTTTTGAAGTGCTGCTGGATTCGTATTGCCAGTATTTTATTGAGGATTTTTCATCGATGTTCATCAAGGATATTGGTCTGAAATTCTCTTCTTTTGTTGTGTCTCTGCCAGGCTTTGGTATTATGATGATCCTGGCTTTGTAAAATGTGTTAGGGAGGATTCCCTCTTTTTCTATTGATTGGAATAGTTTCAGAAGGATTGGTACCAGCTCCTCCTTGTACCTCTGGTAGAATTCGGCTGTGAATCCATCTGGTCCTGGACTGTTTTTGGTTGGTAAGCTACTGATTATTATCTCAATTTCAGAGTCTGATATTGGTCTATTTAGAGATTCAACTTCTTCCTGGTTTAGTCTTCGGAGGATGTATGTGTCAAGGAATTTATCCATTTCTTCTAGATTTTCTAGTTTATTTGCATAGAGGTGTTTGTAGTATTCTCTGATGGTAGTTTGTATTTCTGTGGGATCAGTGGTGATATCCCCTTTATCATTTTTTATTGCATCTATTTGATTCTTCTCTCTCTTCTTTATTAGTCTTGCTAGCGGTCTATAAATTTTGTTGATCTTTTCAAAAACCCAGTTGCTGGATTCATTAATTTTTTGAAGGGTTTTTTATGTCTCTATTTCCTTCAGTTCTGCTCTGATCTTACTTATTTCCTGCCTTCTGTTAGCTTTTGAATGTTTGCTCTTGCTTCTCTACTTCCTTTAATTGTGATGTTAGGGTGTCAATTTTAGATCTTTCCTACTTTCTCTTGTGGGCATTTAGTGCTATCAATTTCCCTCTACACACAGCTTTAAATGTGTCCCAGAGATTCTGGTATGTTGTGTCTTTGTTCTCGTTGGTTTCAAAGAACATCTTTATCTCTGCCTTCATTTCGTTATGTACCCAGTAGTCATTCAGGAGCAGGTTGTTCAATTTCCGTGTAGTTGAGCAGTTTTGAGTGAGTTTCTTAATCCTGAGTTCTAGTTTGATTGCACTGTAGTCTGAGAGACAGTTTGTTATAATTTCTGTTCTTTTACATTTGCTGAGGAGTGCTTTACTTCCAACTATGTGGTCAATTTTGGAGTAGGTGTGGTGCTGAAAAGAATGCATATTCTGTTGATTTGGGGTGGAGAGTCCTGTGGATGTCTATTAGGTCTGCTTGGTGCAGAGCTGAGTTCAATTCCTGGATATTCTTGTTAACTTTCTGTCTCGATTTGTTTAATGTTGACAGTGGGGTGTTAAAGTCTTCCATTATTATTGTGTGGGAGTCTAAGTCTCTTTCTAGGTCTCTAAGGAGTTGCTTTATGAATCTGGGTGCTACTGTATTGGGTGCATATATATTTAGGATAGTTAGGTCTTGTTGAATTGATCCCTTTACCATTATGTAATGGCCTTCTTTGTCTCTTTTGATCTTTGTTGGTTTAAGGTCTGTTTTATCAGAGACTAGGTTTGCAACCCCTGCCTTTTTTTGTTTTCCATTTGCTTGGTAGATCTTCCTCCATCCCTTTGTTTTGAGCCTATGTGTGTCTCTGCACGTGAGATGGATTTCCTGAATACAGCACACTGATGGGTCATGACTCTTTATCCAATTTGCCAGTCTGTGTCTTTTAATTGGAGCATTTAGCCCATTTACATTTAAAGTTAATATTGTTATGTGTGAATTTGATCCTGTCATTATGATGTTAGCTAGTTATTTTGCTCGTTAGTTGATGCAGTTTCTTCCTAGCCTCGATGGTCTTTACAATTTGGCATGTTTTTGCAGTGGCTGGTACTGGTTGTTCCTTTCCATGTTTAGTGCTTCCTTCAGGAGCTCTTTTAGGGCAGGCCTGGTGGTGACAAAATCTCTCAGCATTTGCTTGTCTGTAAAGTATTTTATTTCTCCTTCACTTTTGAAGCTTAGTTTCGCTGGATATGAAATTCTGGGTTGAAAATTCTTTTCTTTAAGAATGTTGAATATGGGCCCCTCTCTCTTCTGGCTTGTAGAGTTTCTGCCAAGAGATCAGCTGTTAGTCTGATGGCCTTCCCTTTGTGGGTAATGTGACCTTTCTCTCTGACTGCCCTTAACGTTTTTTCCTTCATTTCAACTTTGGTGAATCTGACAATTATGTGTATTAGAGTTGCTCCTCTTGAGGAGTATCATTGTGACGTTCTCTGTATTTCCTGAATCTGAATGTTGGCCTGCCTTGCTAGATTGGGGAAGTTCTCCTGGATAATATCCTGCAGAGTGTTTTCCAACTTGGTTCCATTCTGCCCATCATTTTCAGGTACACCAATGAGACGTAGATTTGGTCTTTTCTCATAGTCCCATATTTCTTGTAGGCTTTGTTTGTGTCTTTTTATTCTTTTTTCTCTAAACTTCTCTTCTCACTTCCTTTCATTCATTTGATCTTCCATCACTGATACCCTTTCTTCCAGTTGATCGAATTGGCTACTGAGGCTTGTGCGTTCATCACGTAGTTCTCATGCCTTGGTTTTCAGCTCCATCAGGTCCTTTAAGGATTTCTCTGCATTGGTTATTCTAGTTATCCATTCGTCTAATTTTTTTTCAAAGCTTTTAACTTCTTTGCCATTGGTTCAAATTTCCTCCTGTAGCTCAGAGTAGTTTGATCATCTGAAGCCTTCTTCTCTCAACTCGTAAAAGTCATTCTCCGTCCAGCTTTGTTCCATTGCTGGTGAGGAGCTGTGTTCCTTTGGAGGAGGAGAGGCGCTCTTCTTTTTAGAGTTTCCAGTTTTTCTGCTCTGTTTTTTTCTCATCTTTGTGGTTTTATCTACCTTTGGTCTTTGATGATGGTGATGTGCAGATGGGTTTTTGGTGTGGATGTCCTTTCTGTTTGTTAGTTTTCCTTCTAACAGACAGGACTCTCAGCTGCAGGTCTGTTGGAGTTTGCTAGAGGTCCACTCCAGACCCTGTTTGTCTGGGTTTCAGCAGCGGTGGCTGCAGAACAGCGGATATTGGTGAAACGCAAATGCTGCTGCCTGATCGTTCCTCTGGAAGTTTTGTCTCAGAGGAGAACCCGGCTGTGTGAGGTGTCAGTTTGCCCCTACTGGGTGGTGCTTCCCAGTTAGGCTACTCGGGGGTCAGGGACCCACTTGAGGAGGCAGTCTGCCCGTTCTCAGGTCTCAAGCTGCATGCTGGGAGAACCACCACTCTCTTCAAAGCTGTCAGAGAGGGACATTTAAGTCTGCAGAGGTTACTGCTGTCTTTTGTTTGTCTGTGCCCTGCCTGCAGAGGTGGATCCTACAGAGGCAGGCAGGCCTCATTGAGCTGTGGTGGGCTCCACCCAGTTTGAGCTTCCCGGCCAGAATCAAACAACTAACTCAGCAATGGCGGGTGCCCTTCCTCCAGCCTTGTTGCCACCTTGCAGTTTGATCTTGGACTGCAGTGTTAGCAATGAGCAAGACTCCATGGGGTGTAGGACCCTCTGAGCCAGGTGCGGGATATATAATCTTCTGGTGTGCTGTTTTTTAAGCCCATTGGAAAAGCGCAGTATTTGGGTGGGAGTGACCCGGTTTTCCAAGTGCCCTCTGTCACCCCTTTCTTTGACTAGGAAAGGGAATTCCTTGACCCCTTGCACTTCCCGGGTGAGGCGATGCCTCACCCTGCTTCGGCTCATGCACAGTGCACTGCACCCACTGTCTTGCACCTACTGTCTGGCACTCCCCAGTGAGATGAACCCGGTAACTCAGTTGGAAATGCAGAAATCATCCGTCTTCTGCGTTGCTTTCGCTGGAAGCTGTAGACCGGAGCTGTTCCTATTCAGCCATCTTGGCTCCTCCAGGTTTTTAGTTTTAAGTCTGCATTTCCTGGAAACCAAGGCAAAGAAGGACATTGATGGTTTTACATTTTTCATAGTTTAATGAAAAGAAAAGATGGAAGGAATTTTTTCTTTCCTGACCCTAATTCCTAGAAAGAATCTTCCTGAAGAAGTCTATGTTAAGAGAAGACAAGCCTGAGTCCTGCTGGTTTGCTATTCTGCAAAGTGCTCTACGTATGAAGGAGGATATGACAGACCCATCACTGTCCTGGGGTACAACTTTATGGAGTGTCCTCCAACTAGGACACAATGTGACAGTGGTGGCCCCTGGAACACAGGCACGAATGAAAGAAGACCCATGAGAGGAGCGTTTCCCTTTTTCTTAGGTTGTGACTGTGGGATCATGTTTTAGAACTGATAATCAGGAGACAAGGGTTCCGGCCTCCACTTTGCCACATATGACTTTGAGACCTGGGGCAGCTCACAACCTCTCTTGGCAGAGTCAGCCAAGTTATCTGGCCACTTAACCCAGGGCCCACCCTGCTAAAAGAGACCAAATTTAACCTGAACTTTCATCCCTGCTTTCAGGTGGTTCCCAAATTTTCAGCCTCTCCCCACCTTCTGTCGGTGAGCTCCTCCATAGTTTCATCACAGGGTGCCTTGTATTTCTTTGCCTCTGCAGCTCTCCTCTGCCTTCATACCTCCCAGTCCCTTGAACCCTGCCGTCTAGGAACATCTACAAAATCTGACTTCCCTTTATGTTCAATTACTTTTTTGAGCCCTACAACCATCCACTTCCTGCCCCGGAAGACATGCTTCTTTGTAGCCCTCTTAAGTGATGGTTCTTTATTCTTAAATCTCTCACATACTGCCAGGTCTGGAGGTGGGCTGGTAAAAATCTTGACCCTTTAAGTTGCATTCCTCCTAACTAAATCAGCTTCCTCTTCATTTTTGCCAGCTACTGGTCTCTTGGACAATTCCCAAACACATTGACACCTTGTTTACTACTCTTTCCTTCTCAACTCCTGACTTGCCTGGAATTATTTCAGTTCCTTGATAATCCAACTTCCACTGACTTTCTTTTCCACTCCACCAGTGCTGTGAAGTCCCGGGTTCACAGTCATGATTTAGTTATTGCTTGAATCTTCTCTAATTTACAGACTAATGATTCATAATCCTTCTCTCTTACAGCAACCTTCTATCCTTCTAACTTTATTACACAACAACTCCCTTCCTATCCTTCGTGTTCCTGGTCTTCATTGATATTTTCAGTCCACTTAATCCTTTATGTTCTCCCAATTCACCTCCACCATTTTTAAATTTCTCTCCAGTTGCAGAAATTGTAATTTGCCTACCCAATATTTATGATTGCCCTCTTCCTGTGATTATAAACTCCAGATTTTATTCCGGGAGGCAACGTGCTTAGTTAAAAAGCTAAACTCCCCAGCCTCTTTGTAGGTAGGGGTAGCCAAAAATGTAACAGGAAGTTGTTGGGTAGGGTTTGCAGGAAATCATCCCTTTAAAAGATTGTCAGACAGCAGGCATGTGCGCTTTACAGCCTTTCTCCTGTTTTTACTGCTTCTTACCTGCAATGTAGATGTGCTGGCTGGAGTTCCAGTGGCCATCTTGGATGGCAAATGGACTTTGTGACTGGAAACTGAAACAGTTTCACAAGGAACAGTGAAAGAGAAAGATGAACCTGGGTTCTTGGTGACAAACTCGTCTTGCGTTGTCTACTTCCAGCTTATTTCATGTAAGACAGAAACCAAGGTAAAGAAGGACATTGGTGGTTTTACATTTTTCATAGTTGTTTAGCCCCCTTTTACTTCTGGCTTCTTTTACATACACCCAATAGTCATTCCTCACTGATAGACAACCTGAGCCAGTGTATGCACCTCAGTGCGTGATTTCCATAACTTCCATAACTCTCTGCCCCTCTACTTTTCATCTGACCCAGACCCTGGATGAATCCAAACATTTGATTTCAAATTCAAGTGACTGTGTGTACTGCTAGGAAAAAAAAAAAAAAAATAATGATGCAATAAGGCAGAGGAACATCATTGTGAATTCATACCTAACAACCACATAGGCATCAGTTCATCCTTCCATTTTTTACAGTGACTGTTGCAGACCTTCAGCTCTCTCTTCACACTTGCATAAGGAGGTGGCCCCTCTCATCTCAAGCCATGCTTCCTTCCTACGTTCTCTGTCCTGGCCCTTGTTCCATCCTCAGGAGCCATATGTGCTGATCACCTATGGATTCAGCTTCCCTGCCTCTGCTGAATCCTTCCCACTGTCATTTAAATATGCCCAGATCTCTATCATTTCAACAACCACCATAAAAACAAAAACAAAACAAAAATAATTTTCTTTGGCTCAATGGCCCCTCTGGTTACCACTGCAGCACCTGATGTATCACAGCTGCATAAATGTATATAAAAAAGGGAAACTCAACTCTTACCTTACACAAACCTTAAAAATAAAGGCTGAAACTATGATGCTATAAGAAAATATAGGAGAATATCCTGACATCCTTGGGGACACAGAAAAAAAAACTCTAAAACAAAAATAAACAATTAAATTGAATTTTATTAAATTTTAAGGCCTGCTTATTAAAAGACATCATTATAAAAATTGAATAAGTAAAGTTCAGACTGTAATAAAATATTCACCATACATATCTCTGACTGAGGTCTTGTGTCCATAATATTTAAAGGACTCTTACAACTCCATTAGACAATGAACCTCATTAAAAATGGCAAATGACTTGAACAGGTGCTTTCTAAAGAAGACGTTCATGTAGTCAATAGACATAGAAAAGAACGTTCAACATTATTAATTTCCAGGCAAATGGATAGCTGGCATCAACAAGCCAGCCTCCCTTCCCTCCACACAAAGGGTCAACAGCACTGAATACAAATGAGATGTGGAACACCTGGAACTCTTATACATTGTTGGTGAGAGTGCAAAAGGGTACCACCACTTTGGAAACTTGTATGGAAGTTTCTTGTAAAATTAAACATACCTTTACTTTTTACCCAGAAAGTCCACCCTAGAGACATTAAAACATATGTACTCAAAAAGACTCACACAAGCATATTTCATAGCAGATTTATTCATAATTGCTAAAACGGAAACAATCCGTATGTCTTTCCATCAATAGGATAATATTTAAACGACCTAAGATAGGCATACAAAGGAATACTACTCAGCAATAATAAAGAATTAACTACTAATAGATACAACAGCATAGGTAAATCACAAAAGCATTACACCAAGTGAAAGAAATGGGACACAAGACAGAACATGTGTGATTCCATTTATATGAAGTTCTAGAATAGGCAAACACTAATCTAGGACAATAGAAATCAGAACAACAGTAGTTGACCCTGGATGGGGGCCTGAGATTGGCTGGTAAGGGGTGGAAGAAACTTTCTTGGGTGATGGAACTGCTCTATCTTGACAGAGGGTGTATTAGTCCATTTTCACACTGTTATAAAGAAATACCCGAGACTGGGTAATTTATAAAGGAAAGAGGTTTAATTGACTCACAGTTCTGTATGGCTGGGGAGTCCTCAGGAAACTTACAATCATGGTAGAAGGGAAAGCAGTCACATCAAACAGGCAGGTGAGAGAAGAGCAGGGGAAACCGCCACTTATAAAACCATCAGATCTCATGAGAATTCACTCACTATCACGAGAACAGCATGGGGGAAAACCACCTCCATGATCCAATCACCTCCCACCAGGTTCCTCCCTTGACATACGGGGATTACAAGTCATGATGAGATTTGGGTTGGAACACAGAGCCAAACCATATCAGAGAGTGTGGGTCATGTAAGTATATGTTTTTGTCAAAATTCATCAAAATGAATTCTTAAAATCTGTGTATTTCATTGTGTATACATTTTACCTAAAAATCAATGTATTTGTATACCCACAAAATAGAGATCAAAGTATAATAAACCTGATATACTTACTGCTCAGCCTGAGCGATTATGAAAGCATGATAAATTTTGTTCCATCTATACTCTTACCCACAGTCTGGATTATCCTGAAGCAAATATTTCCAAATATATCTCTAAAAGGTAAGGATCTGAGAGTTTTCTTTGGTTACTGCCTGAACATTTTCTTTTGTCTACCTCTGTCTTTGACCAACTCCATCCCTACTGTCAGAAGCACCATCATCTCTGACCTCCTTACTGGACTCTGCCTTCCTCCTGTGCTCCTTTCCAATTCATCCTACATACGACAGCCTCAGGATTTCAGAAATCCAATGTGATTATGTTATTCCCTCCTGGATCCTCCTTAAAATTCTCCAGTGGCTTCCTAATCCTCTAAAAATAAATACCAAAATATTTAAATGGCTGTATTAGTTTTTATCACTGCACAACAAATTACTAAAAACTTAGGGACTTAAAACAACATCTATTAGTTATCTTGAGTTTCTTCTGGGTTAAAAGTCTGGCCTTGGGGTAGTTGGGTTCTCTGCTTAGGGTGCTTGGGACCTCACAAGGCTGAAATCAACATGTTGGCTGGGGCTGTAGGGGTTTCACCTGGAGCTCAGGATCTTCTTCCAAACTTCTTGAAGTATTTGACAGAATTCATTTGTGGTGGTTGTAAGGCAGAGGTCCCTGTTTACTTGTTGGCTGCTGCCTAGGGGTCAATTTCAGCTCCCATAGGCTGCCCTCAGGACTCAGCTGCATGGTCCTCTCCATAGGCAGTCCATGCCATGGCCATTTCCTTTCTTCCAGGCCAGCAGAGAGTGTCTGCTGCTGCTTCTCGTCTTTTTTAAGGGCTCACCTGATCAGGTCAGTCCTACCTGATCTCTTAAAAACGATTAAAGCAAAATCTTTATTCTGATTAAATCATGACAACTACCTACAGAAACTCTTGCCATTTAATATATCACAACTTCAGGATTGATTTTCCATGATATTCCTAGGTCCCACTTGCTCATACTCAAAGAGAGGAGATTGCAGGGTGTAGGAATCTTGTGTCTCACCTTAGAATTCTGTGGACCACACTAACCTTTCAAAACTCTGTCTGCACAGGCCTCTTGCCTGCCTCTCTGGTCCCATCTAGCTTTACTCCCTGCTTACCTCTCTCTGGTCCAGTCCCTTACCCCCTGGATGCTTGCACTTTCCTGAACATCCCCTGCCCTTTCTTGACTCAGGCCCTTTGCACATGCCCTCTCTCTCTGCCTCTCCCTCTCTTTAAGCACCACTTCATCTAGGTAAGGACTATTCTGTCTTGAAGTCTTAGATCTGAGAGGACTTCCTTATAGGGATGCCATGGCCATGTCAGTTGTGCCTTAAATAAGTCCTTAGTACATAGTGTCCCTCTTTACAGAAGTCATTTGTTTGTGTTAAATATTTATACATGTTATTATCCAATGAATATCTCCTTTCCTCCACTGCACTACAAGTTCCTTGAGGTGAAAGGCTGTGGATGCTTTTGCTCACCATTTTATGCCTAGCACCTATCACTTCACCTGGTACATAGCAAGTCTCAATAAACACATGTTGACTACATGAATCAGCATCTGTTTGCCCATCCATGGTATGAGGGAGCTACTTCAGTGGCTCATTCATTCTCTAGTATTCTATGATTCCAAGATCCAGTCCACCCATCTCCATTAACAGTCAGGAAAGTGCAACTGTTTGGGCCACTGAAATAAAATCTTGAGCTCACCTGGAGCTCAAGATCCTCTTCCAAACATGAAATAATTTCCACGCATTTGGTGGGGAGAGGATCTGCCACCTTGACCTCTTCTGCACTATTGCTTTATGGCACAGTCTGGCAGCCAATCAGCCATCATTGGCTCCTTTTCTTTTCCACCCCCAAGAATGCCCAAGCGAGACTCTTCATTTGCAGATTGATTGGCCCCTCCACCATGATGACTGTCCAGCAGGCATAGCCACAGCCTTCTGGCGTTTTTGTTGGGCAACTCAATGTGACCTACTTGGTGCAGAAAGACAGTCGCTCCTCCTTGGCAACAGTTGGGCTGTGTAATGCTGTGGGAAGAGGGTGAGGCTCACTACCCACCCTCCCGGGAGGACTGCCTCTCCTTTCTCTCCTGGAGACGTGTCAGCCTCCTTGCTGGACAGCTGGGATTGCTTGATGCTTCACTCCTCAGCCCACAGTGGATCACCAGCAGCAGACCACCTGAATGGTGGCCTGTTTCCTACTTGCCTGTCGCCATGCCACCTGTCCACCTCAGCTGTGTGAGGAATGCCAGCTGCCTGGGGGGAGTCTGGAGAGAGAGAGAAGCCTTTCTACTCTGGATTCTCTCCCTGGGTCTGAATTACTGAAAGAGCTTGGAGAGAAACAAAAGGACATGATAACGTACTAGTCATGTGACCTGTAGGAGAAGCCAGAAACATCAAAGGAGGTACCCAATTCTCAAGGGAGGGAACAAGTTTGTAAGAAAATGAGGAGGCAGGAAGCCCAGGTGCACCTCTCTTGGTGGGATGTGGTGTTTTAAACAAGCAAGGCACATTGGTATTTCTATGACAAGGGACTGGGGGTCTGACTTCCAATATGTCTGAAATCTTTAGGGCTAGAAGCAGAAACTAACTGATATTTTAAAGCTGCCAATAGTTTTCCTGTCAGGGTAAAAGCAGAATTCATCCCTGGAGGAATGTTCGTCTTTTGTTTTGAGAAAAACACAAAATGTCGGAGTATGCAGAGGTCAAGTCAAAATCCTGTTCTGGAGTGGGAAGTTTGAGACAGAGAGAAGCTCAACAGACTAGCTAAACTATTCTACATAACAATGCAAAATAGTGGCAACTCTGGGAAGTATTATGTGTCAGAAGGGAGTTGGGGGCTTGAATTGTAGGCACTGTGAATTGTAGGCACTGCTAATAGTGGAGGTGGGCTGGTCCTCAACATGGCAGAGCACAGAGGAGGGGAAATGCTGGGGGATGGGCATGGCTGATGGACCCCAGGGCAACAATATCTAATCTCCACCTCACACTGTCCTCTCCCTGTACCCCATTGGAATCAGTGAAGTTTTTTTAATTGTCAACAAGAAAACCCAATGCTGCCTAACTGAAGAAAAACATTCTGGAAAAATATGCAGGGAACCCAATAGGATTGGAAGGATAAATAGACAATGAAGAATCAGAAAGGCAGGAACAGCCCCTGAAATGGAGAAGCAGTTCAACGTCCTTCTTGCTGGAACAGGCTCTTAATGTGACCCAGTGCCGCCAATTTTCAGTCTGTGTCTCTCCATTTAAACTTCAAGTACCAGGTAGATAGGATCTGATTGCTTAAGCTTGGGTAGGGTATTTCTACTCCCTAATTAGATGACTATGCAGGACAGGGGGTGGACGTTGTTGTGCAACTGGCAGCTGCCCCAACTTGGTTTTGGTAATCATCAGTCAAATTTTGTTAAAAATTTTCTCTATCCTCCTTCTGGGACTTCAACAGACACTTTTCAAAAGAAGACATACATGCAGACAACAAGCATATGAAAAACTGCTCGATATCATTAATCATTAGAGAAATGCAAATGAAAACCACAATGAGATACCATCTCACACCAGTCAGAATGGCTGTTACTAAAATATCAAAGAATAACAGACGCTGGTGAAGTTGCAGAGAAAAGGGAACCCTTGTACACTGCTGGTGGGAGTGAAAATTAGTTCAGCTATTGTGGAAAGCAGTGTGGTGATTCCTCAAAGAACTAAAACCAGGGCTACCATTTGATCCAGCAATCTCATTACTGGGTATATACACAAAGAAACATAAATCATTCTACCATAAAGAAATATGCACACATATGTTCATGGCAGCACTATTCACAATAGCAAAGAGATGGAATCAACCTAAATGCCCATCAACAGAAGAATGGATAAAGAAAATGTGGTACATATACACCATTGAATATTATGCAGCCATAAAAAAGAATGAGATGATGTCTTTTGAAGGAACATGGATGGAGCTGGAGGTCATTATCCTTAGCAAACTAATGCAGAAAACCAAATACCGCATGTTCTCACTTATAAGTGGGAGCTAAATATGAGAACCAATGGGTACAAAGAGGGGAACAACAGACACTGGGGTCTACTTGAGGGAGGAGTGGAGGAGGAGGGAGGGGATCAGGAAAAATAACTTTCAGGTACTATGCTTAGTACCTGAGTGATGAAATAATCTGTACACCAAACCCCCGTGACATGTGACACAAGTTTACCTATGTAACAAGCCTGCACGTGTACCACTGAACCTAAAACAAAACTTAAAAACAAAAACCCGTGTCTTCCTTCTGTACTGTGTGAAAATGAGAAAAGGACAGGTGTCCTCTGACAAGGGCTCTCTAAATTTTAAAAATTATATGATGTAACTGTTCTCTAGGCTTGCCCTTGCAGCACAAAATCAAATTTGAAAAATATTCCTAAGTTCATTCACTTTTATCGCCAATGAGGTAAGCACATGCTTTATGTTTTGTGTTAAATATTAAGATACCCATTTTATCTACTGTTTTCTCATCATCAATTCAGTAAAGTTTGTTTTAAACCTACTATGTGCAAAACAATGTGTAGTCCCGGGCATATTTTATTTTAAACCCAACGTTTAAGCATTAGTCAGAAATTTTTTTGATGTTAGGGGCAGAATCTAAGATTTGGCTCAAGCCTCAATTAGAGTTTGTTGACTCACATAATGAAGAAGTCCAGAGGTGTCTGGCTTCAGGAACAGCTAGATCCAGAAACTTAGAAAATATTATTGAGGATGGATTTTTATCATTGTCTCTTGGCTCTGATTTCTCTTATGTGTTAGCTTCACTTTGTAGATACTCTTTTTCTAATAATGGGGCAGATTGCCACTGAGAGGCCTATATATACACCCTTCCAGCTTAGGAACCCCAGTGGACAAAACTGAAGTCTGTTTTGTATATGTATATATATACGTACATATCCATATATATACATACATAAATTTATGTATGTGTGTATAAATTAGACATATACTTAATTTATGTATGATGTAGGGTTCCACCTTCCTTGGAGTGATTCGTCAGAGACAGGACCCAATCCAAATTTTTTCCCAATCCAAATTATTTACATATATTATACACACACACTATACATATATTATACACACACATATATATGTGTATTTATTTTAGGGAAATTACATATATATACATATACATATATATACACATATATATATATGTGTGTATATATATATATATATATATATATATTCAGAGAAAAATTTGGATTGGGTCCTGTCCCTGACCAATCACTGTTGAAGGAAGGTAAAACCTTATAGTCCAGCCTGGGTGACCTGCCCACCTTTGTGGTGATAAAAGGTGGGACAGTGTGGGGTGCATGAATTGCAGTGATTCCCAGTCCATCAGAACCACATGGAATGGAATAAGATTTCTCCCAAGGAAAAGGGGTTTCTGGGAAGACAGAACAACAGGTATCCATTTCAGTTATGTTTATAGACTCCTGAATCATAGATTTGGGAGAGATCTTACAGATCATTTTGTCTGTCCTCTCAATTTTAAAGATAAGGATATAGACTCAAATAATTGGAAAGGCTCCACTCATTCATTTATTCATTCATTAGTACTGTGCTTCGCAGATATAACCATAGCCAACACAATCATAATATCAACCTCCAAGAAACATTTTGCCCTGCAGAAAAAGTAAATAGACAAGCAAAGAGCTGATCACAATACAGCATGGTGGGTGTTACTAGAGGAATAAGAATGGGAGGGTTGACAGCACATAAGAGGAGCTACTAACCCAGTTTGGGGTGCCCCCTATGAGGAAGGGATATCAAAACTCAGACCCAAAGAATGGGTATATTAGCTAAGGTAATGCTGGCTGCTGTAACAAACAAATCCCCACATCCCTGCATTTCACTGACATGACTGAAGTTTACTTCTCATTCATGGAACTGCCAATGTGTTTGGTGGGTGTCCTTCCTTACGATGATTTGGGGACCCAGGCTCCATCCATCTTGTAGCTCCTTCATCTCCTAGGACCTGGGAGTCCTTTACTTCCAGTCAGTAGATGGAAAAATAGGGCAGAGCAGGCACACCTGCCTCTTAACCACTGTGCCCAGGAGTGGCTGCATATTTACACTCACATTCTACTGGGGACATCTAGTCACATGGCCCACCTGGATGCAAAAGGCTTGGAAATATAGTTGCTGATTGGTAGCCACATGCTAGCAATAACTGCATTCTGTGGAAGGTGAGAATGAAGTTTTAGTGTCTCTGACTCAATGAGTTAGCCAAGTAATGAGAAAGAGGCTTGGTGTTCCAGCTAAAGGATGGCACATTTAAAAAAGTCCCAGAGGTGAGGAAAAGCCGGGCCCAATTTGAACGTTGCCAGATTTACACCACATTTAACCAATAAAAATAGTTGGGTGCAGTGGCTCATGCCTGTAATCCCAGCATTTTGGGAGGCCAAGGCAGGCAGATTGCTTGAGGTCAAAAGTTTGAGACCAGCTTGGCCAACATGGCAAAACCCCATCTCTACAAAAAATACAAAAAAAAAAAAAATTAGCCTAGCATGGTGGCACATACCTGTAATCCCAGCTACTCAGGAGGCTGAGGCATGAGAATTACGTGATCCTGGGAGGCAGAGGTTGCAGTGAGTCAAAATTGTCCCGCTGCACTACAGCCTGGGTAACAGGGCAAGACTCTGTCTCTCGCTCTCTCTCTCTCTCTCTATATATATATACATACATATATATACACATACATATATATATACATACATATATATATACATACATATATATACACATACATATATATATTTGTTTATTAATATTTTAGGATGAATTTATTCATCCTAAAATATTATTTGGGATAAAATTTAAATAAATTTAAATTTGACTAATTTAAATTTATTTAACTTTTATCCCAAATAATGCTTTATAATAAATATGACCCAAACATTCCATGGGATATACTTATGCTAAAAGTTATCCACTGTCTATCTGAAAGTTACAATTAAGCTGGATCCTGTATTTTATCTGGCTATTCTACATTTAGGGAAAGAGCAAATAGTTCAGAATGACCAGGGCATGGAGTTTGGGTGAGAGGGAATTGGAGATTATGAAGATGGAGAAGTAAGCACAGACCAGGCTTGGGAAGGTCCTTTTAAGCCATACTAAAAATTTTATTCTGGTAGCAGAGAGGATCATCAAAGGGTTTTAAATAGGGGACAGTGTGTGAGGCATGCTCAGATCTGCATTTTAGGAACTGCTAGAGGTGGTGAAGAATATGGATTATAGTGGAGGTAATAGAAGGGGTGACCAGAGCAAGGGGATGGTGGCCAAACCAGGGGCCAAACCCAGGTCTCCAAGACTGAATTCATCAATGCATGATTTGTCAAGGTGCTTGGAAGCTGTTTAGAATAGTGGGAACAGCATGGGTTCTGGAGACCTTGAGTCCAATTCTGAATAGCTGGGTAGCCGTTAGCCCTTCCTAGGCCTTGCTTCCTTATCTCTAAATTCCTCCAGAGCTGTAGGATTTGGCCTATTCCTGCAGAACGAGTCTCCTCTATCTAAGCATTCTGGTTTCTTCCATACTCAGACACTAAACATCTGAGAATCTCGCAGTTACAAGTCAGACCATGCCTAGCTCTGGTGCTTATATAACTGTCAAAGTCTTTACCATGTTTTTCCTCTATCAACAGTTTGGTGCTATCAGCCTAGCTTCCACTGGCAAATCCATCACATTAAGCTGAAAGAAGTCACACCTGCCAGGCCCAAGCTGTTTATCTCAATAATTTCCCCGCATAAAGCACAAACAGGGGGCTATTTATTTTCCTTCCTGACATACATAAGGCTGTTAAAAGTCTGAGCGCACTGGCAGTTTACATGAAGCTAACCTTAATTGCATACTAGAGAGCCATAAAAGGAAGATCAGGGCCTCATTAGCTAGGGACCAATTTTACATTTTTCTCCTCTGACCAAAACTGTTTAAAAATGCGGAGTACTATCTCATTCCAGCCAGACATAAATTTCAGTGCTGTCAAAATGCCCTTGCTGAATTCCAACTTTTCTTGAAAAGCTTGAAAATGTTCAGTGTGTCAACTTGGATTACAGAAACAAATTATTATATCTTCCTTGGTTTCCCCCAACCCCAAATGAATGAATCTCTCTCTCTTATATAGACAGCACAACCTCAGTGACCCAGAGTATGTGATCCTGATCAATTTTTTTTTTTTGTGATTCAGGATTAATAAGAAATACTTTCTCCCCTCCTTGTGTAAAATTTTCCTGGCCTTCCTGTTTTTTTCAGGGCGTCTATGTTGTGTCAGGGACTCTGACATCAGTGTACTTTTGTGTGTCATATCTCCACATCCACAATTGCGGCCCAAATGTCTACCACCTCCATAACCTTCCCCTGCCTAACAGCAGGGCTGAAGCTCAATGCTCTTTCCCTGAGTTTTGCAGTATCTCTGGTAGCTCCCAAGCCAGCCCAGTGGCCGCAGACATCAGAAAGCATCACTCTGTGACTTGGCTTCTGCTTCAGCTCCCCTTTCCTTTGGCCAGTGTCTTCCCAGGTATTAGGAAAATTTTCCTTCCTCTTGTACTGCTAATGCCACCATTGTTTTGTCAGGCCCACTTCCAGCTGCTGCCAGGAGAGAGCTGGGTCATATTTATAGAGTCAAGGAGTCCTCACAACTCTATATCCCACTTTGCCACTGGGACCCCAAAGCATCTCACTTTGTGCTCAGCATCTCACTAAATCCTCATCGGCTTCCACTCCATCTTTTTTCCCCTTTGGGTGCCTAACCAGGCTAAAGGACCTGAATCTTGAAGGAGATCCTCTAGCTTTGACATTTCCTTTCCCATCTCATTCTCCCTCCTTACTTCCAGCAAGCTTCTCTTTCCTGGGTGATACGGTTTGGCTTTGTCCCCATTCAAATCTCATCTTGAATTGTAGCTCCCATAATTCCCACATGTTGTGGGAGGGACTCAGTGGGAGATAACTGAATCATGGGAGCAGTTTCCTCCATACTGTTCTCTTGGTAGTGAGTAAGTCTCACCAGATCTGATGGTTTCTAAGGGGAACCCCTTTTCTTGGTTCTCATTCACTCTCTTGTCTGCTGCTAGTGTAAGACGTGCCATTCACCTTCCGCCATGATTGTGAGGCCTCCCCACCATGTGAGACTATGAGTTCATTAAACCTCTTTTTCTTTATAAATTACTCAGTCGCAGGTATGTCTTTATCAGCAGCGGGAAAACGAACTAATACACTAGGTATATATAAAATTAAAATGTAAAACTTTATATCTTCATAGCCATAAACTGAGGCTTCCATCTATATGGATGAAGTATAACTGATGGCTAACACATAGGTAACACATGCCAGTCACTGCTCTAAGTGTCTCTCATGTAAAAATTCATTTAGTCTTCACAGCAACCCCAGGAGGTAGATGATATTGTTATCCCTACATATAGACAAGGAAACTATAATAGTTAGGGTTCTCTAGAGGGAAAGAACTAATAGGATAGACATATTGCATTAGTCAGGGTTCCCTAGAGGGACAGAACTAATAGGAAATATATATATGAGTTTATTAAGTATTAACTTATATGATCACAAGCTATCACAATAGGCTGTCTGAAAGCTTGAGGAGCAAGGAGAGCCAGTTTGAGTCTCAGAACTGAAGAACTAGGAGTCTGATGTTTGAGGGCAGGAAGCATCCAGTATGAGAGAAAGATGTAGGCTGGGAGGCTAGGCCAGCTTTTCAAATTATTCTTGCTTTTCAAATTATTCTGCCTGCTTATATTCTAGCTTTGCTAGCCCCTGATTAGATTGTGCCCACCCAAATTACAGGTGGATCTATCTGCCTTTCCCAGCCCACTGACTCAAATGTTAATCTCCTTTGGCAACATCCTCACAGACACACCCAGGATCAGTATTTTGTATCCTTCAATCCAGTCAAGTTGACACTCAGTATTAACCATCACAAGTCCACCCCTTATCAACTTGAACCCATACACATCTCCTGAGATCATACATGATCTTCAAATAAAGACAATAATAAGGTCATAATTACACCTAACATAATACAACTATCTTTCTTAAAACCAGAAAAGAACCAATTCCCAATCCAAATACTATCACATAAAGTTAACAATACTTAAATGCTGATATGAAGTCAAAAAAATCTTATGTCCCATGATAAAGGAGAAAGGAAATAAAATGAAGACATTTTCTTAGTACAAGTGTATACATCCACAAACATGTTTTTAACAGAAGAAGGAGAAAATACTCATGACAATTGCAGTCCTCATTTCTGCAGCTGATCACATGGTCATAGCTGGTATTGATGACTGCCTTCTTCTACTACCCATTCTGTATATCCTTTGCCTTCAGCAAGCACCTCAGCAGGTTGTGATTTGTTTTTTCCTGGTGGAGACCTTCATTCCTGAAGGGTCTGGGCCATTTGTAGTCCTGCCTGGATTGGGCTGTTGTATCACCACATGGCATGGTGATACTAAGAGATGCCCTAATGAATCTCCTGTATTCCATGTATACTCTTCTTTACCCTTGTTGTGGAGTTGTAGACTGATTTCATCTTGATAGTCTGGGTCAATCACCACAACCAGCACCGTAACTCCCTTCTTAGTCTGTTTACTTAAAGGTAGGAGGCATCCAAAGTGTCCTGGTGGTAATCATAACTTCCAGTTTAATGGAATCATTGTTGTGTCTCCTGGTGCCAGCGTTCCTCCCTCTGGAACTAGGACTTCTAGGCCAGCAGAACTTAATGTCGTGGGAACAGGAAGTAAAAGTTTTGCTAGTGGATCACTAGGGGTGATGGTGAGTGGTGCCACTTCCACTTCCACTCCTTGATTCCTGGACCCGCGAATCCTGGCTATGGGAGAAACAGTATCATATATTGGATGCTGATTCAGAGCATAAATGGCCTTTTGGAGAACTTCACCCCAGCTCTGCAAAGTATTATCACCTAGTTGGCATTATAATCGTGACTTCAAAAGGCCATTCCACCGTTCTGTCAATCCAGCTGCTTCAGGACGATGGGGAACATGGCAAGACCAGTGAACTCCATGATCATGAGCCCCCTGCTGCACTTCTTTAGCTGTAAAGTGAGTACCTTGGGCAGAGGCAATGCTGTGTGGAATACCATAACAGTAGATAAGGCATTCTGTGAGTCCACGGATAGTAGTCTTGGCAGAAGCATTGTGTGCAGGATAGGCAAACCCATATCCGAAGTGTCTATTCCAGTGAGAACAAACCTCTGCCCTTTTCATGATGGAAGAGGTCTAATATAATCAACCTGCCACCAGGTAGCTGGCTGATCACCCCTAGAAATAGTGCCATATCGAGGGCTCAGTGTTGGTCTCTGCTGCTGGCAAATTGGGCACTCAGCAGTGGCTGTAGCCAGGTCAGCCTTGGTGAGTGAGAATCCATGTTGCTCGCCCCATGCATATCCTCTGTTTTGCCACCATGACCACTTTGTTCATGGGCCCATTAGCCAATGACGGGGTGGCCTGGTGATGACAGGGGTGGCTGGGAAAAGAGGCTGAGTGGTGTCCACAAAACAGGTCATCCTATTTGCTTGATTGTTAAAATCCTCCTCTGCTGAGGTCACCCGTTGGTGAGCACTCACATGGGATACAAATATCTTCACAGTTTGTGACCACTCAGAGAGGTCAATCTACACACCACTACCCCAAATTTCTTTGCCACCAATTTTCCAATCATGTTTCTTCAAGCACCTGAACCATAGCTAGGTCAGCCTTGGTGAGTAGAAGTCCACGTTGCTGAGCCCATGTGTAACCTCCAACCCTGCCACCATGGCCACTTTATTCATGGGCCCATTGGGTGATGACAGGGGAGGCTGGGAAAAGAGGCTGAATGGTGTCCACAGAACGTGTCATACTATCCACTTGATTATTAAAATCCTCCTCTGCTGAGGTCACCCATTGGTGAGCACTCACATGGGATACAAATGTCTTCACAGTTTTTGACCACTCAGAAAATTCCACCCACATGCCTTTTCCCCAAGTTTCTTTGTCACCAATTTTCCAATCATGCTTCTCCAAGTCCCTGATCATCCAGACAAACCACTGGCTACAGCCCATGAATCTGTGTATAATTGCACATCTGGCCATTTCTCCTTCCATGCAAAGTGTACAACCAGGTGCACTGCTGGAAGTTCTGCCACTGGGAAGATTTCCCTTCACTGCTGTCCTTCAGGAACATCCTGGAAAGGGGCTGTAGTGCTGCAGCTGTCCACTTTCGGGTGATGCCTGTATATCATGCAGAACCATCTGTGAACCAGTCCCAAGTCTTCTCTTCCTCTGTCAACTGATTATAGGGAACTCCCCATGAGGCCATTGGTGCAGGCTCAGAGAGAAAAGGCAGGCTGACAGGAGTGGAGACATGGGCATTTGAGCCACTTCCTCCTGTAACTTACTTGTACCTTCAGGGCCTGCTTGAACCCAATCTCGTATATGCCAGTTCCACTTGATGATGAAATGCTGCTGTGCACAACCCACTTTATGGCTAGATGGGTCAGAAAGCACCCAGTTCATGACAGGCAGTTCAGGTCACATGGTGACTTGATGACCCGTTGTCAAATGTTCAATTTCCACCAAAGCCCAGTAACAGGCCAAGAGCTGTCTCTCAAAAAGAGAGTATTTATCTGCAGAAGATGGCAGGGCCTTGCTCCAAAATCCTATAGGCCTCTGCTGTGATTCAGCTATGGGGGCCTGCCCAAGGCTCCAAACAGCATCCCTATCTGCCACTGACACCTCAAGCACCATTGGATCTGCTGGGTCATGTGGCCCAAGTGGCAGAGCAGCTTGCACAGCAGCCTGGACCTGTTGCAGAGCCTTCTCCTGTTCTGAACCCCACTCAAAACTGGCAGCTTTTTGGGTCACTCGATAAATGGGCCAGAGTAACACATCCAAATGAAGAATGTATTGCCTCCAAAATTCCAACAGACCCACTAGGTGTTGTGTCTCTTTCTTGGTTGTAGGAGGGGCCAAATGCAGCAGCTTATCCTTCACCTTAGAAGGAATATCTCAACAGGCCCCACACCACTGGACCCCTGAAAACTTTACTGAGGTAGAAGGTCCCTGAATTTTAGTTGGATTTATTTTCCATCATCTGGCACACAAATGTCTCACCAATAAGTCCATTAGTTTGCTACTTCTTGCTCGTTGAATCCAATCAGCATAATAATGTCATCAATGTGATGGACCAGTGTGATATCTTGTGGAAGCGAAATGCAATCAAGTTCTTTCCAAATAAGATTATGACACAAAGCCAGGGAGTTGATATATCCCTGAGGTAGGACAGTAAAGGTATATTGCTGGCCTTGCCAGCTGAAGGCAAATTGCTTCTGGTAGGCCTTATGGACAGGAATGAAAAAAGGGCATTTGCCAAGTCAATGGCTGCATACCAGGTATCAGGAGATGTGTTAATTTGCTCAAGCAATGAAACCACATCTGGTACAGCAGCTGCAACTGGAGTCACCACTTGGTTAAACTTAGAATAATCCACTGTCATTCTCCATGATCCATCTGTCTTTTGCACAGGCCAAATGGGAGAGTTGAATGGGGATGTGGTGGGAATCGCCGCCCCTGCATCTTTCAAGTCCTTGATGGTGATGCTAATCTCTGCAATCCCTCCAGGGATGTGATATCGTTTTTTATTTAAGATTTTTCTAGGTAGAGTCAGCTCTAATGGCTTCCATTTGGCCTCTCCCACCATAACAGCCCTCACCCTACCAATCAGGGAGCAAATGTGGGGGCTATGCCAACTGCTAAGTATGTCTATGACAATTGTGCATTCTGGCACTGGGGAAATGACCACTGGATGAGTCTGAGGACCCACTGTATGTCAGACCTGAGCTAAAACTCCATTAATTACCTGGCCTCCATAAGCCCCCTTTTTTAACTGAATGACCACAATGACGTTTTGTGTCCCCTGGAATCAATGTCAGCTCAGAGGCAGTGTCCAGTAGTCCCCAAAATGTCTGATCATTTCCCTTTCCCCAGTGCCCAGTTACCCTGGTAAAAGGCTGGGGTCTCCTCGGGGAAGGATGGGAGAAAGATTTACTGCATAAATTGTCAGTAATGTAGCGAGGTCCTTCCTCAAGGGGACCCAGCCTCCCCTTCATTCAAGGGGTTCTGGGTCTATAAACTGGCTCAAGTCTGGAAATTGATGGAGGGGCTGTGATTCTCTATTTTTATAATTCAAATTAGTCTTTAGTTCATTTGGCCTAGAAGTTTTCTGCCTGTATAAATTAAGTAGGAATGCAGTAGGCTTCCAATCAATTTCACTTCTAGGAACACCATGATTAATTAGCCAAGTGCCAGAGCTCTACAGGAGTCAGACTATTCTGATTGCCACTTTGATTCTGCTATCAATTACGGTAGCTACACCCACCTTGCCTTTGACAGTTGAGTGCCACCAGTTGGCTCCTGCCATCTCGGGATCTAATTATTCCCATTGTATTTAAATTCTGTAGTTGAGTAACTGCTGTTCCGACTGTTAGATCTGACATACAGAGAAGAGCAATTACAGGGCTCTTCAAAGATGCAGGTGCTGCCCTCACCAATCTGTTTCACAAGGCATTGATCAAGGGCATATCTTCTGGACCCTCCCAGCTGGGATGAGTAGGTCTAAAGTGACTAATCCACTCCACCATCCCAATCTCCCTA
Source organism: Nomascus leucogenys (assembly GCF_006542625.1). NCBI lineage: Eukaryota > Metazoa > Chordata > Mammalia > Primates > Hylobatidae > Nomascus > Nomascus leucogenys. Next base: position 72,765,167 of record NC_044390.1, read on the forward strand.
AACCTTTGGATCCCTTCCTCCACATTAAACCAAAAAAGATCAGGCATTTCCAGCTTGCTCACAGTGGGTCATCTTTTAATCCGTATTTCAGCTAACGAAGCAAGTAAACAATTAGAACCTTTTTTAACTTCCTGAGCTGCAAAATTAAATGCAGAGTCCCTACTTAGTGGGCCCAAATCAACAAATTCAGCCTGATCCAACTCTATGTTCCTTCCACCATTATCCCACACCCTTAGTATCCATTCCCACACCTGTTCTCCAAATTTCTGTGTATATAAATTAGAAAACTCAAGGAGTTCTTTTTGAATGTAGGGCACCTCCTCATGGGTCACACTCTCATCCTCACCTCTAGGGGTCCATCGTGACTTTAGCCTAATTATAGGTCTAGAAGCAAACAGGGGTTTTGGGGGTGGCTCCTGAGGAGAATCAACTATGTCTTGCCTGGCAACTGCCTCAGGGGAGGCCATCATTGTTGCCTCAGGCAGCTCAGGGTTTATCTCCTAGGATAAACCCTAAGGAAAGGCTAAAGGCAGTACGGTTCCGGGAGGGGATGTTGCTACTACTGGGGATGGGGAAGCTGTTTCTTCTGGCAAAAAAGGTTCATCAGAGTTTACAAACTCAGTGTCCTCAGCTTCATCAGGGTCCTTCCACACGTCCCCATTGCATGTTGCAGGGTATCATTCTTTTCCAATCAATGCTCTCACTTTAACAGTAGACACCTGCTGAGGCTGTGCATGCACCTTTTGTTGCAGGTCAGCCACTCACGTGATAAGAGCTTGTGTCTGCTTTTCCACAATTTCAGCTGTTTTTCTACAGGAGATAAGATGCTCACTCAGGGCAATCTTAGCAGATTTGAGGCTCAGTATCTGCTTCTGAAGCCAGTAGATAGAATCCCTGAGTTCATCATTTTCTTTCATCACTTTGTCCACTGAACTTAGGAGCAACGAACCAACTTCATTATGTTCCTTGGTTCTCCACATACGGTCAAAGGTATTATGTATAGAGTCACTTAGCAACTTGCCTCTTACAAGTGATGAATCAGAAGTGTCAAATGCATTTATTTTGCATAACTCTCTAAACAGTTCATGCCAAGGAATATCAGTGTTCTCCATACTATTAGAAGTAGAGTCGTTAGCATTTTTGGTTCTAATCATTTTAAGCAGCCAACTCCAGAAACCCCAAAACCAATAAAGGAACTCCACACTTAATATTCTTTTCCTCTAGAACCATTCATGGTATCAAAATGTGTTTCAATCAGCTTTCCCTAGGGGGAGAGAACTAATAGGATAGATAGATATATATAAAGGGGAGGTTTTTTTTTTTTTTATGGAGTCTTGCTCTGTCACCCAGGCTGGAGTGCAGTGGCACAATATTGGCTCACTGCAAGCTCCACCTCCCAGGTTCACTCCATTCTCCTGCCTCAGCCTCCCGAGTAGCTGGGACTACAGGCGCCCACCACCATGCCTGGCTAATTTTTTTGTATTTTTAGTAGAGATGGGGTTTCACCATGTTAGCCAGGATGGTCTCGATCTCCTGACCTCGTGATCCGCCTGCCTTGGTCTCCCAAAGTACTGGGATTACAGGCGTGAGCCACCATGCCTGGCCAAAGGGGAGTTTATTAAGTACTAACTTACACAATCACAAAGTCCCACAATAGTCTGTCTGCAAGCTTGAGGAGCAAGGAAAGCCAGTCCAAGTCTCAAAACTGGAGAACTTAGAGTCCAGTGTTTGAGGGCAGGAAACATCCAGCATGGGAGAAAGAGGTAGGCTGGGAGACTAGGCCAGTCTTGCCTTTTCACATATTTCTGCCTACTTACATTCTAGTCATGCTGGCAGCTTATTAGGCAGACTCACCAAATCAAGGGTGGGTCTGCCTTTCCCAGCCCACTGATTCAAATGTTAATTTCCTTTGGCAGCACCCTCACAGACACACCCAGGATCAATAATTTGTATCCTTCAATCCAATCAAGTTGACACTCAGTATTAACCATCACACACACACACACACACACACACACACACACACACACACACAAACATATATGGGTGTTTATTACGTAGTATTAACTCACACGATCACAAAATCCCACAATAGGCCATCTGCAAGCTGAGGAGCAAGGAAGCCAGTCTGAGTTCCGGAGCTGAAGAACTTGGGAGTCCGATGTTCAAGGGCAGGAAGCATCCAGCATGGGAGGAAAATGTAGGCTGGGAGGCTAAGCCAGCCTAGTCTTTTCACATTCTTCTGCCTGCTTTCTATTATGGCTGTGCTGGCAGCTGATTAGATTGTGCCCACCCAGATTAAGGGTGGGTGTACCATCCCAGCCTATTCACTCAAATGTTAATCTCCTTTAGCAATACCCTCACAGACACACCCAGGATCAGTACTTTGCATCATTCAATCAAGTTGATGCTCAGTATGAACCATCACAGAAACCTAAGGTAGAAACATGTAAATCATTCAATGTGGACGTGGCAATGTCACGTTTGTGCTGATAAACATCATGCTATATGACTGACTATCTACACCATGTTATTTACTGACTCTCAGATAATGGGGTGTCTACAGGGGGTGGGGCAGGTACTAACTACACTAATAAATCACAGCCAGCAAACTCCAGATCGTACTGAAGTTCTTTGAGAGAGGTAATACTTTTCCCATTTTATTGATGAAAGGACTGAAGCACAGGAAGGTTAAAAACCTCAAAGTCAATGAGCTGAATTTAAAGCATCCAGGGTTCAGCCAGGCACACCTTACTGCAGAGCCGGAGCTCATGGCATTGCACTCATCACCTTCCTTTCTAAGGCAGATCATTCTGTGTTCCTCCTTTAACAACTATATGACACATAATGCAGCCAAGTTCTTCATGGAGAAGCTAAGATTAAGCAGATTTCTGGGGATGGAAGGAGGGACACTAGACCTGGAGCAGAAGGACTGGCTCAGGGGCCTCACTGACATGGCTTCCTTGCTGTGTGACCTTGGGCAAGGGCCTTCAGTTATCTGGTTTTCATTTGTCAAATGGACATTTGTTCATTTGCCCAAACAAAAGAAAGAGAGAAGGAAAGACAGAGAGAGGGAGAGAAAGAGAGAGAGAGAGAGAGAGAGAGAGAGAATTGTATAGCATGAAGAAAGTAGATTCTGGAGTCTGATTTTGTGAGCTCAAATCCTGGGACTTGGGAGAAGAGATCTATGACCGCAGTAGGTCACCAAACACCTCTCAGCCTCAGTTTCTCCATTTGTGAAGGAAGGATGATATCAGGGCCCACCTCAAAGCTTTACAATGAGAAGTAATAATAAAATAGCACACGTCAAGCCCTCAGTTTCCAGAGTTTGGCATGGAGTCAGCAGTGTACAAAGGGCAGCTATTTTTATTAACTTAACCTCCATCCCCTGGGGCCCAGTACGTGTTAGGCACTGCATATAGAACACTTACCAAGACAAATGAGGACAAAACCCTGTCTTACTGGCTCCCTACCTCTCAGGAGAGCTGAGAAAAGCAGCAGAGATAATATTTTGTGCAGTGTGGAGCTGGATGTTTTTGCTGTTTTGCAGGACTATGGGTCAAATGCAGATGTGGAATGGAACAGGATAGAAAGTATACTTAGAAAGAGCACAGGACTGTGAGTAAAGAAGCTTGGATTCTATTCTTAGTTCGGCCAGTAAGAAATCATGTGACCTTGGGCAAGTCACATCCTTTCCCAACACTGCAACTCCTTGCCTCTAAAATGATGGGGTTTTACAAGAAGCATTTTAAGAGTCTCTTTCAACTGTAACCTTCTCTGATTCTGTGTTGTAGCTTTAGCTAGAGTCTTTGAAATCCTGAAAGTTATTTTGGGTAAATTCTTTTTATTTCTTTTTGATCCAGGGTCTTGCTCTGTTGTCCAGGTTGGTCTCAAACTCCTGGCCTTGAAAGATCCTCCTGCTTTGGCCTTCGGAAATGCTAGGATTATGGCCCTGAACCATCACACAAGGCTTGTTTGGGATAAATCCTTAACAGAAACTTTTTTTTTCTTAAAGGATTGAGATTTGCCTTTTCTCCTCCATGTAGAGGATTGCACCCAAGATCGGTAATCGAGGGTTTCTGACTGGTAGGTTGGAGCTGGTAGAGGTTTTGCTCTGTGTTTGTTGGTACCAGTTAATATACAAATGGGACCTAATCCCAGAAGAAGGGGACTCAACACTGCCAGGGATTTTCTTTGTTAAGAAACATGCTCATTAATCCTTTTTGTTATTTCCATTCTCATCTTCCAAAAACTAGCAAGGCCTCATCACCCTGAGGGCCCCATGAGTTTTAGAAGCTTGCCCTGGTACTTGCTGTCCTCCTCAGAGAAGCTGCTAATGGGCCCCAGAACTCCTACTAAGTTTGCTTCATCACATTCATAGCCTCAAATTGCTACTTGGTCACCCTCTGGCCTTCTGACCCTCAACCCTTCGCTGGCTGATCAGACCTCAGGCAGGGGAGGAAAGGGTGTTGATATCTGGCTTAGGAAACATCCAGGCCAGAGGAGTGTTTCAGGATCCCTGGGAATGCTCCTTTGTCTCCTTTTCCCCTTCTCATTCTCTTGTTTTCTGCTGTCTCATCTCTGTGTGTCGATCTCCCTTCTCTACTCCTTTTATCGTCAAATTGTTTGGTGTCACATCCAGAAGTGCAGAACAATGGTATGGTGCATTTCTCTCTTAAAAGGATCTGAACTATGAGGTATCTTCTTTCCTGTTGATGTGGTTTGGCTGTGTGTCCCCACTCAAATCTCATCTCAAATTATAATCCCCACGTATCGAGGGAGGGACCTGTAATCCCCGCATGTGGAGGGAGGGAGATTATTGGATCATGGGGGAGGTTCCCCTCATGCTGTTCTCAAGATAGTGAGTTCTCACGAGATGTAATCGTTTTATAAATGGCAGTTTCCCATGCCTTCCTCTCTCTCTCACCTGCTGTCTTGTGATAAAGGTGCCTGCTTCCCATTTGGCCATGATTGTAAGTGTCCTGAGGCCTCCCCAGCCACGTGGAACTGTGAGTCAATTAAAGCTCTTTCCTTTATAAATTTCCCAGTCTGGGATATTTCTTTATAGCAGTGCAAAAATTGACTAATATATCAGTGTATTCTAATTTCTTTTCTTTCTTTATTTCTTTTTTTTTTTTTAATCTACAAATTGTAAGGAACATGGGCTTTGGAAGCACAGATCTTGGTTCTGAATTCTGAGAGCTGTGTGCTGTGTGATCCCTGGTGAAGTACTCAACCTCTCTGAACCTTAGTTTCCTCAGCTCAAACATGACATCATCTACATTCACACTGGGGTGATTGCCTTCTAACTTGCCCCCTCCACACCACTCTCCCAGGGCAGCTGGGTGGAGATTTAAAAAATAAAGCAAATCTTGCCAAATCGTGTCACAGTTCTGCTCAATATCCATCTGTGGCTTCCCAAAGCATTTAAAATAAATCCCAAGCTCCTTTCCAGGGTCCATGAAGCCCTGCATGACCTCATCCTGTGTCATGCTCCCCTCACTCACTAGGTTCCCCAGGATCCCTGCTGCCCCAGGGCCCTTGGGTGTGCTGTTCCTTCTGCTCAGAAGAGCCTCCCTCATACTCTTCATCTGGCAGATCCTGCAGACTCTCAAGCCTCAGCTTAAATGTCACCTCTTCAAATAGACCTCCCTTGAGCTCCTTCCTAATCAAATTTGGTGACTCTGCTTATATTTTTCCTTTTTAAAAAAATTGATTAATTAACTAATTTTTATGTTTGAAAATTGTGGTAAAATATACATCACAAAATTTACCATCTTAACCATTTTTTAATGTACAGTTCAGTGGCTTTAACTACATTCCCCTTGTTGTGCAACCATCACCACTATCCATCTGGAGAACTTTTCATTGTTTAAAACCGAAACTCTGTACTGATTAAACAATAACACCCCATTGCTTACTCGCTCTTCAGCTCTGGGAAACTACCATTCCACTTTCTGCCTCTCAGAATTTGACTACTTGATTCCTTATTGATATGGTTTGGCTGTGTCCCCACCCAAATCTCATCTTGAATTATAATCCCCATAATCCCCATGTGTTGAGGGAGGGGCTCAGCAGGAGGTGATTGGATCATGCATTATATCATTAACACATTTTCATAGCATTTTGAGGAGTTTTGCAAGAGAGTCAGTTATCCTCCCTTCCCACCTTCAAAGCTAGGGGAGAGTTTGAAATGCATATAATGTTGAAGGAGTAACTAAGGAAGGCGGAAACTCAAAACTGATGCTGACTAATCCCTTCATGCCTTAATAGCATGTGGGCCACGCAGTGTTATTAAACCTTCCCTCTCTCCTCTTTTCCCTGGGAGAAGTGATCCCCATCTTCCCATCTTTCCTCGGAGGACTTATTTAAGGAAAAAGACCATGGGACCTATAGGTTATGAGTTCTTTGACCTTCCCCTGGATAACTTAGATGTGATCCCAATTGCAGAGAGATCAAAATATTCCTAGGATTAGCTAAGCCCATTACCTGGTACTTTCCACACCTGGCAGAGATTCTGCCTTGGAAACTATCGACATGAGTCCTATGGGGAAGAAACTTCTAGGAATTTAGCAATACACATAGCAGGCTGTCCCTGCAGAACCCCTAAGTCCAGGCTGTGACAGTGTTGGGATGTTGTCTAGTGAAAAGGAAGAGCTCCCTAAACTTGAATTTGAGCTTGACTGGAGCTTGGTTTGCCTTACTGACACAGTTTTGGGGAAGACCTGGTGTTTATGTGACGTTCAGAATAAAATTCATCAGTTGATCAATATCTATTAATGGCTAAAATATTTGTTGTTAGCTGTTATTTGGGGTTAGTGAAAACTTCTAAATGCAAAACCTTATTATTTAACTAAACATTACTGGTAATGTTAGGGGTATTCACATGTCAAAATCAATTCCACTGTGTATGGGTAAAAAAAAATTAGCTTTGCATTAAAAAATTGTATTACCTTTTTCCATTTACATAGTTTATATATGTTCATTATAAACAAAAATAAAATATCAAAGTGATCTATAAGCCTACCAGTCTAATGTTGGCTAACATTTTAGTGTCTATCTTTTAGACATTTTATGTGTATTTATAAATTTTAAAGAAAAATGTGGCTGGGCTCAGTGGCTCACGCCTGTAATCCCAGCACTTTGGGAGGCCAAGGTGGGCAGATCATGAGGTCAGGAGTTTGAGACCAGCCTGATCAACACAGTGAAACCCCATCTCTACTAAAAATACAAAAATTAGCCGGATATGGTGGTGCACGCCTGTAGTCCCAGCTACTCGGGAGGCTGAGGCAGGAGAATTGCTTGAACCTGGGAGGCACAGATTGTGGTGAGCCGAGGTCACACCACTGCACTCCAGCCTGGGCAACAGAGCGAGACTCCGCCTCAGGAAAAAAGAAAAGAAAAGAAAAGAAAAATGCAAGCATATTATGGCCATCATTTTATCAATTGCCCCCCACTTTGCTTTATCATATTTCATACATTGTTGGTGCCAAATAAGTATTTCTTGACTGCTGAAATGAATGTTCTCCAATAATGTAATTTGTAGTAGCCCCATAAGATTTGATTTTTATGACGTAAGATGATTTAGACGATCCTGTATTGTTGGCTATTTAGGGTATTTCTATTATAAGTCACTTTGCAATTAACACTCATAGATATATCTGTGGATACACTCAGTTACATTCTTAGTACAAATTATTGAAAGTGGAATTCCTGGGATAAAGAATGTACACTTTCATAAGACCCTATTTCTTTTTTTGCTACCATGCATCTGGGTGCCACAATAGTAACTAATAGTGATATTCTATAATATAAATGAGTTATTAGTAAACAGAAGAAGGAAAGCAGACTGATACAGTTAAAGGCAGCTCAATCCAATCTTTAATCATGGTATTGATTGGTTGGTTGCTGGTTTTAGGCACTATGTGTATTTCTGTGTGTGTATGTGCACGTGTGTTTGTAGCATGCAGGCATGTGTGTGCCTATGTATATGCTTGTGAGTGTACATATGTCCTGCTAATTCTCTCGTGCAGGCAAACAAAAGCTAGCAGTCCCTGCTTCTAAGTCAGTTCCTTTCTTAGTCTCAATCTACCATTTTGTCCTTATTTTCCTGGCTGACTTGCAGAACCCTAACCCATACCCTGGCTTCTGACATCTGTTTTTTTTTTCCCCTCACCATGGAATCTGCATTTCCAGCGATGGCCAGTGGAATTACGAAGCCATGAGAACCCCTGGAGTTGAGGTCCCTCTCAGCTGGTGGTGAGGCTTGCTCTCTGCCGGCCTTGGCTCTTATAGGACGTGCCCCATTGGGCTTTCTTCCTGGCCACTCTTCCCACCCTGCCTCCACTAAGGGGAATTCATGACAAATCTGGGGTGAGGCCACCTCCATCAGTACACAACCAAAAGAGAAATTTCTCCTCATCCCATGAATAGGTTTTCAAATGCTTTTCAGAAGTCACTTTTTGTCCTTTCTCCTTCCTTCCATTTCTTTTTCTTTGTTCTCCCTCTTCTTCCTCTTCCTGCTGAAGCGTTTTCCAAAGAAGAAAATGGAGAATTATATGATTGGAAAAAAGGTCAAATCTAATGCCCAAAAGCAAGGATAAAAGAACAACGTGAAGCAAAAAGCCTCCAAACCTCTTATAACATCTGTTTTTTGGGGCTGCTTGTAGCTTAAGCCCAAATCATGATCTTCAGGGGCTGTCAGAGTCAGCAACTGGAATAATGAGATACACACAGGCCTTCAAAGAAAGCTGAAATCTAAGTGGCAGCCTTAGCCATAATTTCTCATGAAAAGCCAGAGACAAAGACAGGTTATTTATTTGATTTGTAATCATAAAAGGCCTCTGTAGCTTCATTGATTTGGAGCCCAGAGATAAACCTGGCTTTCTGGTAAGATGACTGTGAAAACACGCAAGGAAAACCATTCTCCTCTAACCTGGAGGCTGACGGGAAGGGTCTTTATCAAAATGTTATTTTTCTCCAAAAGACATTCATCATTTTCAACAAGGCTTCATCCTGCTGCTGTAAAGCAAAGTCTCGCCTGAGGCAGGTTAAACTAGCAGCATTCACAAAAAGAAAGAATCCTTCTGACTCGCACCAAGGAGCTGCCACTATGATTAATTAGCTCAGACGGTCCCAGATGGGTAATAAGGACCATCGCGTTCTTGCCTACTGTTTGTGCTTAGTCAATGACACGGGCTTGGGCCCAGGTCCCTGGCCTGTCATCCTCATTCGTGGAAATTGCTGCCCTTACTCCTATCTTCAAGAAGTCAAGTGGCAGGTTTTGGTTTAAAACTTGGAAAGGCGGGAGCCCAGGCTAGCTCTCTGCCTAGTTTGCTCTGTAACCATGAGCAAGTTTCTTGGTATGCCTTCGACCTCAGTTTTCTTGAATATAACATGGCTTTTAAAGCCCCTCCTGGCCAGGTGCGGTGGCTCCTACCTGGAATCCCAGCACTTTGGGAGGCCGAGGTGGGCGGATCACCTGAGGTCAGGAGTTCGAGACCAGTCTGGGCAACATGGGGAAACCCCGTCTCTACTAAAAATACCAAAAAAAAATTAGCCAGCTGTGGTGGCGGGTGCCTGTAATCCCAGCTACTTGGGAGGCTGAGGCAGGAGAATCGCTTGAACCCAGGTGGTGGAGGTTGCGGTGGGCCGAGACCACACCATTGCACTCCAGCTTGGGCAACAAGAAGAAAACTCTGTCTAATATATACACGTGTATATATATATTATATATATATTTATACACACACACACACACACACACACACACACACACACACACACACACATAGCTTCACCTTATTGGACCGCTGTCCACATCTCCAACTTCTTCTGTTGCCCTCTCCCTCCATAGCACACTCCATGCTAGCCTTATAGAGTTCCTTTCAGCTCTTTCAACTTTCCTTCCTTCCCATTATTGCCTCTAGCTGTTACCCAAAGACCTTCCCTGAGATACACCAGAATATGATTTTCTCTCCTCTTTGATTGGTTAATTCCTGCATATCCTTCAAGGCTAATTTAAGTAGTTGCTGGAGTTTTGATAACCATTGAACGAGAAATAGGAAATGACAAAAGGTCACTATACATAAGCAATGTCTTTGAATTATTAGTTATTTTATTAATCACCATGACATCAACATACATTTGAAAATATTCACACTTGTGAACAGTGGAATACTCCATCAGAGATGAAAATCATGTATATTTTTAATGTTGTTTTTTTTTTTTTTTTTTTTTTCAGTGAGAGAGGTGTCATAATACTGCTCGATAATTCCTGCACACTGAAAGTCTTGGTGGATCTTCCTCTGGTGGGTGAAGGCCCCCTGATAATCCCTCCCTTAGTACTCTGCATTTCCCCACAGTGGTGCTTGTCACTGGTATTATAGTAGCTGAACTCATGGCTTCTCCAGCTGGACTCAGAGCTTCTCAAAGTCAGGAAAGTGACCTCCTTCTTGTCACTGTAGGTGCAGCACCCTAACCATGGTGCCCAGCACATGGGAGAGGCCCAAAAGTAATAAGATATAAAAGAAATATGGAGAATCCTATTAGATAAATAGCACAAAGTTTTTGAGTATAAATACTCTATCTTAATATCCTAAAGTCTGCATTGCTTTCTCCCACTCCTGTCCCTCCTGCATGCAGGATAGTCGCTGGACTTTTGATACTCACTTATTGAGAAATAAAAAAAAGATGGGCCGGGCACGATGGCTCACGCCTGTAATCCCAGCACTTTGGGAGGCTGAGGTGGGCGGATCACCAGGTCAAGAGATCGAGACCATCCTGGCTAACACGGTGAAACCCTGTCTCTACTGAAAATACAAAAAAATTAGCTGGGCGTGGTGGCGGGCGCCTGTAATCCCAGCTACTCGGGAGTCTGAGGCAGGAGAATGGCGTGAACCCGGGAGGCAGAGCTTTCCGTGAGCCGATATCGTGCCACTGCACTCCAGCCTGGGCGACAGAGCAAGACTCCATCTCAAAAAAAAGAAATGCTGAAAGGTCACTATATATTAGCAATGCCTTTAAATGCAGTTGTATTTTATTAGTTCCCATGACATTAACAGGCATTTAAAAATATTCATCCATATAAGTAGTGGAATATTCTATCGGAGACTAAAATTCTGTGGGTTTTTAATGATTTTTTTCATTGAGGGGATGTCATAGTATTGCTTTTGAAATCGCTGAAGGCAGTACTTGTGTCATACCTCCATTCTCCCCTATTTTCCCTGCTGGAGTGGGTGTGCAAATCTCACAATCACTTGGAAAGTTTCTCTTGGATGAACAAATTATTGGGGGTCACCACTATTACTATTAGTACTGGTGGTAGTATTGTGATTATTACTACTCACTTAGAAGATGGTATATAGCCCCACAATTTGAAGAAAAAGGTATAATTAGATTCTTTGTGTTTTGAAGATATAAAGAAAAGCTGCCTGACAAATTTGGGAATTTTTCAGCCATTATTTCTGTTTTTAACCTTTTTTATTTTTAATTTTTATGGATACATAATAGTTGTACCTATTTATTGGGGGGGATACATAATAGTTGTACCTATTATATATACATAATAGTTGTACCTATTATATATACATAATAGTTGTACCTATAAATGTGGTATTTTGATACAAGCATACAATATGTAATTGCCAAATCAGAATAAATGGGGTATCCACCACCTCAAACATTTATCATTTTTTTGAGTTGGGAGCATTCAAAATCTATCCCTTTAGTTTTTTTGAAATATACAATAAATTATTGTTAACCATAGTCATCCTATTGTGATACCAAACACTTGATGTTATTCCTACTATCTAACCCCTAGTACCCATTAACCAACCCCTCTATATCCTCTCCCACTACCCTTTGTAGACTTTGGTAACCATTACTCTACTCTTTACCTCCATGAAATAAAATATTTTAGCTCCCACATATGAGTGAGAAGAGGTGACATTTGTCTTTCTGTGTTTAGTTTATTTCACTTAATGTAATGCCCTCCTATTCCATTCATATTGTTGCAAATGACAGAATTTGCATATTTACATACATTGCAACATACATTTGAATATTTTCAAATGTATGTTGATGTCATGGTGATTAATAAAATAACTAATAATTCAAAGACATTGCTTATGTATAGTGACCTTTTGTCATTTCCTATTTCTCGTTCAATGGTTATCAAAACTCCAGCAACTACTTAAATTAGCCTTGAAGGACATGTGCCATATTTTCTTTATACATTCATGTGTTGGTGGACACTTAGGTTGATGCCATATCGTGGCTATTGTGAATAGTGCAGCAATAAACATGGGAGTGCAGATATTTCTTTGATATATTGATCTCATTTCTGTTGGACACATATCCAGCAGTGAATTGCTGGATCATATGGTAGTTCTATATTTACTTTTTAAAAGAATCTCCATACTGTTTTCCACAGTGGCTGTGCTAATTTACCTTCCCACCAATCCTTGCCGGCATTCATTATTTTTTATCTATTTGATAAAAGCCATTTTAAGTGGGGTGAGATGATATCTCATTATGGTTTTGACTTGCATTTCTCTGATGATTAGTGATGTTGAGCATTTTTCCATATACCTGTTGGCTACTTGTATGTCTTCCTTTTAGAAATGTCTATTCAGATCCTTCATCCATTTTTAATTGGATTATTTTTATTTTGCTACTGAGTTGTTTGAGTTCCTCATACATTCTGGTTATGGATCCCTTGTCAGCTGAAGAGTTTGCAAATATTTTCTCCCATTGTTTATGTTGTCTCTTCACTTTGTTAATTGTTTCCTTTGTTGTGCAGAAGCTTTTTAACTTGATGTGATCTCATTTGCCCATTTTTGCTTTGGTTGCCTGTGTTTTTGAGGTCTTACTCAATAAATCTTCGCCCAGACCAATGTCCTGAAGCATTTTGCCAGAGTTTTCTTTGAGTAGTTTCATAGTTTCAGGTCTTACATTTAAGTTTTTAATTCATTTTGATTTGATTTTTGTATATGATGAGATAATAGGGCTTTACTTTCATTCTACTGCATATGGATATCCAGTTTTTTCCAACACCATTTGTTGAAGAGACTGTTGCTTCCTTAATGTAGGTTCTTGGCACCCTTTTAAAAAAATGAATTCACTGTAGATGTATGGATTTGTTTCTGGGTGTTCTATTCTGTTCCATTGGTCTATGTGTCTGATTTTATGACTGTATTATACTGTTTTGGTTACTATAGCTTTGTAGTATAATTTGAATTCAGGTAATGTGATGCCTCCAGCTTTGTTCTCTTTACTCAGGATTGCTGTGACTACTCTGGGTCTTTTGTAGTTCCATATAAATTTTAGAATTTTCTTTTCTATTTCTGTAAAGAATGTTATTGGGATTTTGATAGGGATAGCATTGAATCTGCAGATCACTTTGGGTAATATAAACATTTTAACAATGTTGATTCTTCCAGTCCATAAATGTGAAGTATCTTTCCATTTTTTGTGTCCTTTTCAATTTCTTTCATCAATGTTTTATAGTTTTTCCTGTAGAGATCTTTCACTTTTTTGGTTAAATTAATTCCTAGGTATTTTTTGTAGCTATTATAAATGAGATTGCTTTCTTGGTTTATTTTTCTGATTGTTCACTTCTGGCATGTGGAAATGCCACTGATTTTTGCATGTTGATTTGGTATCTTGCAAGTTTACTGAATTCATTTATCAGGTTTTGGTGGAGGCAGAGTCCTCTACATATCGTTCTATGCATCTGAATTTTATTTGAAATGCACATTAAACCACGGAGTGATTTTTTTCTACTGTAATTTAGATCTATATAATTAATTCCTTGAGAGTTGAAAACTTACCTCAACTTCAGATGTGATCTTGTCCTTGGTGAGGTTTCAGTGGAGGCAGAGCTTTCTACATATCATTCTAGGTAGCTCTTCCTTGTGACACAGCAATAATACCTTAAAGATTTTTCCCTGTCTTATGAGCAACCACTTCTCTCTGGCCTCAAGGATGTCTCATGTGTTGGCATACCTGCTGTGCTCTATGAGTTCGAAGTTGGATGGTTGAGAGATTTAGTGTGAGTTGCCGAACACAGGGCTTTTAAAATGTAAAATATGTGCCAGACTCATGGCCTGGAGCCCCAGTCAGGTTGTGCATTTTGATTTTTATACTACATAAGGAGACTTGCTTATGTGTGAAATGGGAAATCAAGGCAGGCTGTCAACATCAGTGGGTCATCAAATTATGATCTTTCTACCTTCCAAAAATCCCACAAGCCTTGCCATGTCTCTTTGTCTGAACACTGATATTACTGTAGCTCAGGTTCTCATAGCTTTCATCAGGACATTTTTTATAGTCTTTGTTCTTTTTTTCTCCAGCATCTCATTCTTCTGTTCTGCCTTCCATATCACTATTATAAATGTCTGTAGGTGTGCCACTCCCTTGCTAAGAAAGCATTAAACATTGCAGACCACAAATTTACAAATTCCTAAACATCGTACTCAAGGTCCTTCCTGGTCATTTAATTGTCCATTTACTAATTCATCAAAGTCCCCTCCCATGAGATATCTGTCTGTGTCATTTCTTAACTTTAAATAATGATAACAACTATGACAGTATTAATAAAGATATTTCTTTAATAATCAGGTATAATCTATTACAAGATTCACTCTCAATTTAATAATAGCTTTTCAGAAAGAAAAGAAACACTACTACACTAAATCAATGAACATTTTAATGACAAGACATACTGAAATTCCAGAAAGATTAAAACAGGAAAAAGTTGTAGGTCTGGGAGTTAAAGACATGTGCTAATAGGTACCATTTATTTAGTGTCCACAAAGGGCTCAGTAATTGTTTAGCTAAAGAACCTCTTCTTGATTCATTCTGCCTCCAAGAAGCTCTCAACCATGTAGTCCTGCCCTCTCTGCATGACTTTCTGGATCGCTTTCTGTGCCAAAAGCAAACTTCACACGCCTTAAGAATGTATGTTCTCCAAGCTTATTTGGACTGTGAAAAGAATAAGTAGATTTCCTATTAGCTGTGTAATATTTGCTACATTTTAAGGAAAAAGTGCTGTTGAAAATAGGACCCAAACCAACCAAGCCCCAAGACCAAAACAGAGACCCCAAATATTTGTTCTCTATTGCTGCCAGTTGAGGATTGATGATTTCTGCTTCTCAGGAAGAGCGTAAGGGGTGAAAGTGGGAGGTCAGCTCTTTTTGTCTGAGAAAATAATTTTCTTTCTTTCAAGGTATTAGCAATGCAATTATTTCATCAAGGTGAATTAGTTCTCTACTTGGGTCCCAGCCTGGGGTTTCACTTGGAATTTTTCTTCACCACTTTTGGCCTCTAAATATTTGACCCAGAGTTTGAGTTCAGATTAAGCTGTCACAGATCTTGATTTGATAAGGGGAATGAAATTAAAATGGACAAAAAGAAGTGAGGCTAATTGGCACTTCCAAGTAATTTTTCCTTTACAATTAGCCAAAGAAAATTTCGTGGGGGAGAGTGATGCTTGCATTCTCCCTGAAGCTTCTTTGTGTGTGCCCGGGAGACCCCTGGCCAGGCCTCAACCCTGTCAGTCTCTCTGAGCGCCGTTCTCAGGGTATAATTGAGCTGGGCTTTGTTGTGAGCCTCTATACACATTTAATGAGACTTCTGTGTCTGTGCTCAGAGGACTCCAGATCTTCCACTACATTTCATTTGGAATTAATCCGACGTGGGCTGTTCTCCAGGCTTAATAGCTGAAAAGCCCTTTCCAAAGGGAAAGAATTCAATGATAAAAGTTTAATAAAGTTTAGTATGAAAGCTAATTCTTCATAAAACCCTGAAAAATTTTCCCCCAAAGTCCAGACACCAAAACGATTGTATACCTCAGGATTTCATTTCTGTCCTCCTGCCTTGGGGCCCATGGACTGCAAGCAATGAATCTGCATTGGTAAATAAAGCATAACTTCATGACAGTTTAATGGGGTTGGGGAAAATCATTGGACCTTTATTTTTTGCAAAAGTGGCTCTTCCTATGTGTCTTGCTATGGTGAACCATAATGGGGGATTTGCTAGAGATAAGATCCTTAAAGTGAGACTAAAATAAACACAAAGATAATCTTACTCCATTTCTGGGCTTAGGCTGTCTACCAAAGAGCAGCAAGTTCGTTGCGAAAATGTATGGGATTCCTGGCCAGACAGTTCGAGGGGAGGAAAGGTGGGAGCTGGCAAGAGGGGAGAGAAAAAACAAGCAGCTGGGAGCCCTCCTTGGTGTGGCCCCTCTGCTTAGTACCCTCCCAACTGGCCACCAGTCCATCCCCACCCCACTGTGGCTTCCTCTGTTTCAGCCTTACTCAAGCATAGCTCATCTTCAATGCCATAGTTTTAAATTTGCCTCTGGACTTGAATATCCTTTTTCACTTCTTTGCTTTGCTTCTCCCTACCCATCCTTCAAGCATCATCTCTTTGGAAAGCCTTCCAACTGTCCTCTTTTTGTTCTCTCAAAATCCTCTGCTCCGTGTGCTCTCTGTGCTTGTTGACAGTGTTGAAAATGTCATTTATCTGTATGCATAAGAACCTCCTGGCTGGGCGCGGTGGCTCACGCCTGTAATCCCAGCACTTTGGGAGGCTGAAGCAGGTGGATCACCTGAGGTCAGGAGTTTGAGACCAGCCTGGCCAACATGGTGAAACCCCGTCTCTACTAAAAATACAAAAATTAGCCAGGTGTGGTGGCACACACCTGTAATTTCAGCTACTTGGGAGGCTGAGGCAGGAGAATTGCTTGAACCTGGGAGGCGGAGGTTGCAGTGAGCTGAAATCGCACCATTGCACTCCAGCCTGGATGACAGAGCAAGACACCATCTCTAAAAAAACAAAAACAACAACAACAAACAAAACAAAACAAAACAAAAAAAACTTGCCCTCGACTGTGAGCCAATTGAGGTCAGGCACTGAGTATTTGTTCATTACTTCATCTGCTGATTCAATCATTGAATCAGTACTTATTCAACACATACTATGTGCTGAGTACTGTGCTAAAAATACAATGGAGCTTGTGACATGCACATCCTCTGTTTCAGACTAGTAAGGGAGACAGAAAACACAGTATCCTCGCCCCCCAAAAAAAATGTGAAAAAGAAAGAAAACAGGTGCTGAGATAATGAAATGGGACGACCACTATACCATAAACAGGATCAGGAAGCAGTTTCCTTGAAGATGTGGTATGTAAGTTAAGACCCAGAAAAGGAGAAACTAGCTTTAGAAAAGGGCATATTAACTGCTCAATGACTGATTGAATGAATGAATCTAAATGGGAGGTCCTTGTAATCCACTGAGTTCAACTGAAAATACTGTTGAGAGTAAAGTCAATGAGTGCCTCCCAGGGCAGTGCTGGAGAGGCTTTGCAGGTGCTCTCTGATCTGTTGGTAATGGCTGCTTGGGGCACTTTTGGGGTGGACTCTGTGGTTGTATCCAAGCTAGTGGGAAAGACTGCCCTGATCAATGAATGAGCTCTGCTATGGGTATGGAGTGCTAGACTCTTTAGATCCAGATGGACTGACTGGCAGCAGGAAGCATTTCTCATTTTTCACTTCTAATCTTTCCTTTTTGCTCTCTGATTCTTCTCCCAAATTTCTCTCACTCGTTTCTGCTCCATTAAATCAGCTTATGATATGTTCACGCTTATTTTAAGATTTGACCAACTGCATATATGTATAGTCCCAAGTATAATGCAAACACAAACACATATATATGTGTGTGTACATATATAAAATATATTCATATATGCAAACATCATATGCACACTGCACACACAGGTGTATTTCCAATCAGTTCAATCTCACCTTATGTGAACATGAACATCCAATAGCACTGCGCATTTCCATTTGATACTCAATTACTCATTCTAGTCTTGGAGTAAATATTCTACCTTATCTATATATACAACTGCTTTCAGCAGCCTGGTGAGCCTCAGGGAAATAGGATTTAGATTTGAAATATCTGGATCAAAATCCTAATTTTCCACTTATTGGTGGTAACTTCTCCAAGCTTTAACTGTAAAAAATGGATTTAATAGGAATAACAGATACCACACATGCATCAGAAAAAGTTGGAAGATCAAATAAGACAATGCGTATGAGTACATTTGAAAAACTTCAGATTTAGAGAAGTACTTTTTCATAAATATATTTCAATTTATCTACTCCATATTTGCCTCTTTGTCCTTGGTAGTCTGATGTGTAAGATCTTTGAAGCAGGGTTCATTTGCTTATTCTAGAAAATTGTTAAGTATAAATTGGCGCTTCTTTTTTTTATTTTTTCTGAGGCAGGGTCTTGCTGTGTCATCCAGGCTGGAGTACAGGGGTATGATGATAGCTCACTGTAAGCCTCAATCTCCCAGGCCCGAGTGATCCTCCCACTTCAGCCTCCTGAGTAGCTGGCACCATAGGCACGCATCACCACTCCCAACTAATTTTTAAAATTCTTTTGTAGAGGCAGGGTTTCCCTATGTTGCTCAGGCTGGTTTTGAACTCCTGGGCTCAAGCATTCTCCCACCTTGGCCACCCAAAGTGCTGGGATTACAGGCATGAGCCACCACACCTGGCCTTAAATTGCTTCTTCTTAAGTTCATTCTGATACAGATAAATGGACTCTATACACATTTGTTTTTCCCCTTGGTAACTGAAGAAATAAATTTTAACATGATTTGGAAACTTTTTGCTCTGCTGGTTTTCATAGTTAAGTTCCTGACAGGACACCGCAAGAAAAGAAGACTATAGGCCAATATTCCCAATGAACATAGATGCAAATACACCTAGCAAAATGCTAACAAACCAAAATCAGCCGCACATTAAAGAGATCATTCACTGTGATCAAGTGGGATTTATTCCAGGAATGCAAAAGTTGTTCAACATACATAAATTAAGAAATGTAATATACCATATTAACAAAATGAAGGATGAAAACCACATGATCACCTCAGATGCAGAAAAACCATTTGACACAATTCAATATTAATTCATGGTAAAAAAAAAAAAAACCCTCCCAAAAATAGGCATAAAAGGAATGTACCTTGACATAAGAAAGGCCGTATATGACAAGCGCATAGCTAACATCATACTCAGTGATGAAAAGTCGAAAGCTTCTCCTTTAAGATCAGGAGTAAGATAAGAATGCCCATTCTCACCATTTCTATTCAATATCATACCAAAAGTCCTCTCCAGAGCAATTAGGTAAGAAAGAGAAATAAAGACATCCATACAGAAAAGGAAGAAATGTGTCTACAAAGAGTCAAATCCTGTAAAATATTTGAAGAGATTTATTCTGAGCCAAATATGATGACCAATGATCCATGACACAGTCTCAGGGGCCCTGCTAAGAACATGTGCCCAAGGTGATTGTACAGCTTGGTTTTTTTTTTTTTTTTCTTTTTTTGAGACGTAGTCTTATTCTGTTGCCCAGGCTGCAGAGCAATGGCATGATCTTGGCTCACCGCAACCTCCGCCTCCTGGGTTGAAGCGATTCCCCTGCCTCAGCCCCCTGAGTAGCTGGGATTTTAGGCACCCACCACAATGCCTGGCTTATTTTTGTATTTTAGTAGAGACAGGGTTTCACCATGTTGGCCAGGCTGGTCTCGAACTCCTGATCTCAAGTTATCCACCCACCTTGGCCTCCCAAAGTGCTGGGATTACAGGTGTGAGCCACCACACTTAGCCTACAGCTTGGTTTTATACGTTTTGGGGAGACATAAGACATCAATCAATACATGTAAGATGTACATTGGTTCAGTCTAGAAAAGCAAGACAACTTGACCTGGCTTCCAGGTCATAGGTGGACTCAAAGATTTTGTGATTGACAATTGGTTGAAAGAGTTAAGTTATTATCTAAAGACCTGGAATCAATAGAAGGGAGTGTCTGGGTTAAGATAGGGGGTTGTGGAGACCAAGGTTCTTATTATGCAGAGGAAGCCGCCAGATAGCAGGCTTCAGAGAGATAGATTGTAAAAGTTTCTTATCAGACTTTAAGAGGTGCTAGACTCTCAGTTAATTCACTCTTGGTTCAGGAAAAGATCTGGAAAGGGAAGGGGATTCTCTACATAATGTAGGTTTTCCCACAAGAGACAGCTTCACAGGCCCATTTTAAAATGTGTTGAAGAAATGTATTTTGGGGTAAAATACTTCAGTTTCTTTCAGAGCCTGCTATCATCTGATGCTATACTACAGCCAGGATGGAATTTGGTATCTTATCGCTATAAAGAGTCTGCTTTGTTGGTCTTAAGCTCTGCTTTAATGTTAATGCAGGTCAGCTGTGCCTAAATTCCAGCGAGAGGGAGATAATGAGGCATGTTCAACCCCTCACTTTCCATCATCACCTGAACTATATTTTCAGGTTTACTTTGGAATGCCCTTGGCTGAGAGCGGGTCCATCAGTCAGTTGAGAGGGCTTAGAATTTTATTTTTTTGTTTACAAGTAGAATTGTCTCTGTTTGCTGATGACATTATCTTATATATAGAAAACCCTGAAGACTCTGTTAAAAAAACTGTTAACACTGATAAACAAATTCAATAAAGTTGCAGGTTGCAAAATTAACCTATAAAAACCAGTAGCATTTCTATACACCAACAACAAATCATCTGGAAAAGAAATTCAGAAAACTCCTTTATAATAGCATAAACAAATAAAATACTTAGGAGTAAATTTAATCAAGGAACTAAAAGATCTGTGCACTAAAAGCTAAAAAACATTAATGAGAGAAATGGAAGAAAACACAAATAAATGGAAAAATATCTCATGTTCATGGATTAGAATAAATAACATGATTAAAATGTCCATACTACCCAAAGCAATCTTCACATTCAGTGTAATTCATATCAAATTCTAATGTCATTTTCCACAGAAATTAAAAATGCAATCCTAAAGTTTCATTAGACTAGAATCTCTCTCATGCTAGGTCTCTTTTACAGAATCTAATATTTTCATGTAAAAAAGAGATACCTTATTTCATTTAAAGGCTACTGTTAATTCAATGGAAATTAAATACCTCAAAGTCATGTCTTGTTTCCCAGGGGAACAGGCTCAGGGAGGGAATGACTTAAACTTTCTGATTGAAAAATTGTTAGCTGTAAAGAAGTAATATCAACCAATCTGAGAAATGTAATGTGAGACTGACCCTCCTTAGTGTAGGATAGAAACACAAGCAGGGACTTTGAAGTCAAAGAGAACTGGTTCCAGTTTTGGCTCCCACAACCCAGTAGTGGTGTTACATGGGAAAGTTACACAACCTCTCTGAGTCTCACAGCACAGAGCCAAGCTCTCTTCTAGGCACTGGAGATAAAGCAATAAAAATAACAGATAAGATTTCTGTCCTGATGGACTTTACATTCTGGGCAGAAAGTGGCAGGTGTTGGTGGTATCTGGGTGAGAACAGTAAACATTAAATAGATAAATTAATACAGCCATCCTTAGTATGAAAAGATGATTGGTTCAAGAACCCCCATAGATACCAAAATCCACAGATGCTCAAGCTCCTTACATAAAATGGCATAGTACTTGTATGTAGGCTGTGTACATCCTTCCATATACTTTAAACCATCTCTAGATTACTTATAATACCTCGTGTAATTTAAGTGCTATATAAATAGCTGCTATGCTGTGTTTAAAATTTGTAGTTTTTATTGTTGCATTGTTACTTTTTATTTATTTTTCTTAATATTTTCTATCCATGATTAGTTGAATCTGTTAATATGGAACCCATGGATATGGAGGGTTTTCTGTGTTAGTGTGTTCTACGAAGAAAAATAGAAGAGAGTAAACAAAGAGAGTAGGAGTGTGGTTGCTACTTCATACAAGGGGCCCAGGGAAAGCCTGTCTAAGAAGATGGTATTTGAGCAAAGACCTGATAGAAATGAGGGAGTGAGCAGTCATGTGGATATAGGGGAAGATATTCAGGCAGAGAGACCCCTAAGTGCCAAAGTCCAAGGCTAGAATATGGGCTTGGTATGTCCAAAGAATAGCAGGCCATTGTAATTAGAGTGGAGT
This sequence comes from Nomascus leucogenys, assembly GCF_006542625.1. Classification (NCBI taxonomy): domain Eukaryota; kingdom Metazoa; phylum Chordata; class Mammalia; order Primates; family Hylobatidae; genus Nomascus; species Nomascus leucogenys. The sequence continues at coordinate 72,787,169 of NC_044390.1, forward strand.
GAGAGAGGGGAATAGTGACAGGAAATATTTTGGAAGAGTAAAAGTAAAAATAATATAAAGTGCCTAGAGTAGCATGTGGAACGCAGTAGTCATTTAATACACTTTTATTCTTTTCCCTTTTAGAAGCCAATCAGATACTATATGATTTCTGTTAAATTACTCCCTTTTTCTTTCCTGTGGCATCAACATCTCCATCCCCACTGGCTAATTCCTAATGGCATTTAAATTTGCACAAGGTCCTCCCATCTTAAAACAAAAATACTCCCCTCAATTAGTCATGAATTTATTCTCTCATCTTATTTTTACTGCAAAGCTTCCAAATAATTAGTTTATATTTGCTATATCTACTTTAAGAAAATATTCTTCAATGTATTACGGCTTAACTTTTGTCCCTGCCACACTATTGAAACTATTATCACCAAGATCACTAAAGACCTCCACATTGCTGTGTCCAATGGACCATTTTGGTCTTTACTATATTTAGTCTCTCTCTGCTGTTCACCATGGGTGATTTCTCTCTTTCTTACATCACTGTTACACTTTGCTTATTTGACCATCTTACATATTTTCTCCCAGCTCACTGGCCGTTGTTTCTCAGTCTCTTTTGTGGCTCCTCTTCCCCGCTCAACTCTTAAAAGCCAGAGTATTTGGGAGCTCCAGCCTCAGTCCTTTGCTCTTCCTTAGGAGGCCTCGCCCACACCAACTGCTCTAACCACTATTTTAATCACTACTTTAATGTGGATATCATTTTAAAGTATCCAATTCTAACCAGGGTCTTACTTTCTCCTTCAGAAGTTCTTCAAGTACCTTATATTAATTAAAGTGGGATAACTTCTCTAACAATCATGTCTCAAATTCCAGTGGATTAGCAGAGGAGAAGTTATTTTGTTCTCACAAACAGTCTATAGCCATTCCAGGATTGGCAGCAATGAATGATCAGAGTTGTGGGGCTCTGCTCATCACAGTCTACTACATATCTAGGCTGCCAGAAGCTCTTCTGTCTGAAACAGGTGATCACTTGGGGCATGGACACCACCAGCTAGTAGGAGGGAAAGAGAATGGGAGATGGTATGTGGAATCTTCTGTCTGAAAGTGGTACACCTTACTTTTACTCACATTCTATGGCTTAGAACTCGGTCATATGGCAACATTAACTGAAACGAAGGCTGGGAAATGAAGCCTGTCTCTGTGCCTAGGAGAAACCTTGTATGAACCTTGTATGAAAAGGGCAGAATGAAAGCAGTCTGAACTAATACATGATAGAGTTCACAGCCAGAATATAACCAATTTAACTTCCTGCTAAAACAAAAAGATAAGTACTCTTTAAGGAATCCAACACAATTCAGAGTCTTCACAATGTAAAATTTGCAATAACCAGGATAAAATCAAACAACTTCTCAACATTCAACAAGCCATGAAAATGTGACCCAATTTCAAGGGGAAAAGACATAAACAGATACCAATCCCAAGATAATCCATACACTGGAATGATCAAACAAGGACATTAAGGCTGTTTTTTTATAATTATGCTCAATGAAGTAAAGGAAAAATGCACTGGAAACAAATGAAACAATAGGAAATCTCATCAGACAAACAGTCAACATAAAAAAATGAAAATTTTGTAACGGAAAAACTCACTATCTGAAATAAGTGTTTGCTGGATGGGCTTATGAACAAAATGGAGATAATAAAGGAAAGAGTCAGTAACTTAAAGATAGATCAATAAAAATCATCTAATTTGAGTAAGGGAAGAAAAAACAAGTAAGGATGAATAAATAAAAATTCAGAGATCCATGGGATAATATAAATAAATCTTAAATATGGATAATTATAATTCCAGAAGAGAAAAGGGGGAATGGAACAGAAAAAAATACTTGAAATAATGGCTGTGTGCTTCCCAAGTTTGGTGAAAGACATAAATTCATGAATTCAAGAGGCTCAGCAAATCCAAAGAGGATAAATAAAATAAAAATCACATCTAGATACATGATGGCCAAATTATAGAAAATCACAAACAAAGAGAAAATCTTGAAAGCAGTCAAAGAAAAGTCACTTACATATGTGAGAAAATATTTCAAATGAAGTTAAGAGTCATTTGACGGCTGACTTCTTATCAAAAACCACGAGAGCCAGAAGACAATGGAATAACATTTTTAATGTGTGAAAAGGAAAAAAAAGTTAATACAGAGTTCTATACCTAGCAAAAATATCCTTAAATAATATAAACAGAATAATGACATTTTCAGAGAAAGATAAGCTAAGCACATTTATTGCCATCAGACCTGCATGACAAGATGGGCTAAATGAAATTCCTTAGTCTGGAGGAAAATGATATACAGAAAGAAAAAGAGGATACACGCATCTTTAGGAATAAATAAAAAGCACTAGAAATGGTAACTCTCTTGGTTGCTATATGACTTAAATTCACAATAGCCCAATGGAGCAGTCAATAACAGTCACATTTATACATGATGAAAACATACCAGAGAGAGGTTTTAAGACTTGACCAGGCCACAGACATAGAGGTAGCAGACCCTGTATTTGAAAGATCATTATTTCTTTATTTGTTTCACTGTATAAACTTGCATCTCAAAAGCAGTTTTTAGAAAGGGAAGCAGAAGATTTCAAAGAGAAGCCACCCCTTACTCTCTCTTCTCTCTCCTGGTTAGAAGCAATGAAAATAGGGTTTTAGGAAAGAGTAGAGTGATAAATGCAGGGGAATTAATGGAGCACTTGCTGTGGAGTGACAGTTTTTGCCTTCCATGTTTCTAGGAGTCTTCTTCAGCTTGGATTTGGTGCAAGTATTTACTGGACACCTACTATGTTTTGTGCACCGGACTGGAAGCTGGGGAGACTGAGATGAATAAAGCATGGTCCTTGTATTAATGAGCACATGGCATTAACCTGGATTGTCTTGTGCAACCCTACAAAAAAAGGCCAGTGGGCTGATGGAGCTTGCTGTATCCCAACACTCTGGAGAAACTGCTGGCTTTGATTCAAGACTCTTGCTGTCTAATTTGTCACTCACTTTTAAGCACCATGGACCATCTGCCCTAGTCAATTCTCCTTCCCACCATGTATTTGGCTAGACTGTACTAATTCTCTGCGTGACAGTATTACTGCTTCCTTAAAGTTAATCTCTAATCTTAAAACTAAACCTGAATGTACCCTTAACCCAAATTCTTAACCCTATTTCTATCCTTATTTCTAACCTTTACCCCACTCACTCATTCTGCCAATCTATATCCTCTTTATTCTTAAAGGGCAAAATCCTACCTCACTTCATCCAAGCAGGCTTCTTTGATTTCCTCAGCCCCAGAGCACCTGGGACCCACAAAGTATGGTATTTCCTAGAAAATGTGATGCACCAATGCTTTCTTTTCTCCTTCTTTATCTCTGCCTTCTTTCGTATGATCGCTCACATGTTCACATGTACCGAAGGCCTACTATATTTTGAGTACCACACTTATTTTATTTATTTATTTTTTATTTTTTTTTTTGAGACAGGGTCTCTTGCTCAGGCTAGAGTACACGGGTGCGATCTTGGCTCACTGCAACCTCTGCCTCCCAAGCTCAAGGGATCCTTCCACTTCAGCCTCCCAAGTAACTAGGACTACAGGCATGTGCCACCACAGCTGGCTAATGTTTTGTATTTGTATTTTTTGTAGAACAGAGTTTTGCCACGTTGTCCAGGCTGGTCTTGAACTCCTGGGCTCAAACAGTCCTTCTGCCCTGGCCTCCCAAAGTGCTGGGATTACAGGCTTGAGCCACTATGCCTGGTCAACATTTTAAAATGTAATCATTGCAAGTTCATATTGTTGTCTTTATTTCACAAATGAGGAAACCAAGGTTTGCTGAGATTCAGTCTCTTGCCCAAGCATGCCAGCTATCTCCAGAGCCCATTAGGCAGTACTCTCTCCCATAGCGTTTTACTGTCTCCCAGATCCTTTTGTGAATCTGGTGCAAGATAAAGAGTCATTCTCAGGAAAAATTCACACATGCATTTAAACATAAAACTTCATTCAAATTTAGGGGTTTTTATTAGTTTGTTTTTACACTGCTGGTAAAGACATACCTGAGACTGGGTAAAGAAAAAGAAGTTTAATGGACTCATAGTTCCACGTGGCTGAGGAGGCCTCACAATCGTGATTGAAGGCAAAAGACATGTTTTACATGGTGGCAGGCAGGAGAGAATGAGAGCCAAGCAAAAGGGGAAGCCCCTTATAAAACCATCAGATCTCATGAGACTTATTTACTACCACAAGAACAGTCTGGGGGAAATTGTCCCCATGATTCAATTATTTCCCACTGTGTCCCTTCCATAACATGTGGGAATTACGAGAGCTACAATTCAAGGTGCAATTTGGGTGGGGACACAGCCAAACCACGACAGGGTTCATAAGCCACAATACTCATTTGTTCCTATTCTAACAGTCTCTGAAGGCCCATTAAAGACTCCCTGCCTTATTCTGCCTCTCTTATACTGTCATACCTGACGGGCCTGGGTCCTATCTTGGTCATGTCTTGCGTCTGCTCAGAACAATAATTGTTCACTTTCCAGCAAATATGCTGATTGGCTAAACTAAGGGAGTTTGTTTGGTATTCCTATGGTGGGTCTGCTTAGAAGCAAAAATGTAGCTGATCAACAGTTTGAAGGTATTTGTAAAACTGAAATCAACTGAATCAGGCCCAGCTATCGTAGCCAAAACTCTAATCAAGAATGCAAAGTTCAGTGGTGCCTTGTACCCCATGTTCGTCAAGTTCACTCATGCAGGCATGTGCATGCACATTCATATGTAGCCCCTCTTAGCTCTAGTACAAGAAATGGAGGCAGATCCCCGAGTGCTCCAAACACCTGAGGGAAGAAATGAAAACCCATTTTTCATGCAATAGGTAAGTTGCATAATAGACAACTGAAACTGAAAAGAAAATTTTGCAAACTTTAAGAAGTACCTTAGTCTGGGCAGAGAGTCAAAATCACTAAATTTTCCTACAGATGTGTTTTGAGCCTCATTCTTGAAGTCCTGGGCTCTGATACATGCTGGCCTCCATAGTGAGTGAAAGAGTCATTAGTTTAGTTTTGCACAATGAAGATAAGGGCTTGCAAGATGTTATTTTTGCACTGGGCACATTTCAAGGGTATTGGCCTCGTTGTCTTCAAAGTGTAGCTAGTGCCCTCCACTTGCCCTCAACCCATCTGAAAATGTATGTGTATGCATGGCTGAGGAGCTCTGGTACCTTGCAAATTACCCATTCAGACTGTCAAGCATCTTTTGTTTGGAAGGAAAAGAGATGTGACAAATGTAAACACTGGAGAATGGGACCTGCTACAGAGGATGGATGCCCTGTCAAACCTGATCAAAGCTGATGGTGCTGATTTGCTGTTAGCTGGCTGCTCTCCCCCACCAGCTCCCTCTAGCCCACTTTTCCTCTGCTATATTCTTTCATTCTAATGCCTTAGGGATGATCTGGGGCAAGGTTCTGATTAGTACAAAACTCCCCACCTTATGTTTTTGTTTGTATCCATTTTCTCTAGTTTGGTGCCAGGCCGCAAGATACAAACACTGATCACATTAGATGAGGGTTGCTGGTTTCCTAGGGCATAAGACAAAGAGGTTTCCTTTCTGTCACCCAGAGTGGAAGGGCCATCTGATTCAAATGTTGATGGAGGCTGTGCCTTCAGTTATGGAGGTTCTGGTTTCATAAAATTTCCTGAGGCCAAGCTGGAGGTTTAAAGGCCCAGGAAGTGGTCAAAGGAAAGGAATAGCCCCTAGCAGACTGTAAAAACCAAATCAGGGTCTTACTCTAACCTTATTCCCCAAATGTGACAGAATTAGCTCCCAGAATGCTTAAAGTTATGCTAAAGTTGCAGCTGGCTGCCTATGGATGGTGCCTCTCAGAGTAGTCATCTGGGTTGGAAACCTGGAAGCAGGGGCTGCAGAATATCAGCTGCTAGCTTGAGCCTTCTCTGGCATGTTAGGTATCTTATTTTTTCCTTCTCCATTTGCGTATCTGTTGCCTAAGATAAGCCACAGTATAGAGTATGAGAAGTGTTTATGCGAATATGTTTGACAAGTCAGACAGATTTGGGCTTAAGTTTCAGCTCCATCTTTTCACTCTCAGACAAGGTTGTATTTGGTTGCAAGCAACAGAAAAGTTGACCAGTGATGGCTTAAAGTAAGGGAGTTACTCATCTTCCGCAACCAGAAGTCCAGAAGGAGGCAGGCCAGGGCTAGCATAGGGGCTCAAGGATTCCCTTGTGGACCAGCTCCTGCTGGTTTCCTGTTTTGAATCCTTAGAGAGTTGTCATGGACAAGAATCTAACCCCAAAGATCTCTGTGGAATGTAGTTTATTTTCAGGAAAGGATGCAGTGATGGTGAATAAACAAGCCAAATCGCTCAGTGCATCTCAGAATTCCCAGGACAGATGCTGTTCTCAATCTGTGCTGGAAGCTTCCCTAAGTGTGGAAGCAGAGCAGAGCTTCCGTAGCGGGGAGATCTCTAAAATCCTCTCGCAGGTCTTGTCAGCCTTCAAGCACATACTCATCCAAATAGATGATGTCTTTTGTTTTTGTGTAAGGCTCACTTATGTGAGAACAACTCAGCTCTGAGCAGACATTCTAGACCTTACCTTACATTTTTACTACTGCACAGCCAGGTACCTGAGCCAAAGTGGTGATGGATGGGGGCCATAATGAAGGCAGTAGCAGAAGGATTAGAAAAGAAAGAACATGTAAGCAAGAAACTCCGGGGAGAGAGTGACTGGATCTAGAGGGGCCCAAGTTGACAATGCATTCTTGAGTTAGAGGTGCTGGAAGATGGCGAGGCCATTCATCAGAATGAGGAACTCGAGAGGAGGAAACCAGTTATTTGGGATGAAAACTTAGAAGTTCATTTTGGGACACACATAAGTTGCAGGGTTGAGCAGAGGCATATCCAGGTAGAAATACCCAAGCCTAGAGCTCCAGATGGAAGTCCGTAGCATCAAATTGCAGTGACCTTTTAATAACATTAAGGAGAGAAGATAGATTTTTCTTTAAAAATGTGTTTTCCCATTAGTTATGGGCACCCATCCTGGAACTTAATCCACAAGTTGAAGAGAATGAAGTCTGCAATTATCTGGTGAATATAATCTTTGTGGAGAGCCTGTTGAGAGGAAAACACAAACCTCTGATTCCCCATAACTGCAGGGGAAGTGGGGAAGGGTGGTTATTTCTGAGTTCATAGGAATAAATAATTCCTTAGGTTATATAAGTTTTAAAAGCTTTTTTACACATCAGCTCATTTTATGTTTGCAAAAAAGTCATGAAAGTCAGGGGAGAGCTGCCCCTCTACGGTCACAGAGGAGGAAGGAGAGATGCAGGCAATCCCTCTGATGTATCCGGATGCTTTGATGGCTGAGCACCGGAGCCAGCTGCCCCAGGGCTGTTTCCACCCTGACTGCAGGAAGTGGCTGCCAGGTCTTTAGCCTCTCTCTGACTACAATACTGCCTCCACTCTTCATTGACTTCACAGTGAATTAGGAATTAGACAAATGGTTCTCATAGTTCACTTGGGGAAATTGTAAGATGCAAATTCTTTTTTTTTTTTTTTGAGACAGAGTCTTGCTCTCACCCAGGCTAGAGTGCAGTGGCGTGACCTTGGCTCTCTGCAGCCTCCACCTCCCGGGTTCAAATGATTCTCATGCCTCAGCTTCCTGAGTAGTTGGGAGTACAAGCCCATGCCACCACACCTCGCTAATTTTTTTTTTTTTTTTTTTTTTTTTTTGCATTTTTAGTAGAGTCAGGTTTTGCTATGTTGGCCAGGCTGGTCTCAAACTCCTGATCTCAAAGGATTCACCTGCCTCCCACAGTGCTGGGATTATAGGCGTGAGTTACCATACCCAGGCCAAGATGCAGACGCTTGAGTCCCACCCCATAGGTTCAGTTTCAGTGCGTTTGTGGAGAGTCCAGGAATTTGCATCTCAGGTGAGTCTGATGCAGATGGTTCACCCACCACATTTTGAGAATCACTGAAGCCAGGGGGTTTTGGGTGGGGAAAGGCTGTCTAACTCCCTTTCTGTTGCTTTTCCTGATCCTTCTCTGTCCTTCTTTACATGAGAAGGAGTTGCTTTCCTGATTGGCTGAATTCTAGGACATAAACTGAGCCATATTTACAAATGGATATTGTCACTGTGTTTTAAATGTCAAGTACTTGTATGTCTCCCCTCTTTTCTGCTTCTTGCTGCCACTGTGATGTGGTATCACTAGGCTGAGACAAGGTCCCTTGGTGTCTGAGTACTTCATCCTTGTCTTTTGCTTTTTTTTGAATGCTTTTTAAAATGGCCTCATGAAAACTCTGGTGCCTCGATCATATGGTGATAAGAACCAAGAGTTTCAGTTGGGAGGTAGAGGCTCCTGTAGATACTTAGACTAAGTTGCAAGCTGTCCTTATTGTTACCAGAATTCCACATTGGTTATACCAGGCATTGGTCCTGAAAAATGAAGCTGTATCTTGTTTTCATTTGATCTTATTTCTTAAGTGCATAGGCTCTTCAGTGTTAATAACTAACATTTATTGAGTGCCTGCTATTTGGCCAACAGTGAGTACTTTGCATGAATTAACTTATTTAATCTTCCTAACAAACCTGTAAGAAAGTATCATTATTATTCCTTTTTGTCCGATGGAAAAAATTGCCCAAAGTTTTTTTGCTGGTGAGTGATGGAGCAAGAGTTTGAACCTACACCTCCTGACTCTTGAGCCCACTCTACTGTAACTCACTATACTTTATCTTCTTAGAAACTCCCTGTGGGAGAAGATGGCTGGGTCTGGGTAGAATGTCAGTATTCTTGGGTCCCCTGATCATACACTATCTTAATATAATCAAAACTCTGCCTAGAACCCCTAACAGAGTCCAATTCTCTGGCAAACACACACAGGAAAGAAAAGTCATTATCTGGATAATTAGAACCAAAACTCTACTTCAAGTTGCATTATCTCGATAATTTTTTCAATAGTTTTCCGACTCTCTCCTGAATGAAAATTTAACTCATCGACTCCTTGTAGCTGCAATTTCTACAACCTCAGTGGTTCTGGGATCAACAAATACTGAAAGTGTAGCAGTTCCATTTTCTCTGAGCCAGTTGCAAGAATGGGGCTGGTATTCTCTATCTTAGAACAAACCATTAATCAGAAAGAAAGGTCACACCATAAATCGACATCAATTAGGTATGATCATCCCCGAATGGCTTTGCCCTGCCAAAAGTGTTCTTAGCTTTATAACATTGGTTGACGCTGGCCCAAGTCCAGTGGTTTCCAGTTTTTCTTTATGGAGGTGAATAGACTAAACTCAGCACTTTCTCAGTCTCTCAAATAAGTGCACTGACATCATTTGGAAGTTATAAGAATCCACATATCAGGCCAAATTCCACCCTGGGTTCTACATCCGCTGCCCCTCCTAAAATCAACCCCCAAGAGTATGGTTAAGTAAGGGTAGAACTTGGCTGAAAGCTTGTTATTTTTGTAGTTTTAATTACACATACCTCACCCATTTGCCCAAATTAGGAGAGAAGATTTGCTGAGGGAATCTTTGCCTATTGGCTTGCTTCGATGTGTGGTTCTTCTAGTATCTAAGTTGGGAATTTCAAGAAAATAGTCAAGAATTGACATTCTACATTTTTAGGGCTGAAAAGAACTTGGAAATAGATCATCTATTCCGAACCCCATAGTTTCATATACCAAAAAACAAAAGCAAAAACAAACAAAACCCTCAGATTCAGAGAAGAAATATGCTCAAGGTCATGCTGAAAGGTATGGTGAGCCAGGCAAAAAAAGAAAAAAAAAAAGAATCGGTCTCCTTTGTTTAGTGTGCTTTCCACACACCCCACTGGAAAGGGCTGTTTATCACAAAGATTTGCTCCTGCTGTATTCAGTTGAGGAAGGACCTAGGTGTTAGAGCCAGGAAGACATAGGATTGAATCCAAGTCCAGCTACTTTCTAGTTGAATGTGCCTAGTTTCTTGACTTTTGTGGGTCTTAGTTTTCTTAATTGTAAAATGTGGAAGTCTAATATATACTTTTTAAGGATGTTGTGAAAATTAAATTAAAAAGGATGTTGTTCCCAAGGCAATAGGGACATAATAGGTGTTGCTGATAAATCTTGGTCCTCTTCTCTTTAGGATTATTGGGTTGCAAATGATAGACACTCAAACTGGTTTGAGCATAAAATGAAATTTGTTAGGGTATCTAAATGACTTTGGGTAGATAGTGTTAGTCCATTCATGAAGGTGGAACCCTCATGATCTTAACACCTCTGAAAGACCCCACCTCTTAATACTATTACAATGGCAACTAAATTTCAACATGAGCCTTGGAGGGGACTAACATTCAAATGATAGCACCTGTCAAGGACATTCTATTGTTTTATGGAGAACTAACTCTCCCCCATTCTCATGGGCCTAAATGGTAGCATTAGAAATCACAGCTTTTCTCTGCATTGGTAACATTCTCAGGCCAGCTCCCTCTTGATGTGACAAGATGGCTGTCAGCAGCTCCAGCCTTCCCTCTTATAAGGGTCCATTCCAGAAAACAAAACAAACAAAAAAAATGTTTCTTTTCTACTCTTTTCACTGATGGTGTCAGGATTAAGCCGTGTTGGCCTAGCTCTGATAAAACAAAATGAGGCTGGCCATGGTGGCTCACACCTGTAATCCCAAAACTTTGGGAGGCCAAGGCAGGCAGATCACTTGAGTTCAGGAATTCGAGACCAGCCTGGCCAACATGGTGAGACCCTGTTTCTACAAAAATATAAAAATTAGCCAGGCATGGTAAGGCATGCCTGTAATCTCAGCTCCTCAGGAGGCTGAGGTGAGAGGATCACTTGAACCCGGGAGGCGGAGGTTGCAGTAAGCCAAGATCATACCACTGTACTCCAGCCTGGGTGACAGAGTGAGACTCCATCTCAAAAACAAAAGAAAAAAAAATTAAATGAAACAAATCAGGTACAGAATAAGTCACTGTGCCACATGGTTAAGTAATAAATCAAAAGGTCAGGTTCTGGCCACATGCCTACTTCTGGATCTTGGGGATGTTGGTGACAAAGGATGGGGTAGCCTTCCAGGAACATATAAATTGAGAGTGGGGGAGGGTTAGTTCTCCATAAAACTATTAGAATGTCCTTGACAAGTGCTCTGATTTGAATGTTTGTCCCCTGCAAAACTCGTGTTAAAATTTAGTTGTCATTATAACAATATTAAGAGGTGGGAACCTTTAAGAGGTGTTAAGGTCATGAGGGCTCTGCCTTCATTAGTGGACTAACACTGTTACCTCAGAAGTGGGCTCAGGAGTGTGTTTGTTATCTTAGGAGTAGGTTTGTCCCTTCCTGCTCTTTCTCTCTTGCCTTTTCTTTGCCCTTCTGCCATGTTATGATGCAGCAAGAAGGCCCTTGCCAGATACTGGCACCTTGATATTGGACTTCCCAGCCTCCAGAACTGTGAGCCAATCTATTGCTGTTTATTATAGATTACCCAGTTTGTGGTATTCTGTTGTAACAGCACAAAACAGACTAAGACAATATGATAAAGGTAAGTGTACACTAGAGAAGCAAAAACAAGATTCACTTTCCTCCTCCTTGTCCTGGGTTTGTTCACACTTGGGAGGCTGTTTGTTCTCTCAGAATTACTTTACATTTGATCTGTGCAGAGGTGATAGTGAAGTTATTGTCTCTTGGGCTAAGTTATAAGACTTCCATGGTTAAGAAAGAAATGTTAAAAAAAGTATTTTTTTTTCTCACTCAGCTATGCTTTATCTCTCCTTATAATGAAAACAGCTAGCTATATTAAAAGAAGCAAAAAAATACTTGCAAGCAGGTATACAAAACGCAACCTACTATCAAACAAGTGAAGTCACACTCTATAGTAGTATGTTTTCTTTAGATGGTTGCCATGTTGCATGTTAAAACAAAAATATTTATTAACATTTACTATGTGATAGGCGCTGTGATTGAGTGAAGTGCTAAGAACACAAGTACTTTTAAATATTTTTGACAAGAATCTATCTTAAAAATTCAGTAGTGGCAAAAGCATTGATATAGACCCAGGTATATTTTTACCATCCTTCTAGGCAATATAGGAAGTAAAATTTTAAAATCCAGAAAAGGATAGTTATCAAGGGTGTAAGTCTTTTAAGAGAGATAGGTAGGTGTTCAAAACTTGGCTTCATCACAGATCTACTGCATCACCTTGAGGAACTTGCCCTTGAACTCAGGTTCTTCTTCTGTTAAATGAGCATAAGAATTGCACTCATTTTCCAGTGTAACTGTGAAGATTAAAGGTCAGAATGTATTTTAAGTCATTTGACACATTGTGCAAGTCATAAGGTAGATTACAAAATGGTAGGTGGTATGAAAATTTTTGCCTGGATTTCCTGCCAACTATCCCCCCAGCCCGAGCATGCACATGTGTATACACTTCCCCCACCCCCACAACCCGCAGCACAAACACATGAAGCATAGGCTTATGTAGGAGAGCTAGATTCATGAAAAAAGATGAGCAAAAAAGGTCATACATCTTTCTTCACTGATGCAATAAGAGAAAGGGCTAAGTATATATGCTATACCAGAACCTGAAAATATTTTGTAACCTATAGTTGTTATAGGTTATTTTGCTTTCAGTGCCTTTAGCCAAAAGTTCCACTATGGAATACATGTCCAAGAACATGCAAAATGTGAGCTGTTAAGGATACATGAGAAACTAGGCAGGCAGAACATTTGGGTCTCTGCATGGCTCAAAGCTCTGACTCTCATACAGAAAGTAGCCTGATTGCATTGAGGCCAACCCAAGTACTAATTGTGTGACAAAGAAAGGTAAAAGAAGAGCACTGAAGTAGCAATGAGAGGACTTTTACCTTTGGTCACAATGGACTAAGAGGTACTAGATTTAGCCTATCATGTTAAGCAACTAAAAACCAGATAAAATTGTGAAACAATGGTAGTGCATGACATTGGACAGCAAGCAACTCGGGACAGTGATCTCTGAGAGAAGAGATATTAATGATTTTCCTAAATTACTGCCTGGAAAAAGATTTCACAGGGAAGCATAGGGAGTAGAAGCTGACACAGAGCCCAGGAGTCTTCTTGAGTTGAGAAATGAGAGTTTGGAGTTCAGGGAGACCAAGGCAGATGGAATTCTTGGGGCAGAGAGTACTGGAGATGAGGTGGGGGTTGGTGAGAGAATAAGTGCACTTTGGGGATCAGAAGAGGGTTTCCCTCTAGTCTTCGGTGCTCTAAGTATGTGTGTGAAGAAAGTATAGAGACAGAGAAAAGAACCACTAGAAAGGCATGTGGAATAATTCTTGTAGCACACAGGAGGCCTGAGGTCTGGGAATAGTTATGTTTCCACCAAGCAGAGTGGAAAGACCTCTAAACATGTAGAGCATCATGTAAAGTCATCAGAAGAGTATTTCTTTAGTATTTGGGGCCAAATAACTCCAGACAACAGGCTCTTCTGGTGCTGCCTGAAAACCTTAAAACTAATCCTTGAGAAAATAGAACTGTTTCCAAGTAACTTAACTGCATCTCAGAAAAAGCCCCAAATTATTTAAAGGCATACCAAAAAAAGAAATCTATCATTCAACGATGTAAAATTCACAATGTCTAGTGTCCAAAAAAAAAAAAACCAGACATACAAAGAAGCAAGAAAGTATCACCCATAATGAGGAAAAAAATCAATTTATAGAAGATAATCTAAAAATGATACTGATGATAAAATTAGTAGACAAAGATGTTAAAATGGCTATTATAAATACATTCTATATGATGGAGAAAGTAGAGAGAAATGAGCATGATAAAAAGAATAGTGTAAGATATAAACAAGACCCCAATCCAATGTATAGACAGGAAAAATAAAATACCTGAAATGAAAAATACACTAGCTGAGATTAACAGCCTGTTAGACATTGCAGAAGAAAGTATTAATGAAGTGGAAGACACAGCAATAGAAGTTATCACAAATAAAACAACAGAGAGATAAAAGTAAATGAACCCAGCACCAGTGAGCTATGGAACAATATCAAATGACCTAACATACATGTATGTGGAGCACTATGAAAAGGGAAAGAAGATAGACAGACAGAAAACCACCACCAACAACAACAACAAAGCCCCAGCAGTAATAGGAATAAGATTTTGAGGGGGTCAGGAATTCAGGAAAGCCTAAGTGGTTCCATCTTGGGGACCCATGTGATTGCAATCTGACAGTGGTAGAATCTGAAACAATGGAGGACTAGGACAGCTGGGGGCTAGCCAAACCACTCTGTTTTCTGGTAGTCTCAGATTCTTTTTATGTGATCTCTTGGCGTGCACTACTTTGGGCTTCCTTACAGTATGGTGACCTCAGGACACTCAAATTGCTTACGTGGCAGCTGAGGCTTTTGTGGTAGATATGGAGATGTGCATCCCAGAACCCCTTTTAAGAAAGGATTTGTTGCTCAACTGCATGAAGTCCAGTCAGCAGATAGCTTCTAGTCATCTGCTCCCTCAAGGCCTGACTTAACTACAAAGACATGCCTCACTTGACATCATGGTCTTCCTGAGGCTTCCCATACCTGGTAACTGGACGAAGTAGGGATAAAAAGGCCTGGCCATTTTGGCCCATTTTGAGACAATTATGGTTGGAAAATTTTCTCTAGAGATCTCTGATAGGTTGGTCAAGGCTTTGATGAATTTTGCACCCCCATTTAACTATCCCTTCTGACCAATTCTGTGTCCTCCCACTTCCTTTAACACGATTAATCCCCAATACAGATCTTGTTCTCTCCAAACATTGTCCCACTGTCTGCTTCAGGAGAACCCAACTGCCATAGTTGCTACTAAAAGTCATCTTAGAAAACAAGAGCTATGACAGGGTTTCAAAACCGAATCACTCACTAACTAGCTGGCAGTGAGCACCCCATCATCAGTAGTAGGTGGAGCAAAGATACCTCTTGTCATAGGGTGGGAGTCCAGTTGTTAAAACTTTTACTGGTAGTGAATTGGGGTAGGTGTCAGTGGATATGGATGCATCAGCGTTTGTGTCAGGTGCTTGAGATACATGGAGGAAGCATTCACTATAAAGATAATGGTATTGGATGGGAATCGCTAAGTGCCACTGATTAGCTACAGAAAGATAATGAACAGTGAAGGACATGTAATAGGCAACTGAAATCCAGGAGTGAAAGCCAGAGGACCTCTTTGGTTGCAGACAAAGTACTTCTCTTTTCCTGCGTGGGAGGATGGAGAAAGCAGAAGACCAAACCAGAAATTGATAGTTAAGTAGCTGAACTTTAAAGAAAGTTAAACACCCAACCAAGATATACACTGACTGTTATGCCAGTCTGAGCCCATTTTGAGAGAAAACTAGGACCCTGACATAGGACGGGGAGACAACTGAGTGGATTCCTCTCAGGATTTGTACTTCCTGGACTTCTCTGAACCTTTTAAGCCTGCAGAAGCAGGTCATTACCTTACCCTATTAAGAGCTAGCACCCCTATATGTCATGCTGGGACATGATACAGATGCATCTTCCTTGAAAGTCACCCCTCAGGATCTCTCTCTACCTCAATTTCTGGCTACTAGGCTTGTAAGTAGAGTTAAATGAAGTCAATCCCTCATCCAATTTTTAGAACTTACCCAGTTTCAGACCCAGAACACATTGACTGAAGAGGTGTCTGTGTACCCAAGGGGATAGGCCCTGCAACAACATGAAGTGATAATGATTCATCACTTATTGCCTAAAGGCATTTGTGAGCCTTTAGTTGGTATATTAGTTTCGTAGAGCTGCTGGAACAAAGTACTACAAACTGGATGGCTTAAAACAACAGAAATTTATTGTTTCATAGTTCTGGAGGCTAGAAGTCCAAAATTAAGTTGTTAGCAGGGCCATTCTCCCTTCGAATTCTCCTTAGGGGGATCTTTCTTTGCCTCTTCTAGCTTCGCTTGCCCCAGGTATTTTTCGGATTGTGGCAGCATTGCTCCAATTTCTTTCTCCATCTTCATGTAGCTGTCTTTCCTCTGTGTCTGTGCCCAATTTTTCCTCCTTATAAGGATGGCTGTCACATCGGATTAAAAGTCCACTCTACTCCAGTGTGACCTCATCATAACTAATTACATCTGCAATGAACCTATTTCTAAATAAGGTCATATTCTGAAGTACTGGGGGTAGGACTTCAATCTATCTTTTTGGGGAATACAATTCAACCCATAACTCTTGAATAATTGTGCACTAGGGGAAGGGGGCCGCTAAGACATCGGAGGAGGATTGAACAGACTGTCTGAACCCTTTGTGACCAAAGGGTCATCATAGCCTCTGTGTTAGGGTTGTGCATACAGAGGCCAGGTCATAAATTGACCTGTTACATCCATGACATTATGTTGATTGGGCTGTAGGAGCAAGAGGTGGCTGAGCACCAGAGACTTTGGTAAGACCCATGTGCTCCAGGAGGTGGTAGATAAACCCTGTCAGCTCCAGGGTCTGACACATCCATACAGTTTTTAGATATCCAGTGTATTATATACACTGGGGCATCCTTTTCAAAGTAAAGGACACATTGTTGCACACTCAACCTCTTATTACAAAGAAGAGAGCACAAAACCTAGTGAATCTCTTTGGGTTTTGGAGGCAGCATATTCTATACTTAGACTATGCTAAGTCTATATACTGGCTGATGCCAAAGGCTTTGAATGGGCTGAGGGTAGAAGAAGGCTTTGCAGTAGGTCCAGGCTATGGTATGAGAATCCCTACCCTTGGGACCTATGATCCAGTAGACTCTATAGTTTTCTAAGTATCCATGGAGGGAAAAGTTACAATGTAGAATTTATACCAAACCCTATTGATGGAACTACAACACAGGTATCTGGGGTTATGGAGCAAGGCCATGCCAACTGCAGCAGATAATCATGTAGCTTTTGAAGAAACAACTCCTGGCATGCTACTCAACACTCATAGAAACAGAATGTTGGATCATATAGAATGCCAGGTGACCATGTGGCTTCAAGTGTCTGTCATGAGTTGGGTCTTGTCAGATGTACCAAGTCATAATTGTGAGTGAGCCTAGCAATGATCCATCATAAGATGGAAGTTGTAAAGTCAAGGTAGAGCACAAAGAAGGGTAGATGGCATAAGCAAGTTGTAGGAACAGGTAGCCCAGACCCCCATGGCATGGACCACTGTTGTAACAATGTCCTTCTGTTACCTTAAGGCCATGGTTGGGTGGGGGAAGGCTTTAACCAGCTGAAGGAGGAGGGAAGAACCCAAGTTGAGTTATTAGTGAGATTGGCTCAGCATGTGTGAAAAAGCAAAAAAGCGCATGTCACTACACTATAGCATCACTCAGGGGTGGCCTTAAAAGAGTGGTCCCCAACCTTTTTGGCACCAGTTTAGTGGAAGACAGTTTTTCCATTTTCCAATGGTTTGGGGATGATTTAAGTGCATAACATTTATTGTGCACTTTATTTCTATAATTATTACATTGTAATATGTAATGAAATAATTATACAACTCACCATAATGTAGAATCAGTGGGAGCCCTGAGCTTGTTTTTCCTGCAACTAGATGGTCCGATTTCAGGGTGATGGGAGACAGTGATAGATCATCAGGCATTAGATTCTCATAAGGAGCGTGCAACCTAGATCCCTCATATGTGCAGTTCACAATAGGATTCACTCTCCTATGAGAATCTAATACCACTGCTGATCTGATAGGAGATGGAGCTCAGGCAGTAATACCAGTGATGGGGAGTACTTATAAATACAGATGCAGCTTTACTCACTTGCCCACCACTCACCCCTTGCTGTGCAGCCCAGTACTGGTATGTGGCTCTGGGGCTGGGGACCCCTGCCTTAAAAGACTGTGGAGAAAGGAGAAATTTCCCAATAGGCAGAGCTTTGTGGGGGCTAAATATGTTCATCCACTTTGTATGGAAAGAGAAATGGCCAGGGGTTATAAAATAGATGAACTCATGGAGACAGGCAAATTGCCTGGCTGGGTGGTCAGGAGCCTGAAGGGAAAACAATTGAAAGATTGGGGACAAGGAGGCCTGGCATAGAGGCATATGGAAGAAAACATGGAGGTGGGCATGAAGTGTGAAGGTCTTTGTGTCACAGATTAACATCACCAGAAAGCATTCCCCATGGAAGAAACTAAATAGCCAAGTAGAGAAAATGGCCAGGCAAAGCCCCATGTGGAGCTGGTTTTTGAGGGGACAAACTGATCATGTGGTGGCAAGTTGAGTATACTGGATTAGCCCTTCTATTGTGGAAGGACCACTGGTTTCTTCTCATAGAAATGGGTGTGTATTCTTGGTATGAGTTTGTCTTTCCACCTGGCAAGGCCTTACTTATCACCACTATCTAGGTTTAAGCACAGGTCCCTCAAGCCCAGGGGATCTACTTTATAGCAGAAGAGGTATAGTGGTAGGCCGCTGACCACACATACCCATCACAGGGAAGCTGTTAGCTTAGTTGAGCATTGGGACCACCTGCTAAAAGGAGAGTTAAAAGGCCAGCCAAGAGCCAATTCTCTTTGAAGATGTGGTCCATTCTCCTGGATGCAGCACACTCTTTGACTCAATGAACTTTATATATCACTACCTTCCCAACAGGAAGCATAAATGGGAACCATGGGAAGACCATGAGTGTTCCCACTTACCATCACATCCAACAACCCACTGGGTGACTTTGTGCTTCTTACCTCTCTAGCTTTGGGCTCTTCAGGGTTGAAGATTATAGTTCCAAAAATGGTGGACTTTCACTAGAGAATACAGCAAGAGGCCCACTGAATTATTAGTTATGGCTTCTCGCCTGGGCACTTTGAGCTTCTTGAGTATGGGTTCCAGCAAGTGAAAAGAGAGGTCACTGTTTTGCAAGGCTATTGACCCTAATCATTAGGAGAAGGTGGGGCTGCTGTTAAATAATAGGGATGGGAAGGAATACATGGAGAACTCAGAAGATCAATGTGGGTGTCTCTTGGTCCTCCGTTGCACAATTGTAAAACGAGCTTGTGGCCAGTGCAGTTACACGGGACCCCAGGCTTGAAAGGGCCTCAAACTTTGTTTAATGTTCTACTGTAGCCATCTTGAAATTCTTAGGTTTTTTTTTTTTCTTTTTTTTTCAAGGAGTTCAGCTATGGTCTGAATGTTTGTGTCTCTCAAAAATTCATATGTTGAAATTCTAATCCCCAAGGTGAAGGTATTAGGAAGTAGACCTTTGGGAGGTGATTAGGTCATGAGGGCAAATTCCTCATGAATGTCATTAGTGCCCTGATAAAAAAGGTCCGAAAGAGCTTCCTCATCCCTGCCATGTGAGTTACAGTGAAAAGGTGGCCATTTACGAACCAGGAAGCAGGCCCTCATCAGACACCAAAACTGTTGGATGGTTTAGATGTTTGTCTCTTCCAAAACTCATGCTGAAATTTAGTTGTCATTATAACAGTGTTGAAAGTGTGATTAGGCCACGAGGGCGGAACCCTCGTGGGTGGGATTATGGCCATTATAAAGGATGAATTTTGCCCTCTTGTGTCTCTTGGACCTTCTGCTGTAGGATGACATAGCAAGAAGTCCCTTGCCAGATGCTGGCACCTTGATGGTAGACTTCCTAGTCTCCAAAATGGTGAGCTAATAAATTTCTGTTTATTATAAATTACCCAGTCCATGGTATTCTGTTGTAGCAGCACAAAACAGACTAAAATGCACCTTAATCTTGGACTTCTCAGCCTCCAGAACTGTAAAAAATACATTTCTAGTGTTTGTAATCCACCCAGTTTATGATATTTTATTATAGCATCCCTCCCTAGTGGAGTAAGACAGACCCATCTTTTTACTTTTCACTGGGCCCTTCAAGTTATGTAGCTGGTCCTGAATGGTAAATTGATGTTACAACAACTCAGGCCTGAAAGAGGCATAGTGACTAGGGCTAAGGAAGCCTTGGGAATGAGTATCTAGGTCATGACACCACTAACATACCACAGCCAGAAAAGGTGGTGGTGAGGATGAGGGGAATTTAGAAAGGTGGTAGAGGAGGACAAAACCTTCTCAAGGTGATGATAGGGCTCTAATTTCAGCCCAAGTTGTTTGAAAGTCTATGTTAATCATCTCAGCACTGCCTATTTAGTTAGTTTCCTGATTTTTCCCCGAGTTTCACTGAGGTATAATTGACATAATACAACAAACCGCATATTATTCAAGGGAACAAAGAAAAAATAAACAAACCCATAGCCACGTAAGTTTCCTTGTCCCTCTTTGTAGGCCCTCCACACTCATCCCTCCTTTCCCAAGCAATCATTGATCTGTTTTCTGCCATTATACATTAGTTCACATTGTTTCGAATTTTATATAAATGAAATCATACAGTATATACTCCTGTTGTCTGTTTTCTTTCACTCAGTATAATTAATTCATGTTGGAGGGTGTGTCAGTAGTTCCTTCATTTTTATTGCTAAGTAGTACATTCCATTGTATGGCTATACCAATATTCACTTACCTGTTCACCTGTTGATGAACATTTTAAGTTGTTCCCAGTTTTCGGATATTACAAATTGTATTAGTCTGTTCTCACACTGCTATAAAGAACTATCTGAGACTGGGTAATTTATGAAGAAAAGGAGTTTAATTGACTCACAGTTACACAGATTGTATGGGAAGCATGGTTGGGAGGCCTCAGGAAAGTTACAATCATGGCGGAAGGCAAAGGAGAAGCAAACACATCTTACCATGGTGGAGCAGGAGACAGAGATTATGAAGGAGAATGTGATACACACTTTCAAAACAACCAGATCTCGTGAGAACTCTATCACAAGAACAGCAAGGGCGAAGTCTGCCCCTATGATTCAATCACCTCCCACCAAGTCCCTCCCCAACACTAGGGATTACAATTCAACATGTGATTTGGGTGGGGACACAGAGCCAAACCATATCACAAATAAAGCAGTTATGAACATTTGTATACAAGATATTTCATAGACATATATTTGCATTTCTCTTGGATTAATCCATCTTGGCTAACATGGTGAAACCCTGTCTCTACTAAAAATACAAAAAATTAGCCAGGTGTGGTGGCAGGCACCTGTAGTCCCAGCTACTTGGGAGGCTGAGGCAGGAGAATGGCATGAACCTGGGAGGCAGAGCTTGCAGAGAGCTGAGATCGTGCCACTGTACTCCAGCCTTGGAGACAGAGCAAGACTCGGTCTTAAAAAAAAAAAATATATATATATATATATTTATTATATATATAATATATTAATATATATATTAAAATATACATATATACATAAGCAAAATTGTATGGTAAGTGTGTGCTTAATATTTAAGCAATTGCCAAGCTCTTTTCTAAAGTGGCTTAAAATACACTAACATGTCATTTCTTTGCTCATGCTGCATCTTTATCATGGCTTGAAGGGAGGCTCTGCCCAAGGACCCAGCTAATAGAGCAACTACCATTTTAAACATTCCTAGTTGCCATGACAGAGTTTCACCTTTTCCAGAATGTCATAGAGTTGGACTCATACAGCATGTAGGCTTTCCAGATTGGCTTCTTTCAGTTAGTAATATACATCTAAATTTTATCCATGTCTTTTCATGGCTTGATAGCTCATTTCTTTTCAGTGTTGAATAACATTCCATTGTCTGGATGGATGACAGTTTATCCATTCACCCACTGAAGACATCTTGGTTGCTTCTAGGTTTTGACAATTATGAATAAAGCGAACATAAACATACCTGTGCATGTTTTTGTGTGGACACAAATTTTTTATTCATTTAGGTAAATATCAAGGAGATAATTTCTGGATTGTATAGTGAGAGTGTAGTTAGTTTTGTTAAGAAACTGTCTGATATGGTTAGGCTTTGTGTCCCCACCCCAATCTCATCTTGAATTGTAATCCCCATAATCCCCATGTGTCAAGGGAGAGACCAGGTGGAGGTAATTGAATCATGGGGTAGTTTTCCCCATGCTGTTCTCATCATAGTGAGTGAGTTCTCACGAGATCTGATGGTTTTATAAGGGGCTCTGCCCCCTTGGCTCAGCGCTTCTCCTTCCTGCTGCCTCGTGAAGAAGGTGTCTTGCTTTCCATTCATCTTCTGCCATAATTGTAAGTTTCCTGTGGCCTCCCGTGCCATGCAGAGCTGTTATACCTCTTTCCTTAATTAAACCTCTTTCCTTCATAAATTACCCAGTCTCAGGCAGTTTTTTATGGCAGTGTGAGAACAGACTAATACACTGCCCCAACTGTTTTCCAAAGTAGCTATACCATTTTGCATTTTCACCAGCAATGAATTAGAGTTTCTGCTGCTCCATGTCCATGTGACTCGGTGTCTTCATCTGTAAAACAAAGATAGGCATAGCTGCCCCTCCTTTCAAGGATGAAATGAATTAGTATGTGGCAAATGGTGCTCTGGCAGTACAGGCTAGTGCTGCTTTTGCTAGCCCCATACTACAGGTGAAGGAAATTAAAGGTTGAGGATCATAAGGTAGGGATGGGTCAATTTGAGCTAAAAGGGTAAGGACTGAAGGAATATTTGATTTGGATTAGCAGAAGCAATGGAGAGATCTCCAAACTGCTAGACAAGGATAAGATGGCAGAGAATAGCCTGGGGGAACTCAGTAGTAAAAGGTAAGTGTAGTGAGGATGGAGTTCCAAAAATAATTTTTTCTCTATTTTTTTTCCTGTGGAGGCATCCATGCAGCTTGCTTTTTGCTGATAATCACGAAGCACGTTATCTCCTGGGGAGATAAATGGGGAATG
Organism: Nomascus leucogenys; assembly: GCF_006542625.1. Taxonomy (NCBI): domain Eukaryota; kingdom Metazoa; phylum Chordata; class Mammalia; order Primates; family Hylobatidae; genus Nomascus; species Nomascus leucogenys. Next base: position 72,809,917 of record NC_044390.1, read on the forward strand.
GAGTCCCCCAAGCACAAATGTTCAGTCACAGTCTATTTTAGTTAAGGTTAGAACTGCAACCTGGTGAAAATCCAAGATGGGTTTGTGGAAAAAAGTTTCTTTTTTGCTTTCCTTTAAGAGCTAATTTGTATAAACAAAGTTTTCCAGGCAGGAAGAGGAAACTGAGTTCCAGTAAAAACAAGCCACTTGAGGAGAGCCAGGAAGGAAGCCGTGTGGGTGTTTGGGGCTACTAGCTTTGGTTCTGGATGGTCTTTTAGTCCATTGAGTGTGGCCAGAGAATTTAATTTTAACTTTGGAATAAAGCTGAGAAGGATCCTGTGGGCTTCTAGAACCTTCACATTGGTGCCTTCTGATGGAGAGGGCATCCCATTGTGCCTGAAGCCTCCAGGTGTTTGCTATTCATGCTACCTGCGGAATTGCAAGCCTTTTTTAGTATCTAGCTTTTGTATAATGTTCCATTTCTTTTTAAAGTATTTGGTGATTGTTGTCTCAAAGGATCCACCGCAACCATGCTGAGGTAGGTGGGCCAAGAGTCATTATTCCCACTTCACAGATGAGAAAACAGTTTCTCACAGAATACATTTCCTGCCTAAGATCACATGACTGATAAGTGGTGGTGTTAAAGTTGAACTTGGAGCTTAATATTATATGCCACTGGATGGGGAGGTGTGGGTTTGTGGGGTTGGAGGAGTGCAGCTGTAAGGAGTGAGGATAAACTGCAAAAGATTTGAAAACAGAGGCTCGTATTTTCTGCACCTTTGAATCCCTGCTGCCTGGCCTGTGCCTGGCTCACACAGGAGGTCTCAGATATTTGTTAAAATTGATTAAAAGGAAACCACCAGGAGTCAGGATTGGCTTCAGACCAGGGAAGGACTGAGCCTTTATGTAGCAGGAACAGTAGTCCCCACTGGGGAGAAAGGGTAGAGGAATTACTGGGGGTGTCTGATGCACAGTAAGTAAGGTTTTAATAAAAGACTGCCCAAGAAATGTGCTTTTAAACTGTATGGTGCAATGGCAACAAAATATATTTGCTTTCATTTATTTCAGTCATAGAGGAAGTAACACAGACACCTTTCTCTGCCTCCACGTTGCCTCAACATGTTGCCAAACAGCAGTCCTTCAGAGCCCAGCCCTTTTGTGTCTGTAATACCTGCCCCATCCTCTGTTCCCTCTTGCCTGATACCCTGATTGCTCCAGGGACATGGTCATCTTCCTCCCCCACATGAAGCTTGTTGGAGCCAGTGGCTCCCCCTTCATTGTGGTAGGGAGGCAAGAGGACTTTGCAGTCAAGTAGCCTTGGGGCTGTAGTGTCCCTTGACTAAGATCAAGGTTTTCCACATCCATCCCAAGCTTGACAGCAGCTCTCCCCTCCTTTGCCCTCTGCCATGGCCCAAACCACAGGCCCAGGTGTGCAGTCTGGATGAGTCATATTTGGCTTCTTGAAGAACAAGTAGGGAAAACAGTCTGCTCTCAGGATGCTGAGAAAGAGAGACCTGAAAGCGCTTATTAGGTGTGGCCTCCCAGGCAGCATCTAAGGGCTGTGAAAGAGGATGCTTTGTTCTTCTTCCCCCTCCACCCCAGCCTCTGGCAGACTGGTCTCTGCTCTTTGACATGAAGGGATGCCAGACTCTCAGCTGCCTTGTGCAGCTGCCAGACCTTCACTAAAGAATATAGTTGCTGTTTCTGTAAATGCAAGTGGTTTAGATTGCTGAGAAGACTCCTTTTGGTTTTGAATATTTAGCCTGGCTTGGGGAGATCCTAACCTAGTGAGCGTGTCTGTTATGCTGAATAAATACAAATAAATAATGACAGTAATAATAATGGTAATAGCAACACAGCAGTGAGCTTTAATTGAACAATTACTAAGTGCCAGACACTATTTTAATTGCTTGCATGCATTATCTTGCTGAGTCCTCACAAGGTAAGGTAGGTATGACAATTGCATTTTAAGATGAAAAACTTGAGACTCAGAGTTTACATAATTTTCCCAGGGACAAAGTATGTGTCTTAGTCCATTTGGTGTTGCTATAACAGAATACCACAGACTGGATAATTTATAAAGACCAGAAACTTATTCTCTCACAGTTCTGGAGGCTGAGAAGCCCGTGAGCAAGTCCCTTGCATTTAATGGGGACTTTCTTGCTGTGTCATCTCATGGTGGAAGATAGAAGGGTCAAAAAGGGGTGAACTCTGTGTCCTCGCATGGCAGAACAGCAAGGGAGAGAGAACCCCACTGTCACAAGCCCTTTTTATGGCAGCATTAATCCTGTCATGTGGTTGGAGCCCCCATGACCTAAACAGCTCCGCAAAAGCCTCACGTTTACATACTGTTGCATTGGGGATTAAGTTTCCACCATGTGAAATTTGGGAACACGTTCAGACCATACCAGTATGTGATAACAAGTACATGATGAAAACTGGATTCCACTGCAGGCCATTCTGACCCCAAGTTCAGCCTTGTAACCACTATGTCCTATGACTTCTCTCATGTGCTGAGCTGGGGGTGACTTCATTCGTGTGTGTGGATATTATATGATGGCCTTTGCTTCTGTATCTCTTCCCCTAGATGGAATTCAGTGAAGCAGCTTTGTGGGAGCATGTACACTCCTCCACCACCCCTCCCACAGACCTGCCTGCAAGGCCTGTGAACCTTCATCCATGTGCTTCATCCATGAGCCTCTCACCTCACCTCCTGCTGTCATTCTACCCCCTTGTCCCTTCTGTCCTCACTGACCTCCTCATTCTTCCTCAAACACATCAAGCATTCTCCTGTCTTAGGCACTTAGTGCTTCCTGTTCTTTCATTCTGGAACGTTCTTCACCCCACTGACCGCTGAGTTCACTCCCTCATTTCACTCAGATTTGCTAAATGCCACCTTAGCTGAAAGGCTGTAAGTCTCTAATCATTGTGTATAAAAAAGCATCCTCTCCTCTGATTCCCCATTTCACTTCTCTGGGACTCTATCCCTTTCCACTGCTTCATTCCCATTCAGCGCTCACACCACCACCTGTCATAATATACAAGCAGATGCTTGGTCAGTGTTGTTTTCTGCTATGTCTTTGCATTTAGAACGGTGCATGGCCCACACAGCATGCTCAGTAAATAGTTGCTGAATACTGTATTCATGAATGAAATGGCCCAGGCACACCATTCCAGATGATGAGGCCAATTTCACATTATAACTTCAGGTAAATATTGACATATCAAGGTAGAAGCTGATGAAATCCAGCAGTTTCTATTAAATATAGAGCCAAAAATAACACACAGATTAAAAATATGAAAAATGCTTATATTATTCTCATATACAGGTTATGTGCTTGTAATCATTACATTAAAAGTTAGAGTTTCGGATTTGATCCCACTTAGGAAGAGTTGTTTTGTTATTATCCATATGCATGGGCATTTAGAACTCCATGTAGAAATTACTCATGCCATCTCCATGAAGTCTTCTATTAGGCTGATGGAAACGTAATTGCAGGTTTTACCATTACTCTTAATGGCAAAAACCGCAATTACATTTGCACCAACCTAACAACTTTCCCAGTAAGAATTAATACCTGGCCGGGCGCGGTGGCTCATGCCTGTAATCCCAGCACTTTGGGAGGCCGAGGCGGGCAGATCACGAGGTCAGGAGATCGGGACCATCCTGGCTAACATGGTGAAACCCCGTCTCTACTAAAAATACAAAAAATTAGCCGGACGTGGTGGCAGGCGCCTGTAGTACCAGCTACTCGGGAGGCTGAGGCAGGAGAATGGCGTGAACCTGGGAGGTGGAGCTTGCAGTGAGCCGAGATCATGCCACTGCACTCTAGCCTGGGCGACAGAGCAAGACTCTGTCTCAAAAAAAAAAAAAAAAAAAAAAAAAGAATTGATACCTATGTCTTTGGAAATTCCAAAACACTTTATCTATACCTCTTAGTAAATAAGAGAGCTAGGCCAAAGTGATTCAAATAAGCATTGGATTTGGAGCCTGGCAAATACAAATTCAAATCTTTCTTTCACACTTGATAGCTAGGTGGCTGGCTGATCCTCATAACTGTTCTCACACTTCTGTTTCCACATTGTAAAATGAGGGTGCAATGATGCAGCTAGGATTTCATTCATTCAACAAATATTTCTTAAGTACCTATTATGTGCCAGGGACTTTCTATGTATTTGAGATACTTCCTAGAATAAAACATACAAAAATTCCTGAGCTTATGGAATTTATATTCAAGTGATCACGTGTATGAAAATGATTTGTATACCATTCATTGCCAGGCTAATGTTAAATATTTTAGCAGATATTGCTGGTTGCCCTCTTGCCATCTATCCACCCTGTTTTTGCTGACTTCCAGACCCTCAATTATGTTTTGGTCTCTGTCTCTCCCACATGATTCTGGGAACACTGACCACTTCAATAGCCCCAGGAATAAATCCTCGCCACAGTTGTCCCATAACCATTTTATCAGCGATTGATGTAGGGAGGGGAATGTCACCCAGGTGTGGAATATACATGGGAAAAGAGACTTTCTAGAAGGTTTATGGGAAAGGTATCCTTTCTTCTATGAAAGAAGAGATAGCCTCATTTTTGCCTCTGGAAATTGTCATGTCCAGATGTTACATCTGGAACTGGAGGACTTAGGTAACTTCCCAGACTAAGGACACAGCCAACAGTGAAGATGCAGAGTAGAGCAATAGAAGGGATCTGGGCTCTCCATGATACTGTCAGCCACAAACAAAATCACCCCAACCTGAAATTTATCCCAGCTTTGTACTTGCTCTTGTGCTTTCAAATTACTAAAGCCAATGTGAATTAGTGTTTTCTGTCATATGCTTGTAGAAACACTTTGATTGATAAAAGTTATTATGATACCATTTCTGCTGTTTGTCAGCAGGATCACTGGGAGTTGGGTAAGTTTCATATTCATATCTATATTTGTGTTCCTGGTCACATATAGCCCCATGTTTTATATCGATAGACAATGAATGCATATTTCAATGAAAATGTATCTATAATCATGTATTTATACCTTTGTATTTATGTAATCTTTTAAGCTTTCTGCAGATCTCAGGTTCAGTGCTTTATATAGTTATATAAGAGAATAATCAATAGCAACTTACTTCCAAATCCTTTGGATCTGGCAGATTCAAAATTTTAAAAGACCCCAAATTTTAACATCCATGTACTTTCAGTCCAGATCCTCAGATTCAGTATGCCTGGGGTGGGTTTACTGGAAGCATTGGCCTATAGTGTAAGTCAACACAAATATCTTTTGTAAAACCCTGTGAGTGTGGCTGAGGCAGCAACTCCACTGAATAAGCAAGGATGATCCAAACTCTGATGTCTGCTGTGTGTTCATACCAGTGAGTTAAATTGAGGGTGGGGTCCACCCTGCCTCATCATTTTGCTCAATGAGGTCATAGGAACTAAAAAAGGTTTGCCCCAGGTTCCAAACTGGCAGCCTGAGGTCTGGTGATATAGTGTTGGCATGTCATGAGACAATTAACTCTGCTTCCATAGGTGAAGAAGCTGAGACAAAAGCAGCAGAAAGACAATTGATCTACCTTTGAAGCACACTGAGGATTTATGGAGAGAGGTCTCCCTGGTGTACATGCCCTTCTATGGAGTTGGCCTATTAACTTGACTCTCTTTAATGTCCAACACCTATTTCACATTAAGCACTGTGAGAGACAGAAAGATAAGAAAGAAGCAAATCTTCGTCCAGGGAATAACCATCTATTAGGAGACTATGATGAGTATTTAATTCATTTATCTATATGTTCATTCATTCATTCATTTCTCAACCCATACAACCAAGTCCTACAAACTTGGAATAAAGCAGCAAATAATGTAGATGAGGTATCTGTTTCAGTGGAGCTCATATTCTAACAGAAGGTATATACTAAAATGTTAATTCCTAGTTAACGACTTCATTACATTTGTTCTGTCTTCCACAAAGGCAAGAATTAGAGCATCACCAGAGCCTTATTAGGGGACCTGATCCAACTGGGAATACTATTATCTCCATCTCTAAGATAAAGAGAAAACTGAAGCAGAGAGGAATTATGTAACTTGCCCAAGTTCATCCATGATGGTGCATGATGGAGCAGATTGTCTGTCTCCAGCTCTTAACCACTATACTCTGCAGGGAGCATCACGAGCTCCAGGTTTGCCATGGAGCCGGTGGTTGGATAAATTGGCTTGGACCCTAAAGGGGGTGTCTAGAGGGCAGGTTTATAACACAAGTTAGGATGCAGCAAATGCCAGAAGAAAAATGCAACCTGCTGTGGGAGAAAGTCAGAGAAGAAGCATATCTATCAAAGGAAACATAAATCACTTCTTGGGGAGGGTGCCATGTTCCTCAGATCCTAAAAGAAAGATGAGAGATCTTCCTCAGACAGAGAGCAATCGAAGGTAACGAGGGCATTCCAAGCAGAGAGGAGTGTGAACAAGGAGTTAGGGGAGGCAAGGTGGTTACTTAAGAAGACCTTGCCAGCTCCCTCTCTTGCCTTATCTATTTCTTCTTGCCATTCTCAACAGCACCTGGTGCAAGGAATGTGTGAGGGAACAGAGTTACAGCTAGTTGCTGAATATTTATTAGGGCCTGCCATATCTACAACCCATGGAGTAACCAGAAGAGAGGAGGGAAAAGGAACTAACATTAGTGGAACCCCTACTGTATACTAGGTGTGTTCCTGTGTTATTTCACTTCATCCTCATATTAAGGACAATTTAGTTAAAAATGACAAATATCTAATTTGAACTAGCATACAAAGGACATAATAATGCTACTGAATAACTCGTGACACCCAAGGTGAGGAAAACTGCTGAGCTTCAAGAATGACTGGAGTAAAAGACTTAATGCCAGTTTAGGTCTCTATCTCTCATCCCTAGTCCTCTCTGCATGGTCATGCATCTGTGTCACTCTCAGCAGACTAATTTCCTTTGCTTCTCTAGGCCATGTGGCCAGAAACCAATAGCCAACATCACTCAAGACTTACAAATCATCATTACGGTTTCTAAATCCCAGGAGAAGAGCTGTGAGTGGCCCAATTTGGGTTGGGGGCTAACCTGAATGGATGCATTGCTGTGTAGCAGAGGCATGTCACCCTAACAAGGTAGTTTTCCTGCTAACCAGATAGATGAAATACAGGAGGACGTCCTATAAAAGGGGGTACTGGATATATTACACAATAGACATCATCTATACTCCATACAATTTATGACGTAGGTATCGGTAACTTCGTTTTACAGATGAGGAAACAGACATAGAAGGGCTATGTACCTTATCCAAGGTCACACACCTCACAGGACTCTCTGACTTGGAAGTAGGGCATATGATCCCTGAAGCTCTGAGAGTAATGAGACAACCCTGCAAGACTGACCATGGACTTTCTCCCTTCCCTCTGTGCCCCCTACTGTACCATACACAACATACACAAATGGGTCCCAGATGCCTTGAGCAGTAAAGAAACCAAATACAGCATCTACTCAACTCAAGAACAGCATATTTCTGGTCCTCCTGGCCCATTTATAGTGTTGATTTGAGGAGTGAGAAAGGAATCTAGTCTAAGAAGTGAGTGGCTAACACTGACCTAAACACGGGGGCACAACAAACACATTATCTTGGGAGGCCAGGAAATTCCCCACTTACTGTGATCTCTGGCTGACAAACTCCTAGACCATTAGAGCTAGGAGGGACGCAGAAATGACACAGGGATGATCTAGTTCAAAACTTCCTTTTTACTGCCTAGAAACTGAGGTTCGAGATGGGCTTTGACCAGCCCAAGGTCACACAGCCACTATTCAGCAGTTTCATTCCCTCCCCTGGTCTCTTTCCCTTAGTCACCACTCCCTACCTCTACCATCCCACTTTCTTCCAATCCAACAACTCCAATAAATTTCTCTACCTTCAGGCATGCACACTAATTTATTACCTCCATGGTGTGGCTTTGCAAGGTGCATCAGTTCTCCCTTCCCTGCCCCCATCTTGGTTTTTGTACGTTTGTTTTGTTGTATTTTCTTTTGTTTTTACCATTTGATGGGCATAAATACGGATCAAGGCATAACCATGCCTGCTAATTCATTTGCAAGCAACATCTTTTGTCATCCTACAACTGTCCTATAAATTATAGCTTTTCTTATGCCCTTTGCATCTTTCACAGTTGCAAAAACTGAGACAGCAGGAGATTACAGTGCTCAGGCCCAGTTCACACAACTGCTATTTAGTTGAGCCAGAGTTTCACCCCTTAGATACCTGACAGAGCCTGTATTCACACCCAGTCACCCATAGAGCCTCTCACCCACAGCTGCTTCGTGGAAGCTTGATTACGTGTAGGCTGGAAGTACTAATTGGCTAGCAGTCTATATTCTCCTTGAGACATCGATGTCCCTACGCAAACATAATAAGCTTCCTCTTTTAAAAGTGTATTTCTTCCCTTTGCCGTCCATTTTAATAACACGGTATTTGCAGGCAAGTCTGAAATAAAAATTCATCCTATATTGCAATGGCTTCTGTTTTCCTCATCCAGGTAAGCAGTGTAATTTTTAATACTAATTTTTGTTGACTTCTTACCTAGGAAAATTATCTAATCCTCAGAACTTTGGGGGAGAGGGAAAGCATTGCTAACCATGACTGTCTTAATTTTGGGTAAACACTTAATTTCTACATCCCGTATATTCTTCCTTGGGAAAGATAGAATCAATTTTGTCTGGTACCTAAAAGGGTAAGATGCCTCATCTCATTGTTTTCTATGTCTTTCTGATGCAGCACCAGCCATGGCTCTTATTCTGAAGTCATTCAGTCTGGCCTGGAACCAGAGAACATTATCTCTGTTCCCAGAATGCTCTTGGATGAGGCTACATGTCAAATTACCATACATTACCCAGGAATGCCAGGACTCTTGCTGCTTACTGTGAATTTACAGTTCTTTGTTTTCTTCCAAACTCCTAGCATTGCTTTTGATGTGAAAAAGCAATTTTAGAACGTACCATATCTAATATAACACATGGACATATTCACCACACACATTATTTTAATTAAAGGAATTGGTATGCTGCCTTTTGCTGACAGTTAACACCAATGCTTTAATGCCATTTTCTGTTATTGATTAATGAGGTGCATACTCAAAGCAAATTAGAAAATAAATCATCAGTGACATTGATTTGCTTACCAGCTCTCCAATAAATGTACATAATTAATTGTGGGTATGCTACCTGTCTCTGCTAGTGTAAGACCTTCCCTGAGTTCTTGGCCTCTCCTCTCCATCATTCTGTTATACTGCTGGGCTTAATGGAGAAGGATTGAGAGCATAACTGAATGTGTAGTGTGGGTGAGGGCTTAAGCCCTGGGTATATCTGATATCCTAAGGTGGAAAAGGAATTTCTGCACATTCCTCCAAAGAGGGGATGAGGAGGCTGCTGGAGAGGATGTTTCTGCTTGAATGAGGCAGCTCATTCTTCCAAAGGGTTTGCAAGGGTTTTACCTCTGGAAAGATTGCTTCTGAGCCAGGATGGTTGTAGGATCAAGTGGTTTGTGCTTTCATGGTCATGCTGGGAAGAAACCTTGGTTTGCAGGTGCCAGGTGAGAGGAATAGGCGGCTGTATTAGTCTGTTCTCACACTGCTAATAAAGACACAACCAAGAGTGGGTAATTTATAAAGGAAAGACTTTTAGTGGACTCACAGTTCGACATGGCTGGGGAAGCTTCACATTCATGGCGGAAGAGGAAGGAAGAGCAAAGGGACGTCTTACATGGTGGCAGGCAAGAGAACATGTGCAGGGGAACTCCCCTTTAAAAAACCATCAGATCTCATGAGACTTATCCACTATCAGGAGAACAGCACTGGAAGACTCACCCCCGTGATTCAATTACCTCCCACTGGGTCACTCCCATGACATGTAGGGATTATTATAATTAAAGGTGAGATTTGGGTGGGACACAGATCCAAACTGTATCAGTGGCCCACACTTGTTTGATTGGTCAGAGTTTGTTCTTGAAAGAGCAAGTCTCTTCTTTGGATACAGGAGGGAGGGGAGCTCAGTAGGCTGCAAGGAGGCTGGGCCTTTCAAGGCAGTTGGTGTGGTGGGGGGGTGCACTTCCTCTAGAGCCAGTGTGGTTCAAATCCTGGCACTACTTCTGACTCTCACACTTTATGTGATCTATGGCAAGTTACCTAACTCCTCAGGCTTAGTTTCCTTGTCTGTAAAGGAGGAAATTACAGTAGTGGTTAACTCTTAGGGTTGCTCTAAGGATTAAATGAGATAATTCATATGAAATTATTAATATTCATTATTCTGAAATTCATGGATGAGCTTTTATGTGTCCGTAAATTTGCAGAACTGTACAAGCTTTGTGTGTATGTACACATTTCTGGGGAGTAGGTCTGTGGTATTCATCAGCGCCTCTTAGAAGGATCCCAGACTTCCTAAGAGTCGAAGGGTTTCTGCCCGAGGGGTTCTCCTCCCTGTTTTTGGAGCACTTCTGACTTGGGCTGTCTCCTTTGAACATATTGTTCCCCTTGCGTGGAATATACTGCCCTAAACTACTCCCCCACTTTCAGTAACAACAATAATAATAACGCTGATTATAATAATAGCAGCCAATGTTTATAGAGCATCTACTATGTGGGTTTCAAGTAAGTACTAATTTTTCTCTGAGTCTCAGCTTTCTACCTTGTAGGGGTATTGTGAAAATTAAATGAGACAATGTGAGCAGAACAGCTTATACCCTATTGGTATGTAGAATATATCCATACATCCTCTTTACATTCCTGCTTTTTGATGTCTTCTGTGTTGTTTTCTTGAAGTAAGCTAGGCCTCTTCTGAATCAATTTCGAGAGTCTTCATCAAAACTCTCTCCATGGTAATCCCTTGTCTAGCTCATGCAGTGGTAATGATGATAGGTATGTAGCATTTTACCACTTACTTATATTCCATATACTGCCTAATATCACAAGGTGCAAGAGCATATTCATCCATTCATTCATTCATAACCATCAGTTCAGGACCTACCATAGTCTAGCACTATAGCTAGGGAGTTGGTTTCTGCCCCCAAGGAACTTGTCCCATGGAGTGGGGAGTTCTGCAGAGCAAATGCATAATTGATAGTACCTGTGCACTGAGGCATTTCATCAGACTGAGGTGTTAGGGATGATTCCTGGAGGAAGTGACACTGGAGTGAGTTGAGTGAGGAAGGATGGGGGAGGACATTTCAGCAGAGGGCCAAGCTCTGCAAGGGCTTGATCTGCCTAGAAGCTAAGGTGGACTTTGTTTGCTAAGATTAAATATATAGAAAAAATAAAGAGCTTGAAAACAGCTCTAACTCCCTGCCCTGGTCTGTGAGGTCCAGCAGAGTCTGGTCTCTGGTGACCTTGCAGGCTACATCCTCCATTGCTTTCTCCATCACTCACCATGGTCCAGCTACACTGGCCATGTTCACTGGTTGTGAACAAGCCTGCTCCTAATACAAGGCCTTGACACTGATGTTCCCTCTTGGAATGCTCTTCCACCAGATCCTCCCAAGCCTACCTCCTTCTCATACTCCATGGCTTAATTCACAGTCACCCTCTCTGAGAGGCCTACCTGACCACACAGTTAGAGGAACCTCTCCCAGGAACTCTCTCATATGCTCATGCCTTTTGACTGCCTGAAATCCTCCTGCCCTCAATGGCAGCCATAAACATTCCAGAAATTCTGGACATTCTATCAGCCTGGTTTTCTGCCTAAGGATTTTGTGAGATCAGAGCCCTCCAAAACCTCTGAATGGATACGAAGCAGGAGAATAAACCTTTGTTGTTTTAAGACATTAAGTTCCTGAGATTGTTACTGCAACATAACTTAGCACATCCTGACAGATACATTGCTGTATCCTCCAGCACCCCAAAATAATCAGGCACATAGCTAAGTACAACATAATTATGTGTCAGCCAGCTGAATGAGGGAAAGAAGAAAAGAAAGGTGGGAAGAAGAGGGGAGGAAAAAAGTCAAAATTAGGATGAGGCTAAATAAAGTGACTCACAATGGGTCATCTTCTGCAGGACAGGGGCCTAAAACAGTAAGGGTTCTTCCATCTAGAGATATACTTCCCAAAGATTGAGATGTCATGATAAAGGGCAGGCAGGCCCATTTGGGGTTTGTGATAAAATCCAGAAGTCTTGGGGACTCCCACTCTTTTTAGTTGGTCATCAGGTAGATTTCTCAGTGATGTTACCGATCACACGTGATGCCTGTGGTCTCCAGATAAGGACAGACTGTAGGGCTGCTCTTCAAGCAGGTTCCTTTGACAGACTGTAGGGCTGCTCTTCAAGCAGGTTCCTTTGACAGACTGTAGGGCTGCTCTTCAAGCAGGTTCCTTTGACAGACTGTAGGGCTGCTCTTCAAGCAGGTTCCTTTGCATCTAGGCCCTTGATCCAATCTTGCATTCCTGATATTGAACAAAAAAGCCTTCCCTGTTCACCTTGTATTGACTACATCCCTGTTGCCGTTGGAAGGTGGCTCACAGCTCTGGGATTACATCTGGCCCCAGAGGCTCTCAGCAGTGATGTATGTTGGAGCTCAATATACTCCTGGCTGGATGTTCCATAGAATAAAAAATGAGATCAATTAAAAACAGATGCCTTGAAACAACCATCAGGAGTCCTCTCTATTTCCAATCTCCAGAAGCCACACTGCACTGTTTCTCAGAGCTCAGGAAGGCTCTGGCTGGTGACGTAGCAGCGTGAAGGACGGCCGAATTGTTGGCATTCTTTTGTTCGGAGGAGAATAAACCAGTTTGAGTTAAAATAAGAACCAGATTGCCCAAAAATGTTTATGTCTTGGGATTCACTGCTTAAAAACAACTTCTTGAGTGTTTGAATGAGAACTTTTCCCAAGGATGGCTTTGGTGAGGGAAGAGAGGCTGCCAGACACTGCATCATTAACTAAATACCACAGAAAATGGCTCTGTATTTTATTGCCTTGTGTGTTAAACTATGGAGAACAAGAAATTGGAAAGGCCTAAACCCAGCCATGTTTAAAGAATGGAAAACAAAATGCCCCAGCTGTTCTGTTCAGGGAAGGATAATTCATAAACAGAGAAACAGGCAACACATTTCTGGATCTGGTTCAGCAACAAGTTGGAAACCATCATGCTGGCAGGGCTCCTTTGGCCACCAAGCCCCGATCCCCACCTTCTCCCCTCAGATGTGCCTGAGGCCATGTCTCAGTCCCATCCTTGAAGAATTAATGCAGCAGGAGTGAGTCTGTTGAATTGCCTTGGTCCTTTTGGTGGCCATTTCTTATTCACATGGGCCTTGCAGGGTGACACACAACCTGAAACTATTCCAGGGCTGCTGCCGTGACTCTTAAGGTTAGGTTTACAAAGAGAAAAGGGAAGAAAGAAAGTGGCAGTGATGAGATCCTGTTTGAATTCTATTAGAGCCTCCATTCAGGCCTGGAAAAATTTATCTGATGACATCTGCTTAACCTCCTGGGACATGGAAAAGGGATGGGGCTTGTCGCCAAGAGGGCTTCCTCCTTCCTCCACTTCCTGCAGCCCCTTGTTCAGCAGCGCCCTGGCTGCCTTCCCGCTGGGCCTGGATACCCTGCTATCAGGGACCCCACCCTGCATGTTTGTGTCTGAGTCTGGAGGCCCCACGGCCTCTGGCTGTTGGCCTACTAGAGCAAGGCAGGCTTTCTCAGTCCAGCACAGGCGTTGGCTCTGGAAATGATGCTAGAGAGGACTCTAGAAGCCAATGGGTAAGAAACCCTAAGGCCTTTGTGGAACTCCCAGTGAAAAACATTGGTCAATATTTATTGCTTTGAAAGAGTTCTTTTTTCAGGGATGTTGGACTCTGTTATTTCCTTTGAGCAAAAGCATGGAATAATATAAATACATTCCATTCCATTCCATTTTGTTTATAGATTAATTGCTACTATGCAACTCTTTTTGAGCTACAAAACTGGCATTTTTTTTCAAGTGGTTCAAACTACTATATTATTTTGGCAGTGTCCTGGGAACTGTGGACAAGAAGTACATGTAAGAAAATGTCTTTCAGAGAACACAGCGTCTAGTAGGGAGATGGGAGTGTAGGTAGACGACTACAGAACATCGTGGTTAGTGCAAATGTAGAGGTATATACCACGGGCAGAAAGAAAGCAGTGTCAAATACTGCTTGAGTAGAATAGGAGAGCTTACCAGAATTGGTTCTTAGTGACAGCATGCACACAAGTTTCTTTAAGACCACTTACTCTCTACTAATACTTAGAGTAGGAAGAAGGAGAAATATAGCATTCTCTTTTTTTTTTTTTTTTTTTTTTTTTTTAAGACGGAGTCTCACTCTGTTGCCCAGGCTGGAGTGCAATGGTGTGATCTCGGCTCACTGCAAGCTCTGCCTCCCGGGTTCACGTCATTCTTCTGCCTCAGCCTCCCAAGTAGCTGGAACTACAGGTGCCCGCCACCATGCCTGGCTAATTTCTTTTTGTATTTTTAGTAGAGACAGGGTTTCACTGTGTTAGCCAGGATGGTCTCGATCTCCTGACCTCGTGATCCACCTGCCTCAGCCTCCCAAAGTGCTGGGATTACAGGCGTGAGCCACTGCGCCAGGCAAGCATTCTCTTTTAAATTATTATTATTTTTTGAGACAGGGTCTCACTCTGTCGCCCAGGCTGAAGTGCAGTGCTGCAATCATAGCTCACTGCAGCCTCCACATCCGGGGCTCAAGCAGTCCTCCTGCCTTGGCCTCCTAAATCCTTGGCTGGGATTACAGTCATGAGCCACTGCACCTGGCCTAAATTAAAATTTTTTTCCTAATAATTTTAGGCTTATAGAAAATTTGCGAAGATAGAACAAAGCATTCTCACATACCCAGTATCCAATTTCCCATAATCCTTTACATTGCCATGGTGTATTTATCAAAACTAAGAAATTAGCATTTATACACTGCTATTAACTGAATTCTAGACTTTATTCAATTTCACCAGTTTTTCCATTGATGTCCTTTTGTTGTCCACATTGCATTTAAGTGTAGCAGTTTTAAAATACATTTGCAAATTCTGTAACACTCTTCCTAGAGAGAGTGAGGTCTGTGTCCCCTTGCCTTGAAACTGGACAGGCTTTGGTGACTGTTTTGACCAGCAGAGAACAGTGGAAGTGACACTAGGTGACTTCTGCACCTAGGCCATACATGGTGGTTCAGATTCTGCCTTGCTCGGTGAAACATTCACCCTTGAAGTCTCCAGCTTCATATAAGAAGGCCAACTGCCCTGAGACCGCCATGCTGCCAGGAAGCCAAGTAGCCAATGGAGAGAGACAACATGGAGAGGCCTTGAGACTCCACAAAGAGGGATGCTTACCTATGCTGTAGCCTCTCTACTTACCAGCTGCTCTGGCCTGGCCCTGTTCCAGCTTCACCCACTGTCAGACTGTAACCGAAGGAAGAGACCCTGAGCCAGAGCCCCTAAGCCAAGCCTTTCCTAAATTCCTAACTCACAGATGCTTTAAGGAATAATAAAATGATTGTTGTTTTAAGTGACTGCATATTGGGGAGTTTTGTTACACAGCAGTAGATAAGAAGAGTATGACAGTTCCACCAGGAGATCTTAAATGAGGTATGAGGCCCATTCACATGAAATAACCTCCCAGACATGCCAGCATTTCATTTTTCACACATTCCTTGAGCATCTATTGTGTACCAGGTACTCCACCAGGTGCTGGGGGAAGTAGATGACTAAGATAGTTTCTGACCTTGAAAGTTCATAATCAGAAAGAAAAGCAGACAAACAAATGGCCACAGTACAATATGTTTAGTCAAAGTGTCATGAAACCAGAGAGAAGGGCCAAATGTTCTTGGGGGATGTGCTTGAGCTAGGAGTTGAAGGATGAGTCAGAGTTTCCCATTGGGATAGGGCTGAGAGCAATGCTATGTTTGGGGAACCTGGAATAGCTCTTCATGGCTGGAAACACAAGATTTATTTGCATAGTGTGCTTTTCGGAGTAGGAGTTGGTCAGGCATGGACTAGGAAGTAAAAGTGAAAAAGGCTCAACAGGGAGACTGGGGTCAAATTTCCAGAGTGGAATCTGGGGTCACAAGTGGTATGTCATATCTCTTAGCCTGCATCTGATTGTCCCTCCAGACACTTCCTAAGAAGATGATGTTTAAATGTTAGTCACTAAAAGGTGCCCTCAGGAATTTGGACTCAAAATATACATCCACTGCATGTAGCTTGACCTCCTGGAAGAATAAACTTCGTAAATGACCAGAGGTTAGGGTTTGAAAACTCTAAGAAAATCTGCCAAAGTATTGGCCAAGGGGTTTATGAGGTTTCTATTTCCATGGTTTGCCTTTTCCATGGAACCAAGTTTATGTGGGGTGGAGGTGGAGTGTGTGGAATGAAAGCATGCATCTTCAAAAGTAAACAGAGATTCAGTGAAAGGAAATTGAATAAACTCTGTGAAGGCAACAACTGAGGACTGACATAGAAAAAAAAGGAGTGAGGGAGAGTGAACTCAGGACTGTAGGAAAGTAAGTTACAGGAAGGGGTTGGCAGAGGGTTCAGGGAACCTGGTGATTCGGACTTGGCAACTCGGCCTCAGTCAGACTTTTGCTTGGGCCAGTGCAGTCCCACCTTGTGTTTAACCTACTTTGAGTTTGTTTCTGTCCCCTGCCCACAGGAGAGTACTGACCAATTCTCCAGGCTTATATATACTTCTTCATTTGATTCCCTCCAAAATGCTGGGGCTCAAGAAGACCAAATCATCTGCCCAAAGCCATACAACTGGTGAGTGGCAGAGCCATTTGACCTGGATATTCTGGTTCCAAACTTTGTTCTTTCCAGAAACCAGAGCCACACTGCATGCTTACTGCCCCCTTCTTACTCATCTTTCTGACAATCTGACTCTTTCTTCCCTCACCCCCTTTGCCATGGAGAGATGGCCCATGCCCAGGAAGCTGCCCTGGACTCCCACAGACCCTGGACAGTGGGCAAGAATGTTAGTGTACAAGGTGATGTCTCCTCTAATTTTATTTCTCCAACTTAGACATAGGTAGAGAGGAAATAGCTCTCAGGGGCCATTCAATGCAAGGCAAAGAAGGTAATATTGCTATAATCAAAGATTAGGTAACCGAGACTCAGGTAAGTTGTCCTTGGGCCAAGCTTTCAGAGCCAAGAAGTGGACAAAGTAGAATTTAAGACCCAGTCTCTCTGACTTCAAAATCCATGATCTCCATGTTCAGAACTTTTGATGCATTATTATCATGACTGATGATAAAAACAATACAATTAGCTAATACTTGCATGGTACTTGCTGTGTGCCAGGCACTGTCCTTATGCTTACAGTTATTAACTAATTTAATCTTCATGACAATCCTATGCTATATTTTGTAGGCAGAAAATGCAAATGCAAAAGTGATTAGAAATGAGTCTTCAGGGTAGGTGATCTTTTACCATTGCTTTTCCCCCTTCCTCTCTAGCTTGGCACCTTTTTTGCATCCTGTTTGTACTTGGTGGTCTGGGTAAAAAGTTGGGCCTTGGTGAATCTAGATCACCCCAGATAAAGGTCTGTAATTTGCTCTCTCGCACCCTTCTGGGTTCAGTGGCTTCCATTCACACCGTCCTCATTTCTTAGAGTTCCCAGCCAGGGGACCTTTTCCATTTGGGTCTCATTTCCTTACCTGCCTTCCCACCTCCTCCTGGCCAAGACCAATCTGTCTTTTTGACAACTGGACACCTGCTGCCAAGAGCAATAATCCCCATGTGTACAGGGTGTTACCAAAGGGAACAGGGTGGGGAGAGAGAAGGGAAGGGCTTCCTGCCAGCAGCCCAGTGGGCAAGGGGAGAGGAGTTGGAAGGTTTCTTGGGCCTGGAGGATCTATCCAGGGGAGTAGGAGGGGCCAGGAGCAGCTAAGAAATAACAGAGGGTGGGAGAAGCAAGGAAGCAGCAGGAAACAGAAGGGCAGTTTACAACAGGAAAGGGAGGGAGGGAGTGATTGGAGGGGAGTGGTGCTAGCGGAGGAGGAAGAGGTGGGGGATGTTAATTACATTTGTACAGAATTTTATTGCTTACACAGCCATTTTGACCTCCATTATTACACCAGGGAGGCTTCATGAGGCTGCCCATTTTGCTGAAAAGTAAGTTGAGGCTGAAATCATAAGTGGGTCATTGAAAGCTTGCTGGGCCCCAACTACATGCCAGGTAAGGTCCCAGCTGCTTTTCTAATGCTTCGTTGGGGCAATCCTCAAAAGCCAGCTGCAGGAGGAAGGTAGAAGGAGCTTCTCCTTTATAGCTGAGGAAACAGGCTCTGGTTAATTCCCACATTTTAGAAATATGCACTGAGCAAGCACTACTTTCCAGGGGCCATATAAAGGCTGGAAGGGCATTCAGTGCCAACACTTCCCCTGGGCCAGGGTTGTCCCCAGGGCTTTGCACACATGTTTTTCTTATGTTTTCATAACCATGAGATAAACATGCTATTATTATCAACCACTTTTTACAGATGAAGAAACTGAGTCATAGAGAGGCAAAGTGGCAAGGGGGTAAGTTGTGAGTAGATTTGAACTGAGGCAGTCTGGTTCTGGAACATAAGGGTTTATCTATTATGATTTACAGCAGTGAGCAAAAGAAATCTAGCTTTGTTCTTCAATTTGAGTGACCAACTCCAAGTATCATGTACTTCCCACTAAGCCAGATTGCCTTTCAGGCTCAGCGGGAGGGGTCATGTGCATGTTTCACACATAGCAAAAAGGGGGTGATCGTACAACACATGATATGCTGAGCTGAACAGGTGGCCCCTTTCCTAAGTGCCAGGACATAGACAGGCAATAGTACCCCACATCAGGATCCTAACAAATAAACATGTCAAGGAAGATATTATGGCCTCTCGTTCCTTGCAAATTAACTAGGTCTTAAGCACTTGAGTCACCTAATGGCTCTGGGATAATCTCTATACATGGGGAAGTAGGATTTTGAAGTGGTCTAAATGCCAGGCTCAGATGACAAATGTGGCCTCACATTTTGGTTTTGACACTTGCTGCGTTGGAACCTCCAGCTCATCGCCTGACCTTAGTCAGCTTTAATTTCTACTATAAAATGGAAGAAATGTAGTACTGATTTTTTTAGAGTTGTTGTCAGGATTAATGAGATCATGCTGGTGAAGGCTTGCACCCTGTAGTCAGGTGAGTGGTTAGATGTGAAGCAACGTTAACATCAGGGTAAAGAACTTAAGCACTGAACCATACTCTCTCTCTTTAAGCCCAGGCTTTGATACTTACTATTTGAGCGACTTCAGCATGTTAGCCAAGGTCACTGGACCTTGGTTCCCTTGTTTGTAAAGTGGAAATAGCAGCACCTACCACATAGGACTGCTGGGAAGACTGGGTGAGCTGATGCAGGGGAGACTCTCAATAGCCACTGAGATTACAAAGGAGGTGACCACTAGGAAGCGGGGTGGCTTCTCTCAACTTTGACTCTCTTGCCCTTTGCAATTTTCCATTCAGGCTGGAACCTTAATAAGTCACCAGCACTCAGCAAATATGGCTACTCATGGAATTTTGAAGATTTCACTAGTGTAGTTTTAAGAGGCTGTGATGGTTAATACTGAGTGTCAACTTGATTGGATTAAAGGATGCAAAGTATTGATCCTGGGTGTGTCTCTGAGGGTGTTGCCAAAGATTAACATTTGAGTCAGTGGGCTGGGACAGGCAGATGTGCCCTTAATCTGGTGGGCCCCATCTAATCAGTTTCCAGGGAATATAAAACAGGCAGAAAAACGTGAAAAAGGGAGACCGGCCTAGCCTCCTAGCCTACATCTTTCTCCTGTGCTGGATGCTTCCTGCCCTTAAACATCAGACTGCAGGTTCTTCAGTTTTGAGACTTGGACTGGCTCTCCTTGCTCCTCAAGCTTGCAGACAGCCTATTGTGGGAACTTGTGATTGTGTAAGTTAATACTTAATAAACTAATAGGATATATATATGTGTATGTGTATGTATGTATCTCCTATTAGTTCTACCCTCCTAGGGAACCTTTATTAAAACAGATTTTGGTACCAGAAGTGGTTCTAGAGGAACAGAATATTAAGGATGGAGTTCTCTCATTGGTTTTGGGGTTTCTGGAGTTGGCTTCTTAATACGATTAGACCCAAAAATGCTAAGGACTTGACTTCTAATAGTATGGAGAACACTGATAGTTGTTGGCATGAACCGTTTAGAGAGCTAGGCAAAATAAATGCATTTGATGCTCATGAGAGGCAAAGAGTTTACTGACTCTATACATAATGCCTTTGACCATGTGTGGAGAACCAAGGGACACAATGAAGCAGGTTGGTTACTCCTAAGTTCAGTGGACAAGGTGATAAAAGAAAATGATGAACTCAGGGATTCTGTCTTCCAGCTTCAGAAGCAGATACTGAGCCTCAAATATGCTAAGATTGCCCTAAGTGAGAGTCTATTGCCTATAGAGAAAGAGCTGTGGAAAAACAGACACAAGCTCTTATCATGCAAGTGACTGACCTGCAACAAAAGGTGCGTGCACAGCTTCGCCAGGTGGCTACTGTTAAAGTGAGGACATTGATTGGAAAAGAATGGGACCCTGCAACTTGGAATGGGGACGTGTGGGATGACCCTGATGAAGGTGAGGACACTGAGTTTGTAAATGCTGATGAATCTTTTTTGCCAGAAGGAACAGCTTCCCCATTTCCAGTAGTGGCAACATCCCTTCCCTGACCCATGCTGCCATCAACCATTCCACCTTTGTCTGAGGAGATAAATGCTGTGCTGTCTGAGGCAACAGATAAATGCTGTGCTGTCTGATGGCCTCCCCTGAGGGAGTTGCCAGGCAAAATAATATGCCAACACCCGTGTTTGCTTCTAGACTTATAACTAGACTAAAGTTCCAGCAGGCCCTTAGAGGTGAGGTTGAGAGCGTGACCCACGAGGAGGTGCACTACACTCAAAAAGAACTGCTTGAGTTTTCTAATTTATATACACAGAAATCTGGAGAAGAGGCATGGGAATGGATACTAAGGGTGTGGGATAATGGTGGAAGGAATATAGAGTTGGATCAGGCTGAATTTATTGATTTGGGCCCATTAAGTAGGGACTCTGCATTTAATATTGCAGCTCACGGAGTCAAAAAAAGGTTCTAATAGTTTATTTGCTTGGTTAGCTGAAATATGGACGAGACGGATTAGAAGCTGGCCCACTGTGAGTGAGCTGGGAATGCCTGATCTCCCTTGGTTTAATGTAGAGGAAGGGATCCAACAGCTTAGGGAGATTAGGATGGTGGAGTGGATTAGTCACTTTAGACCTACTCATCCCAGCTGGGGGAGTTCAGAAGATATGCCCTTGACTGATGTCTTGTGAAATAGATTTGTGAGGACAGCACCTGCATCTTTGAAGAGACCTGTAATTGCTCTTCTCTGTGTGTCAGATCTAACTGTGGGAACCACAGTCACTCAAATACAAAATTTAAATACAGTGGGAATAATTGGATCCCAAAGTGGCAGGGGCCAAGTGGTGGCACCCAACCATCAAAGGCAAGGTGGGCGTAGCTACCATAAAGGACAGCAGAGGCAAAGCAGCAATCAGAATAGTCTGACCCATGTAGAGCTCTGGCATTGGCTAATCATTCATGGTGTTCCTAGAAGTGAAATTGATAGTAAGCCTACTGCATTCCTACTTAATTTATACAAGAAGAAAACTTCTAGGTTGAATGGACAAAAGACTAATTTGGATTATAAAAACAGAGAATCATGGCCCCTCAATCAATTTCCAGACTTGAGCCGGTTTACAGACCCAGAACACCCTTGAATGAAGGGGAGGTCGGGTCCCCATGGGGAAGGACCTCACTACATTACTGACAATTTACGCAGAGAATCTTTCTCCCATCTTTTCTCAGGGAGACCTCCAGGCTTTCATCAGGGTAATTCTGCATTGGGGAAAAAGAAATGGTCAGAGATTTTGGAGACCACTGGACACTGACTCTGAGCTGACGTTGATTCCAGGGGACCCAAAACATCATTGTCGTCTTCCAGTTAAAACAGGGGCTTATGGATGTCAGGTAATTAACTGAGTTTTAGCTCAAGATCTATTTACAGTAGGTTCAGTGGGTCCCTGGACTCATCTTGTGGTCCTTTCCCCAGTGTCAGAATGCGTAATTGGCATAGACATACTTAGCAGCTGGCATAACCCCCACATTGGCTCCCTGACTGGTAGTGTAAGGGCTATTATGGTGGGAGAGCCAAATGGAAGACATTAGAGCTGCCTCTACCTAGAAAAATAGTAAATTGAAAACAATATCACATCCCTGGAGGGATTGCGGAGATTAGCATCACCATCAAGGACTTGAAAGACTCAGGGGTGGCAATTCCCACCACATCCCCGTTCAACTCTCCCATTTGCCCTGTGCAAAAGACAGATGGATCTTGGAGAATAACAGTGGATTATTGTAAGCTTAACCAAGTGGTGACTTCAGCAGCAGCTGCTGTACCAGATGTGGTTTCATTGCTTGAGCAAATTAACACATCTTCTGATACCTGGTATGCAGCCATTGACTTGACAAATACCTTTTCCTCCATTCCTGTCCATAAGGCCCACCAGAAGCAATTTGCCTTTAGCAGGTAAGGCCAGCAATGTACCTTTACCTGTCCTACCTTAGGGGTATATCAACTCTATGACTTCGTGTCGTAATCTCATTCAGAGAGAACTTGATTGCATTTCACTTCCGCAAGATATCATACTGGTCCATTACATTGATGACATTATGCTTATTGGAACCAGTGGGCAAGAAGTAGCAAAACACTGGACTTATTGTTGAGACATTTGTGTGCCAGAGAGTGGGAAATAAATCTGACTAAAATTCAGAGACCTTTTACCTCAGTAAAATTTTTAGGGGTCCAATGGTGTGGGGCCTGTTGAGATATCCCTTCTAAGTTGAAGGATAAGTTGCTGCATTTGGCCCCTCCTACAACCAAGAAAAAGGCACAATGCCTAGTGGGTCTATTTGGAATTTGGAGGCAACACATTCCTCATTTATTGAGTGACCTGAAAGGCTGCTAATTTTGAGTGGGGTCCAGAACAGGAGAAGGCTCTGCAACAGGTCCAAGCTGCTGTGCAAGCTGCTCTGCCACTTGGGCCATATGAACCAGCAGATCCAATGGTGCCTGATGTGTCAGTGGAAGATAGAGATGCTGTCTGGAGCCTTTGGCAGGCCCCCATAGGTGAATCACAGCAGAGGCCTATAGGATTTTGGAGCAAGTCCCTGCCATCTTCTGCAGATAACTACTCTCTTTTTGAGAGACAGCTCTTGGCCTGTTACTGGGCTTTGGTGGAAATTGAACGTTTGACAACGGGTCATCAAGTCACCATGTGACCTGAACTGCTTGTCATGAATTGAGTGCTTTCTGACCCATCTAGCCGTGAAGTGGATCATGCACAGCAGCATTCCATCATCCAATGAAAGTGGTATATACATGATTGGGCTTGAGAAGGTCCTGAAGGCACAATTAAGTTACATGAGGAAGTGGCTCAAATGCCCACATCTCCACTTCTGCCACCATGCCTTCTCTCCCCCAGCCTGCACCCATAGCCTCATGAGGAGTTCCTATAATCAGTTGACAGAGGAAGAGAAGACTAGGGCCTGGTTGACAGATGATTCTGCACAATATGCGGTCACCACCAGAAGGTGAGCAGCTGCAGCACTACAGCCCTTTTCAGGACATCCCTGAAGGACAGCAGTGAAGGGAAATCTTCCCAGTGAGCAGAACTTTGAGCAGTGCACCTGGTTGTACATTTTGCATGGAAGGAGAAATGGCCAGATGTGTGATTATATACTACTGATTCATGGGCTGGAACCAATGGTTTGTCTGGATGGTCACAGACTTGGAGAAGCATGGTTGGAAAATTGGTGACAAAGAAACTTGGGGAAGAAGTATGTAGGTGGACTTTTCTGACTGGTCAAAAGCTGTGAAGATCCCATGTGAGTCCTCACCAATGCGTGACCTCAGCAGAGGAGGATTTTAATAGTGAAGTGAATAGGATGAACCATTCTGTGGACACCACTCAGCCTCTTTCCCCAGCCACCCCTGTAATTGCCCAATGGGCCCATGAACAAAGTGGCCATGGTGGTAGGGATGGAGGTTACACATGGGCTCAGCAACGTGGACTTCTAATCACCCAAGCTAAGTTGGCTACAGCCACTGCTGAGTGCCCAATTGCTAGCAGCAGAGACCAACACTGAGCCCTCGATATGGCACCATTCCTCGGGGTGATCAGCCAGCTACCTGGTGGCAGGTTGATTATATTGGACCTCTTCCATCATGAAAAGGGCAGAGGTTTGTCCTCACTGGAATAGACATTCACTTTGGATATGGGCTTGCCTATCCTGCATGCAATGCTTCTGCCAAGACTACCGTCCATGGACTCATGGAATGCCTTATCCACCATCATGGTATTCCACATAGCATTGCTTCTGACCAAGGCACTCACTTTATGGCTGAAGAAGTGCAGCAGGGGGCTCATGCTCATGGAATTCACTGGTCTTACCATGTTCCCCATCATCCTGAAGCAGCTGGATTGATGGAATGCTGGAATGACCTTTTGATGTCGTGATTACAATGCCAACTAGGTGACAATACTTTGCAGGGCTGAGGCAAAGTTATCCAGAAGGGCATGCATGCGCTGAATCAGCATCCAATACATGGTACTGTTTCTCCCATATTCAAGATTCACGGGTCCAAGAATCAGGGGATGGAAGTGGAAGTGGCACCACTCACCATCACCCCTAGTGATCCACTAGCAAAATTTTTCCTTGCTCTTCCTGCAACATTATGTTCTGCTGGCCTAGGAGTCTTAGTTCCAGAGGGAGGAACCCAGCAATACGGAGATACAACAATGATTGTGTTAAACTGGAAGTAAAGATTGCCATCTAGACACTTTGGGTTCATCCTACCTTTAAGTCAACAGGCTGAGAAGGGAGTTACAGTGTTGGCTGTGGTGACTGACCCGAACTATCAAGACGAAATCAGTCTACTATTCCACAGTGGAGGTAAGGAAGAGTATGCATGGAATACAGGAAATCCATTAGGGCATCTTTTAGCATTACCATGTCTTGTGATTAAGGTCAATGGGAAACTACAATAGCCCAATCCAGGCAGGACTACAAATGGCCCAGACCCTTCAGGAATGAAAGTTTGGGTCACTCCACCAGGAAAGAAGCCACAACCTGCTGAGGTGATTACTGAAGGCAAAGGGAATACAGAATGGGTAGTAGAAGAAGGTAGTCATCAATACCAGTTATGACCACGTGATCAGCTGCAGAAACAAGGACTGTAATTGTCATGAGTATTTTCTCCTTCTTTTGTTAAAAACATGTTTGTGCATGTATACACTTGTACTAAGAAAATATCTTTATTTTATTTCCTTTCTACTTTATCATATGACATAAGAGTTATTGACCTCACATCAGCATTTAAGTATTGTTAACTTTATATAATAGTATTTGGGTTGGGGATTGGTGTGTTTCCGGCTGTAGGAAGGATAACTCTATTATGCTAGGCATAATTATGACCTTATTATTTTCTTTATTTGAAGACTATACATGATCTCAGGAGATGTGCATGGGTTTCAGTTGACAAGGGATGGACTTGTGATGGTTAATACTGAGTGTCAACTTGACTGGATTGAAGGATATAAAGTATTGATCCTGGATGTGTCTGTGAGGGTGTTTCCAAAGGAGATTAACATTTGAGTCAGTGGGCTGGGAAAGGCAGACCTACCCTTAATCAGGTGGGCCCCATCTAATCAGCTGCCAGGGAATATAAAGCAGGCAGAAAAATGTGAAAAGGCGAGACTGGCCTAACCTCCCATACTGCCTCTTTATCCTGTGCTGGATGCTTCCTGCCCTTAAACATTGGACTCCAAGTTCTTCAGTTTTGAGACTCAGACTAGCTCTCCTTGCCCCTCAAGCTTACAGACAGCCTGTTGTGGGAACTTGTGATTGTATAAGTTAATACTTAATAAACTGCCATATATATCCTATTAGTTCTGTCCCTCTAGGGAACCCTGACTAATACGGAGGTCTTTATGGTTCTATATGCTACAGGTTATGGGGTATACACAAAAGTTCAAGACAAGATCTCTTCGTATGAGCTTTGCATTCAAACAGTCGTAGGTTTCAAAGTCTGGGCAGGTTACTTTTCCTTCCTGATTTGCCATTTCCTTGTCTGTAAAATGGTGAGAATAATTTTTACCTTGCATGCACTACTGGATGATCAAATGAAAGGGCTGAAACTTTGTCAGGCATAGAGCAAGTGTTAGGTAATTGATTATTATTCTTGAGCTCTAACATTTTTCTTTTTAAACAATAGGTAATAGTTGATTGAAAAGATCTCACTTTCTTTTGATAAGAAATAACTTATATAATATCATCGTTACATCTTTAGTGACTGCCACATAATAAGTGCTAAATAACTGATGTTTTGGTTTGAAGGAAGGGTTTAACTGGAGTCATGATAGTCCCTGCCACAATCTTCTATTCCCTTCTTTATACTTTCTATACTCTCCTCTCCTCCCCACTGCTACCCCTCCTTCAAATCCATTTATACTTTCTGTGGGACACTTGTTTTGTGTGAAGTGGTCTCGTTAAATAGTTCCTGTACAGGGAGTACATTTAGGATTAAAATGTAACAGGGAGTAAGTTTAGGATTAAAATGTAACGTAATTACAAATGTATAAATATGGCAACTGATATTTACAGAAAATAGAAAGAGTCAGTTACTATAGAAAAGCTAATTATAGGGTTTCTCTCCACAACCTTCTGAACTGGTTTTAACAAAGTCAACTTCTGAAGGGTTTTCATTTAAATGATTCATTTAAGACACCATCTGTGCACTCAGTTCCTCCCAGGACCCTGCATTCCAGGCGAAAGCTTAAGGGACAGGAATGATCATGCATGTCTGCTTCTGCTTCACAAGCCAAATGGAATTTTTTGTCTCCTTTCTTCTTTTCTACCTTGAAACCTTGAACTTACTTTGGCTCCTTGAACTGAAAATGATGCTTGACAGTATGATGGCAGAAATACATTTCCTACTTTTATTTCTTAATACGAATATGTAATAAGGAATCAATGAATTTCTGGTTATGGTAGTAGCTAAAAAGACATTTAATCTTGGCTTGATCTGGGTCCTCTTCAGCATTCATCATCCTTTACCTGAATTGTTTTCTGGTTTGCTGCAGCATGCATTCCTGGTTGCTGTCCTGAGCGGATCCATGCTTGCGAGCCTTGGCTGAGTTATTCAGCATCCTCCATATGGTCTTTCACAGAGCATCAGTTATTAATTTTAATGAAGTCCTAATTATCAATTTTTTATGTTATGGATCATGCCTTTGGTGTCATAGCTAAGAGCTCTTCACAAGCCCCAAGCCCTAAAAATGTTCTCCTATGTTTTCTTTCAAAAGTTTTACAATTTTATGTTTTAAATCTATGATACATTTTGAGTTAATTTTTATAAGGTGTTGGTTTCAGGTTACATCATTTTTTTGTCCATGGATATCCAATTGCTCCAGCACCATTTGTTAAAGAGACTATCCTTCCTTTATTGAACTGCACCTTTGTTAAAAACTAGTTGGCTGAATATGGGTTTAGGATAGCTATGTCTGCTTGGTGGCTTAACGTTTTTAACATTATGTAATGTCACTCTATGTCCCTGGTAATTTCCTTTGCTCCAAAGTCTACTTTATCTGATAATATCTTAGCCATTCCTGCTTTTTTTAATTAATATTTTTATAGTATATCTTTCCCTCTCCTTCTATGTTCAGCCTACCTGTGTCATTATATGTGAAGTAAGTTTTTTATTAGGCAGCATATAATTGGGTCATGTTTTGTTAATCGATTTTGAAAGCCTCTGTTTTTAAAAATATGTATATTTAGACTATTTACCCTTAATGTAATTATTATGTTAAAACTTAAGTCTGCCATTTTATTTTTTGTTGTTTTATTTGTTTGCTTTGTTTTCTGTCACTATGTTTTCATTTCCCTGTGGGTTACTTTAACATATTTATAATATTTTTGAGTATGTATATTTGTACATATTTTTAGTGGCTGCTCTAGGTACTATATTACATATATGTAATGTGATATATATAACATATATATGCGATTATATATATCATACCATATGTGATCATATGTCATATATAACATATATGATCACATATATAACATATTACATAATATGTTATATATATAATCACAATTTACTTGTGCTAACATTTTATCAGTTTGAGGAAAGTGGAGAAATTTTATCTCCCTTTATGTCCCTTAGCCCTCCCATGATTTATAATATACTTGTCTTAAATATTTCCTTCACATGAAAACCACATCAGACATAATTTTTCTTCAACTGACAGGCACAATTTAGAAAACTCAAGAGAAAATATATTATATTTACCCATATTTTTCCCCTTTCTGTGTTCTTTATTTCTTACCGATATTCTTAGATTCATTCTTTTGTAATTCTCTTTCTGTTTAAAGAGCTTCCCCTCGCCATTCTTTTGGTGTAGTTCCGTTGACAATAAATTCTCTTACTTTTTCTTCATTTGAGAATGTCTTGGTTCCTGAAGGATATTTTCTTAGTGTATAGAATGTTGAGTTCACAGGTCTTTTTTTTTTTTTAGCACTTAAAAAATATTGTGCCACTTCTTTATGACCTGGAAATATACTGTCATTATATATATTTTTCTTTATAGGTAATGCATTGTTTCTCTCTGTCTGCTTATAAGATTTTTTTTCTTACTCTCTTGTTTTTCAGAGGCTTGACTATAATATGTCTTTGTGTGGACTTCTTTGGGTTTTCCCAATTTAAAGTTTTCTGAGCTTCTTGAATCTGTAGGTGTATATATATATATATATATATATATATATATATATATATATATTTTGCCAAGTTTGGAAAATTTTTCAGCCATTGTTTCTCAAATGCTATTTCAGCCTGACCCTCTTTCTCCTCTCCTTATGGAACACAAATGAAGTGAATTTTAAATCTCTTGTCACATTCCCACATATTTCTAAGCTTTGTTAATTTTTTTCAGTCTATTGCTATCTCTGTCATCCATGTTGGGTAATTTTGATTGTTCTGTTTTCAAGTTCTCACTGATTCTTTCTTTTGTTCTCTCCGTTCTCTTGTTTGGCTCATCCACTGAGTTTTTACTAATAATTTTAGTTATTTATTTAGTTAATTTTATTAATAATTTTAGTTATTGCATTTTTAGTTCTAAATTTTTGTTTCTTTGTTTTTTAGTTTCTCCTTATTTCTTTCATTTTCTTTCTGGGACTTTCTATTTCTTTGCTGAGACTTTGTATTTTGAAAATTTGCTGATAATTGCTCCTTGAGGCATTTTTTTTATAATGGCTGTCTTAAAATTCTTGTCAGATAGTTCTAGCTTCTGTGTCATCTTATATTGGCATCTGTGATTGTATTTTCTCAGTCAAGTTAAGATGTTCCTAATTCTTGGTGTAATGAGTGACTTTCATTAAAACCTGGACATTTTGGGTATTATGTTATAAGACTGTAGATCTTATTTAACTCTTGTATTTTAACTATTGTGCAAGCATAGAGAGATGATGCTTTATTACTGCCAGATCTGAGTGAATGTTTGGGTTCTCTACTTAGTCTATATTGACACCCAGAGGGAGAGAGTCTCCTTGTTCTTACTGAGTGAGGATTACACTGGGCCTCTGCTGGTACCACACATCTGAGAGGGGAAGGGGGCTTCCTTACTGCTTCTCACATTGTCACTACTGACACTGTCTGGAGAGTGAAGGTGGCTTATTACTCCTGAGCAGTGATTAAAGCCATGACTCTCCACTAGGTCTCCTCTGATGTCAATCCCATGAGGATGGGATGGGATCTTTTTTACCACCTGATGAGAGTAAAGGACCAGCCTCCCTACATGGCCTCCATTGACACAACAGGAGGAAAGAGAATTTGTTACTGGCTGATAGAAAGGAAAGTCCTGGCTCCCTACTTGGCTTTCTGTAACACCAGTCCAGTGGGGATGTTGACACCTGTTACAGCCTGCAGTGGAAGTGGAAGTCTTCTATTGATATGATTGTTCGTGTGCCTAATCCCCCACTTTCTTTAAGGAAGAACACTAGAGAGAGCTTCTAGCCTGGTTTCTCAGAGTCAATATACACTGACTCCTCAATGACCTGTCTTCTTGTGCTGGAAATGCCTTTCCTTCTTTTTCCCATCCAATGACAAAGTGGCCTTGGATCTAACTATTATTGAGGACTTCTTCTTTGCCCAGATCATGCCAGGACTCTGAGACTTAGTCTCCTTTTTGCATATGTGGGACCTGCTTTTGATACCTACTGCCTACAGGAGCTGTTGGATAATAAAGCAAGCACCAGAAGACTCCAGTTGAACCCTGAATTTATCACTTACTTGATACTTGAACGTGATGAGACTGAATTTGCTCATTCCTCTGTGGATATCACAGTACCTCCTATACTTCCCAGAGTTATTGTAGGGATCTAATAACATAATGAAATATAAATGTTAAAACACTAGAGTAAGGTCAGATACGGTTGTTATTGTGGAATCCAAGAGGAAGCTCTGTTCCAACAAGAAAATTGTGTAGACACTGCTTATTGTCACCCAATATCTATTCTTTCCATGTCTCTAAATAACGTACCTCTCACATTTGAGTCAGTTTACCCAGAGTAACATTAAACCTTCCAATCTCTTCTAACTAAGCATGACCAATGGGACTTAAGCAGAAGAGATGTGTGCAACATCTCACAAGTATTCCTCAAAATGAAAGAACATTACCTTCTCCTTCCTTTTTCTTTTTTCATTTTGAATGGAATTTGGACAAAATGACTGGTGCTACAGCAGTCATCTAGAATAAGGAAGATGAGAGCCATACTGTAAGAATCTCAGAGTGAGTGGAAAAAGCCTAGGTTCCTGATAGATTCATGAAATTATAACACTAGACTTGTATGGTTGACCTGGAATGTTTGCATGAGGAAATAAACCATGCGTGTTCAAACTACTAGGTTGGGTTTTCTCTTTCTTGTAAGTAAACCCAATCTAAACAATGCAAATGCACACTCCAATAAAAAGTATGGGTTTCAAATCAATTGCCTGTGATAGAAATGAACATTATTAGCATCTTCACAGCCCTGGCAAGATTCATATCCTGATGAAAATTCTTATTCTCATGGGAGCTTTCCCTGCCAGAACTCACAAACTCTTTTTGCTAAAAAAAAAAAAAAAAAAAAAAAAAAAATACTTTTATGGATTCTGGGATACAAGTGCAGTTGTGTTACATCGATACATTGCCTAGTGGTGAAGTCCAGGCTTTTAGTGTAATCCAAATAGTGTACATTGTACCCAATAGGTAGTATTTCATCCCTCATCCCCCTTCCACTTTCCCATCTTTTGCAGTCTTCAGTGTGTATTGTTTCACTCTGCATGTCTGTGTTCACTCATTATTTAGCTTGCATTTGTAAATGAGAGCATGTAATTTTTTACTTTCTGTTTCTGAGTCATGTCACTAAGGATAATGGCCTCCAGTTTCATCCATGTTGCTGCAAAAGACATGATTTTATTGATTGATTGATTGATTGAGATGGAGTCTTGCTCTGTCGCCAGGCTGGAGTGCAGTGGTGCAATCTTGGCTCACTACAACCTCTGCCTCCCAGGTTCAAGTGATTCTCCTGCCTCAGCCTCCTGAGTAGCTGGGACTACAGGCGCTTGCCACCGTGCCCAGCTAATTTTTGTACTTTCAGTAGAGACGGGGTTTCACCATGTTGGCCAGGATAGTCTCGATCTCTTGACCTCGTGATCCACCCATCTCAGCCTCCCGAAGTGCTGGGATTACAGGCGTAAGCCACCACCCAGCCAATTTCATTCATTTTTATGGCTGAATAGTATTCCATGGTGTGTGTTTGTGTGATATATGTATATATACACATATATGTGTATATCTCACAGTTTTTTATCTGTATATGTATGAGTATATGTATATTGATATACATATGTATACATGTATATCGATATACATGTATATCGATATACATGTATACATATACATGGTGTGTGTGCATGATATATATAGACATATATATGTATATCAGTTTTTTATCTGTATATGTATGAGTATATGTATATCGATATACATATGTATACATGTATATATACATGTATATCGATATACATATGTATACATGTATATCGATATACATATGTATACATGTATATCGGTATACATATGTATACATGTATATCGATATACATATGTATATAGATGTATGTGTATATATGTATGTCTATATACATATGTGTATATATGTATATGTATATATGTATATGTATGAGTATATGTATATCTCACAGTTTTTTATCCAATCATCCATTGATAAACACTTAGGTTGATTCCAGGATTTTGCCATCGTGACTAGTGCTGTCATAAATGTATGAGTGCAGGTATCTTTTCCGATAAAACGATTTCTTTTCCTTTGGGTAGATACCCAGTAGCAGGATTGATGGATTGAAGAGTAGTTCTATTTTTAGTTCTTAGACAAATTTCCATGTTGTTTTTTATAGATGTTGTACTAATTTACATTTCCACCACCAATGCATAAGCTTCCTTTTTCTCCTTGCCAACATCTGTTGCTTTTGGACTTTTTAATAATAGCCATCCTGACTGGTGTGAGATGGTTTCTCATTGCAATTTTGATTTGCATTTCTCTGATGATTAGTGATGTTGAGCATTTTTCATTTGTTTGCTGGCTACTTGTATGTCTTCTTTTGAAAAGTCTCTGTTCATGTTCTTTGCCCACTTTTTAATGGGGTTATTTGTTTTTTGTTTTTTTTTCTTGTTGAGTTTTTTGAGTTCCTTGTAGATTCTGGATACTATATCTTGCAAAACTGCACATATTTTCTCACATTCTGTAGGTTGTCTGTTTGCTCTGTTGATTATTTCTTTTGCTTTGCAAAAGCTTTTTAGTGTAAGTCCCGTTTGTCTCATTTTGATTGTGTTGCATTTCCTTTTGAGGACTTAGTAATAAATTCTTTGCCTAGACCAATGTCCAGAAGAATTTTTCCTGGGTTTTCTTCTAGGGTTTTTATAGTTTCAGGCCTTATATTTAATTCTTTAATCTATCTTGACTTATTTTTGGCATATGGTGACAGATAGGGGCCCAGTTTCATTCTTCAGCATATGGTTCTTCAATTTTCCCAGCACCATTTATTGAATAAGGTGTTTTTTCCCATTTTATATTTTTGTCAAGTTTTTCAAAGATTGGTTGGTTGTAGATATGTGGCTCTGTTCCATTGATCTATGTGTCTATTTTTATGCTAGTACCATGCTGTTTTGATTACCATAGCTTTATAGTATAATTTGAAGTGAAGTAATGTGATAGCTCCAGCTTTATTCTTTTTGCTTGGATTGCTTTGGCTATTTGGGCTCTTTTTCAGTTCCATATGAATTTTAGGATAGTTTTTTTTCTAACTCTGTAAAGAATGACATTGATAACTTAATGGGAACTGTTGAATCTGTAGATTGCTTTGGGAAGTATAGTCATGTTAACAATATTGATTCTTCCGATCCATGAGCATGGGATGTTTTTCCATTTGTGTCATCTATGTATTATTTCATCAGTGTTTTGTAGTTCTC
This sequence comes from Nomascus leucogenys, assembly GCF_006542625.1. Lineage (NCBI taxonomy): Eukaryota > Metazoa > Chordata > Mammalia > Primates > Hylobatidae > Nomascus > Nomascus leucogenys. The sequence continues at coordinate 72,843,555 of NC_044390.1, forward strand.
CTTGAAGAGATAATTCACCTCCTTGGTTAAATGTGTTCCTAGGTATTTTATTTTTTTGTAGCTATTGTAAATGGGATTGAGTTCTTAATTTGCTTTTCAGCTTGATTGTTATTGGTGTACAGAAATGCTACTAATTTTTGTACATGGATTTAGTATTCTGAAACTTTACTGAAGTCATTTATCAAATCTAGAAGTCTTTTGGATCAGGGTTTTCTAGATATAAGATCATACCAACTGTGAATACAGATAATTTGACTTCCTCTTTTTCAATTTGGATGCCTTTTATTTCTTTCTCTTGACTGACTGCTCTAGCTAGGACTTCTCATACTCTGTTGAGTAGAAGTGGTAATAGTTAGCATCCTTGTCTTGTTCCAGTTCTTAGGGGGAATGCTTTCAACTTTTCCCTGTTGAGTATGATGTTGGCTGTGAGTTTCTCATATATGGTTTTTATTATTTTTGGGTATGTTCCTACTACACCTAGTTTGGTAAGGGTTTTAATCATTAAGTGATGTTAGATTTTATTAAATATTTTTTCTGCACCTATTCATAAGATTATATGGTTTTTGTTTTAATTCTGTTTATGTGGTGAATTGCCTGTATTGATTTGCATATGTTGAACCAACCTTGCATCCCTGGAATAAAACCCATTTGATTGTGTTTTATTATCTTTTTGATGTGCTATTGGATCTAGTTAGCTAGTCTTTTGTTCAGGATTTTTGCATTTATGTGGAACTCACAAACTCTTATGTCAGGACTTTTCAAAGCCTAATCTGTAAAACACTGAATGAAAAGAACTTGTGGGATTATATATAAATGCATATGGCTGGGCTCCTCCTCCAAATTATAAGTCAAATTTCTGAGAAAATCAATCTCAAATTTGCATTTTTGTAAAGTTCTCACATGATTTATAGTCATTCCAAAGCTTGAGAATCAACTTAATATTTTACTTCCATTCAAAATATTTAGTGTTCTCTATCATAGGGCCATGAAGAATACTGAGGTGATCTTTAAAAATTGCAGCCATACACAATGTCAAACTTAATTTACAAACACAATTATCTCTTTATTAAAAGTAACAAGTAAGAATTTCTTAAATTGCATTGTTAAATGTTTTTACCTTTGATAGGATCCTTACCAGAAAAACAATTTCATGTGCTTGTGGCAATCTTATAATGAAACACATAATAACTAATGTTTTTAAATCCAAGAAATTTTTATGTATGCTACCAACAAACACTATGACAGCACTACTGTAGAAATTCACCCAGTCCACATCATTTACATATATGTTCTGGTTAAAATAATGCTAGGTATTGTAACAAACAAATCACCAAATCTCAACGCCTTAAAAAAGAGAATTTTACTCACTCATGCAATAGTCCAATGAAGATGTTTCTTTAAAAAAATTATTTCCATAGGTTATTGGGGAAGGGGTGGTGTTTGGTTACATGAGTAAGTTTTTTAGTGGTGACTTGTGAGACTTTGGTGCACCCATCACCTGAGCAGTATACACGGCATCCTATTTGGAGTCTTTTATCCCTCACCCACTTCTCACCCTTCCCCCTGAGTCCCCAAAGTCCATTGTGTCATTGTCATGTGTTTGCATCCTCATAGCTTAGCTATCACTTATGAATGGGAACATACAATATTTGGTTTTCCATTCCTGAGTTACTTCACTTAGAATAATAGTCTCTGATCTCATCCAGGTGGTTGCAAATGCCACTAATTCATTCATTTTTATGGCTGATTAGTATTCCATTTTATATATCTATATATTCCATTGTATATATGTATGTGTGTGTATATATATACATATATATATATGTATATATATCGCAGTTTCTTTATCCACTCCTTGGTTGATGAGCATTTGGGTTGGTTCCACGTTTTTGCAATTGTGAATTGTGCTGTTATAAACATACATGTGCAAGTATCTTTTTCATATAATGACTTCTTTTTTCCTCAGGGTAGATACCCAGTAGTGGGATTGCTGGATCAAATAGTAGTTCTACTTTTAGTTCTTTAAGGAATCTCCACACTGTTATCCATAGTGGCTGTACTAGTTTACATTCCCACCAGCAGTGTAGAAGTGTTCCCTGTTCACCGCATCCACGCCAACATCTAATATTTTTTTATTATCGCCATTCTTGCAGGACTAAGTTGGTATCACATTGTGGTTTTGATTTGTATTTCACTTATCATTACCGATGTTGAGCATTTTTTCATATGTTTGTTGGTCATTTGTATATCTTCTTTTGAGAATCATCTATTCATGGCCTTAGCCCACTTTTTGATGAGATTCTTTGTTTTTCTCTTGCTGATTTGTTTGAGTTCACTGTGGATCTGGATATTAGTCCTTTGTCAGATGTATAGATTGTGAAGATTTTCTCAGACTGTGTGGGTTGTCTGTTTACTCTGCTGACTGTTCCTTTTGCCGTCCAAAAGCTCTTTAGTTTAATTAAGTCCCAGCTATTTATCTTTGCTTATATTGCATTTGCTTTTGGGCTCTTGTTCATGAAATCCTTGCCTAAGCCAAAGTCTAGAAGGGTTTTTCCAACGTTATCTTCTAGAATTTTAATAGTTTCATGTCTTAGATTTAAGTCCTTAATCCATCTTTAGTTGATTTTTTTTAGAGGTGAGAGATGAGGACCAATTTCATTCTCCTACATGTGGCTAGCCAATTATCCTAGCACCATTTGTTGAATAGGGTGTCCTTTCCCCACTTTATGTTTTTGTTTGCTTTGTCGAAGATCAGTTGGCTGTATTTGGGTTTATTTCTGGGTTCTATATTCTGTTCCATTGGTCTATGTGCCTTTTTTTTTTTTTTTTTTTTTTTTTTTTTACCATTACCATGCTGTTTTGGTGACTATGGCCTTATAGCATAGTTTGAAATCAGGTAATGTAGTGCCTCCACATTTGTTCTTTTTGTTTAGTCTTGCTTTGGCTACGTGGGCTCTTTGTTGGTTCCATATGAATTTTAGAATTGTTTTTCTAATTGTGTGAAGAACGATGGTGGAATTTTGATGGGAATTGCATTGAATTTGTGGATTGCTTTTGGCAATATGGTCATTTTGACAATATTGATTCTACCCATCCATGAGCATGGGATGTTTTTTCATTAGTTTGTGTCATCTATGATTTTTCTCAGCAGTGTTTTGTAGTTTTTCTTGTAGAGGTCTTTCACCTCCTTGGTTAGGTATATTCCTAAGTATATATTTTTTATTTTTGCAGCTATTGTAAAAGGGGTTGTGTTCTTGATATGATTCTCAGCTTGGTCACTGTTGGTGTATAGAAGAGCAACTGATTTGTGTACATTAATTTTGTATCCAGAAACTTTGTTGAACTCTTTCATCAGTTCTAGGAGCCTTCTGGAGGAGCTTTAGGGTTTTCTAGGTAAACAATTATATCATCAGCAAACAGTGACAGTTTGACTTCCTCTTTACCAGTTTGGATGCCTTTTATTTCTTTGTCTTGTCTGATTGCTCCGGCTAGGACTTCAAGTACTATGTTAAAGAGAAGTGGTGAGAGTGTGCATCCCTGTCTTGTTCCAGTTCTCAGAGGGAAGGGTTTCAACTTTTCCTCATTCAGTATTATGTTGGTTGTGGGTTTGCCATAGATGGCTTTTATTACATTGAGATATGTCCCTTGTATGGTGATTTTGCTGAGAGTTTTAATCATAAAGGGATGCTGGATTTTGTCAAATGCTTTTTCTGCATTTATTGAGATGATCATGTGATTTTTGTTTTTAATTCTGTTTATGTGTTATATCACATTTTTTGGTTTGCATATGTTAAACCATCCCTGCATCTTTGGTATAAAACCCACTTGATCATGGTGGATTATCTTTTTGATATGTTGTTGGATTCAGTTAACTAGTATTTTGTTAAGTGATTTTAGCATCTATTTTCACCAGGGATATTGGTCTGTAGTTTTCTTTGTTGGTTATGTCCTTTACTGGTTTTGGCATTAGGGTGATACTGGCTTCATAGAATGATTTAGGGAGGGTTCCCTCTTTCTCTATCTTGTGAAATAGTGTCAATAGGATTGGTACCAATTCTTCTTTAAATGTCTGGTATAATTCTGCTGTGAATCTGTCTGGACCTGGACATTTTTTTGTTGGTAATTTTTACATTACCATTTCACTCTTACTGCTTGTTTTTGTCTGTTCAGGATATCTAATTCTTCCTGATTTATGCTAGAGGGTTGTATGTTTCCAGGAATTTATCCACCTCATCTAGGTTTTCTAGTTTATGTGCATAAAGGTGTTCATAGTAGCCTTGAATGATCTTTTGTATTTCTTTGGTGTCAGTTGTAATATCTCCCATTTCATTTATTATTGAGCTTATTTGGATTTTCTGTCTTCTTGGTTAATCTTGCTAATGACATATCAATTTTATTTACCTTTTCAAAGAGCTACCTTTTTGTTTTATTTGTCTTTTTTTTTTTTTTTTTTTTTTTTGTTTCAGTTTCATTTAGTTCTACTCTGATCTTGGTTATTTCCTTTCTTCTGCTGGGTTTGGGTTTGGTTGGTTTTTGTTTCTTTAGTTCCTTGAGGTGTGACCTTACATTGCCTGTTTGTGCTCTTTCAGCCTTTTTGATGAAGGTGTTTAGGGCTATGAACTTTCCTCTTTGCATCGCCTTTGCTGAATTCCAGAGGTTTTGATAGGTTGTGTCACTATTGTCGTTCAGTTCAAAGAATTTTTAAATTCCCATCTTGATTTCATTTTTGACCCAATAATTATTCAGGAGCAGGTTATTTAATTTCCATGTATTTGCATGGCTTGGATTCATTGCTGGTGAGATGGTATCATTTTTGAGGGTGTTCAAGAACTTCATTTTGTCATATTGCCAGAATTATTTTTCTGGTTCCTTCTCATTTGGTAGACTATGTTAGAGAGAAGATCTGGAATTCAAGGGCTGCTATTCAAATTCTTTTATCCCACAGGGTAATCCCTTGGTATGGTGTTCTCTGCTTTCCCCTAGGAATGGGGCTTCCTTACATCCAAACTGTAGTGATTGTTTTTCCTCTTCTGGGTCTAGCCACCCAGCGGAGCTACCAGACTCCAGACTGGTACTCGGGAGTGTTGGCAAAGAGTCCTGTAATGTGATCCATCTTCAGATCTTCAGCCATGGATACCACCATCTGCTCCAGTGGAGGAAGTAGGGGAGTAAAGTGGACTCTGTGAGGGTCATTGGTTGTGTTTTTGTTTAATGCACTGGTTTTGTGTTGGTTAGCCTCCACCCAGGAGGTGGTGCTTTCAAGAGCAGATCAGCTGTGATCCTATAGGGAGGATGCAAACTTGCCCTGGGGATACCTAGTTAGGTATTCAGGTTTCTCAGGTGGTGGGCAGGGCCATAGAGCCATCAAGAGATGATGACCTTTGTCTTGGGCTACCAGGGTGGGTAGAGAAAGACCACCAGGTCAGGGTGGGGATAGGCATGTTTGGGCTCAATCTCTCCTTGGGTAGGGCGTGATGTGCTGCTGTGGGGGGTGGGAGTGTGGTTCCCAGTCTAATGGTGTTATGTTCACAGGGGGATTATGGTTCCCTCTGCTGAGTCATACAGGTCCCCAGGGACATGCAGCCCACAGTCCTAAAAGCCAGTCTCACTCTCGCTGTGTCCCCGCCACCCCCACCCCGCCAATTGTACCAAGTTTACTTCCAGGCAGCTGGTGACCAGGGCTGAGAACTTGCTCCAGACCATGAGCCTCCCTGTTGAGAAAGCAACTTGACTCAGAGTTTTTTGGTGTCTCAGGGAGCCTGCAGTGGTGATTCAGTTCCTTCAAAAGGTCTGTGGATTCTCTCAGCATTCTTGGTATGTTCCTGCAGTAGTTCTTGGTGCAAAAGTTCGTGATGTGAGTCTCCACACACTGCTCTGCTTCTCCAAGCGGGAGCCGCAAGCTAGTCCTGCCTCCTATCTGCCATCTTAATCTAAAGTTCCATGATAGTATTTTAAACCAGATATATAAATAAATGATATACCAAAAAAGTATACAACAAGACCAGGTTGCTTTTTCTCTCTCAAAAAAGCATGGTTGATTTGGCATTAGAAAGTTACCAATAAAGTTCAGTACGTTAATAGAAAAGAGAAGGGAAATCACATGATCGTACTGACAGATGTAGAAAAATATTTGATAACATTTAATACCAGTTCAGAACTTAAGAAGATTCATAACAAACTAAAATAGAGGGAACTTCCTTAATTTGATAAATATCTATAAAAGAAATCTACTGAAAACTCTATATTCAATGGTAAAATATTGAACAGTTTCTTCCTAAGACTGGGGTTGAAGAAGAAATACTACTGATCATCATTATATCTCATCATTGTATCACCACTATTCAACATTGTATTGGAGGGCCCAGCATGTGCAATAAAGGCAAGAAAAAGGAATAAAATGCATAAAAATACAAAAAGAAGCAATTACTGTTATTCATGTATGTTATGATTGTGTACCTAGAAAATCTCAAGTAATCTGCGCATATTAAAATCAATAGTGAATTAAGCAAAACTACAAAACATTATAAAGAGAAATTAAACAAGATCTAAATAAATACAGAGAGATACTATGGCTTCTCCCCAAAATGAGCTAGTTTCAATGCAATCTTAATAAAAATCCAGTAGCTTTTATTGGAAATTATCAAGTTGCTTTAGAAAATTTATACGGAAATGCAAACTCCTCCCCCAACAACCAAGGCAATCTTGAGGAGGAAGAACAAGTTTAGACCTCATATACTGCTGGATGTTAAGAGTTTTATAGCTACAGTAATTAAAACAGCATGACATTCTTGACATAAAAATAGACAAACCAATGGAGCAAAATAAAGTCCAGATAGAGACTCACTCATACATGAACACATGATTTATGACCAAGGGAATATGGTAAAGCCCTGGAAAGTGGGTACTCTTCTTAATAAAATGTTTTGGTCACATGGAAAAAATAATATTGACTCCTGTCTACATCATATTCAAAAAAACTAATTCTAGATGGATTTTGAATCTCAATGTGTAAGAAAAAATAGTTTTTATAAGATAACATGTCTTCATGATAACTGGGATAGGCAAAGATTTCTGAAACAGGATATGAAACCACTAAACAAAATGGAATTCATTTATAAATTTGGGTATATTAAAATTAGGAATTATGTTCATTAAAGGGCACTATTGGTGTGTGAAAATGCAAACCACCTAGTTGGAGATATTTTAAGTATATATAACCAACAATCAGACTCATGTTTAATCTAACAAATCACTTATTTAAAAAGATAGACATGCCAGTTTAAAACTGGGCAAAAGAATTAAGCACTTTACATCTAATTAAACAATAAGCACACAATAAGCTCGAGGTCATCAGGGAAAGACAAATTGAAATCATAATCTAATACCATTACAAACTTATTAGACTGACAATTTCAAATGTTGGTGAGGACGTGGAGCCACTGGAACTCCATAGGATGAATTTGAAGGGTGACAACTGATATGACCACTTGAAAAAACTGTACGTTTGTATATGCTATGACCCAGAAATTTCACTTCCAAGTATATACTTAAGATAAATGCTTATATTTATTTGCCAGAAATACCTGCAGAAGATGTAATGCCATATGAAGTACCAGCATTCCCAGTGAAGAATTTTGTCCTAAATATTCAACCTGGATCTACTGAAGCTTATAACCTTAATCCAGTTTACAGTGAATTCAGGGTGTCTTAGATCATTGTGTTGCTAGAAAGGAATACCTGAGGCTGGGTAATTTATAAAGAAAAGAGGTTTATTTGGCTCACAGTTCTGCAGGCTATATAAGAAGCATGGTGCCAGCAACTGATTCTGGTGAGGGCTTCAGGAATCTTCTAATCATGGCAGAAGGTGCAGAGGTAGCCGGCATGTCATATAACAAGAGAGGGAGCCATGTGACAAGCTCCCTCTGCACCTTCTGACAAGATTAGAAGAGGGAAGAGGTGACAGGCTCTTTTTAACAATCGGATCTCATGAGAACTAATATAGTGAGAACTCACTCATTACTGCAATGACAGCACAAGTCATACATAAGGGATCCACCTCCATGACACAAACACCTCTTACTAGGTTCCACCTCCAGTGTTGGGGATCAAATGTTGACATGAGATTTTGAAGGGACAAATATCCAAACTATATCACAGGGTAAAGAGAAACACATACCATGAGAAAACAGTTCAATCCAGAATATTAAAAAATGGTCTGAACTCTTCCAAAAGTCACTATCAAAAAAAAAATGGTGAGCCAAAAAAATACAACATCAAATGCAATGCATGAACCAAGACTGAATCTTGATTGAGAAAAAATGACCTCTAAAAGACAGTCTTGTGATGGTTGGGGAAATTTGGATGCTCAATATCAGATGTTATTTTAGAGTTACCATTATTTTTCGGGGTGTGAAAATGATATAGAGGCATGTTCTGATTCTCAGGAGGTACCTGCTGACGTATTTATGGGTGAAGTGCATTGATGTCTGCAACTTATTTTCAAATATTTAGCAAAAAACAATGTATAGAGGGATGATAGATGAATGGATGTAGATGCAGCTCTAAAAATAGCATGAGAAATAAGGTAAATATGACAAAATGTTAACAGTTGTTTAATTCAGGCAGTGGGTTTTTGGTGTTTATTTTGCCATCGTATCAACTTATCTGTATATTTAAAATTTTAATAAATTCCTGAATTATGTATCTTAATAGGATTTTGCACATAGCTTATTTAGAAGGTACAAATATGTTTTACTCTACTTTAAGAAAATAAACATTATAAATTCTAGAATATATATTATGGGTATAGTTTATGTTAGAAAGAGTACTGAAACTCCAATCAGATAACTTAAAGTGGAAAAAAATAAAACCCTTTGGCTCCACATTAGAAGTCAGGTTCATGAATATACATTTATATGTTTCAGGTTAAAATAAAATACTTACTGTATATATACATCACCTTTTAATGATTCCCAGATTGAGCTACATTTTTCCAATGAGCCAACCAGTTACTAGTGCCAGTTAACTCCAGATGAGAGGGATTCCTCTGTATACTTTGTGTATGGAAAGAACGTAGCATCCAGCTAATAACTGGTTCAGTGATTGTGATTGGAATAACCATCTGTTAGTGTAGTTGGGTATTCCAAGAGATAACAGGATGAGTAAAGACTGTCCCGGCCTTCTAGGGAGCCTCATGCAATATGGTGGCGAGGAGCCCAGGTCTTGAAGCAGAGGGACATGTGGTTAATTCCTGGAGGTATAATCTTGGGAAAATCACTTAACCAACATGAGCCTCAGTTTTCTCATGTGAAGGATGAGACCTACCTCGCAGAGTTTTGGTAGGGCTTAAATGTGACCATGACTGTATAGCAACTGTATAATGTGGGTGCACCAGCAACAATGAATTAATTGTTGGTGGTATCATGTCAGAGGAAGAGAGTTCTAAGGCTGTAGTTGCTGCTGAAGACACATAGTAAATAGGGGTTCTGCTATTTCAACAAAAATTCGAAAAGGGAGAAATGGGCTAAATTTACCAAGCCTGCTTAAAACAACCTGACTCATAAATTGGCTAGACCAATTTTCTACAAAAGATTCCCAGGATCATAGGCATTGGTATCACCTGCTGCAGTTTTTCAAGATGCAGACTCCTGAGCCAAGCCCTGTACCTACTGGGTCAGAAGCTCTCAAAATGAGGCCTGAGAAGCTTTATTTTAACAGGTGTGAAAGCCACTGAGTGTTGAGACTGTCTATCCTGTTCACTGTTGTATTCCCTGCACCTAGCAGAATGTCTGAGGAGCTCAGTAAATCCTGAGTGGTTAAATGGACGAACAGATGAATCAATAACATGACTCTGACAAATAGGGCAGAGTAGGAGTTCTGATTTCTGCTCTTCCTTACATATGCCTTAGGCTGCAAGTTGCCTTCTTCTCTCTTCTTTTTCCTTTTAACGCTGTCCTTGGGGTCGTCATCACCTGATTTTGCTGCAGAGACTTGATGAGGCAGAAAAAGGTGAACCCCGGGCCTTTCCCTGCCTGAGAAGTCCCAACCTGTGAGCTAGATTTACATACAGCAGTGGATTGCGCAGTGCTTCTCAATCCTGGCTGCACTTTAGAATGACCTGAGGCTTGGCCCACACCCTAGACAAATTAAATCAGAATAACTGGAATGGAGGTCCAGGTATTGAAATTTTTCAAAAGCTCCCAAGTGATTCTGTTTCATAGCGAATTTGAGAACTGTTGGCAAACCATAATATGGATACCTCTAAAAATCTTAGTGTTGAGTGCAAAAGGTGGAAAACGATTTATAGCACGTTACTACTTAAGGATATTAAACTTTAATATACACACAAAACCAAGTTCTGTGTTTTTTGGAAATAATCTAAGGACATAGAAGAAATCCCAGGAAGGAAGACAGGAGAGGGAAATGGGAGGAAACAGGAGTGAGAATAGAGAATAAATGGGGAAATAAAAAATAAAACAAGAGAGCGAGCTTACACAGACCTTAAAGACTAAAAAGTGGGGCTCCCAAACATCAAATCACCATAGTTAGTATGAACAGGGAAGTCATGTGTACTAGACACAGTGTAATTGGTTTACACACCTTATGTCTGTTAATCTTCATAACAACTCTGAGGAAGGTGTTACTATTTAGAGTCATTTTATAGAGGAGGAAACCAAGGCTTAACCAAGATCATACAATTAGTAAGTGACAGATTTGGGTATAAGCCCTGTCTACCTGGACGGAGTCCAGGCTCTGTTTGCTCCATTCATCACCTCTTTGAGTCCTCTTGAGCACCTGCTGGAAGGAAAATGTCCTCCTCCCCAAGCCCACGTCTCTGTTAGGCTGCTCAGGAACGACCAGTACATACTTCATCCCAGCCCTTGCCAAAGATGGGAATGAGAATGACCATCCAATGCTCTGTGCCCAATGCAGAAGAAAACCTACATACAACCTTCCCAACCTGGAAACATCCCAAACCAGCCTCAGTTTCCTAATGAGCCCCGGGCCTTTCCCTGCCTGAAAAGTCCCAACCCGTGAGCTATATTTATATACAGCAGTGGATTGAGCAGTGCTTCCCAATCCTGGCTGAAGACGAGCAATGTTTGTTGGGTTCAAGGAATAGAAAAAAGCCTCGCATGGCTGGAACAGAAGAGGAGGATGGTGGGTGCTGGAGCAGAGAAGACGGGGGCTCAGAGCTCTTCACTTCCCACCAGACATTCCTTTTCCCTTGGAAGTGGACTGAGCATGTGGAAGATTTTCCATGCAACTTCATATCCACTGTTCACAACACCTGCCTCTGAGGATGTTCTCTTCCTACCATCTCAGGACCTTTCAAAATTAATTATAATAAAAATGTATTTATTGAGGCAGGCACAAATATTAGTCTCCATTTTCTTCAGAGAAAACCGAAGCATACAGCGGTAGCTTGAACAAACTTTCCCTACCAGAAAGGGATGAGGGAGGAGAGACGGGAAGTACAAGCTCCTCTTATCTGAGTTGCCGCCCTCTAGAGGTGAGCTGACTCTCTGACAGTCCCTTCTCCCCCTCTAACTAGATATCCAGTTTCCAGGTAGGTCCTTCCAGGTAGGGGCCCCCCCACCCACCGACTTCAATGCGTGCTCCAGCTCTGGGGTGCACTCACAGGGGTAGGACATAGAAGGTTAACTCAGACCAGCTGCATGTGCAGCTACCACTGCGGAAAAAAATCAAGAGGCGCTGGAAGCCCTTCTCCCTTTGCTTACTTAATAACATCTCCCCTGCTGCCCCACAGCAGTATCTGAAGTTCCCCTGTTGGCTTATGGAAATAAAGGCTTTTGTTAAAATATAAATCTGTAATCTGAGGGGATGTGAAAAGATTAAGGGACGGGCCGCTCAAACTTTACTGTGCTTGACACTCAACTTATAAGTGTATTGGAAATGCAGATCTTAGGTTCTCATACCATAGATTCTGATTCAACAGGCACCAAGTGGGGCCCAGGTAGCTGCAAGTCCAACAAACACTTCAGGTGTTTCTGATGCTCGTGTTCTCTGAATCTCATTTTGAGAAACACTGTGTGAATATGAACTCTTCAATTAGTTTATGAGACTTGGCCCAGAGGTCAATTCTGTCTATAAGGAAGCAGAGAGAAGGACACAGCTGCTCCCCCTCTGACTTGGTCTTTCTCTGTCCAGTTCAAAGCTGTGTTCACAGCTTAGGGCTTTAAGAGAGAGTGTTCAGAGCCCTAACTCAGAAGGACTGCCTGGAGACCTGCCAGGGTTTTGCCTAGACATATGTCACACATTTACAGGGGTGGCGAAGGCTTGTGCTATCTCAAGACCTGACACAGTACTTCTCAGTTTCATGGGTCCACTCAAGAGGTAAACGTGGAAAAAGAAAAGTTATACACACACACAGACACACACACACACACAGAGCGAGCAATAAAACAGGAGCAATTTATTCATAAGATTCTAAGTCATGAATTATCTCTACTTATAAAATACTAGCCTATAAATTATGATTCTGCCAAGCTTCATTTTGAACAAACCCACAATCTCAGAAACATCAGCAGTTCAACTGCAGAGAGAGATGATGAGGTGGCTTGAGAAGAGTGACAGAAATGTCTCTAGATGGGATTCCGGACCTTCTGGAGGAGGCTTCTTTGAAGGCCACCTGGCGATTGCATGGATTCTGATTCTCCCCATAGTGATCATGCCTTCCCAGGTACTGAACGGATCTCTTTGAGCTCTTTGCGTGGCCAGTGTGTGAACTTTTGGCATGGCCAGTGTGTTCAATGAGAGTGCTGGGGTTTACAATTGGAGGAAGGATACCGACTCCCTTTATGGATGGAGCTTCTTGGGATTCTTAAGTGTCACCTTGGTCCACAAGTAGCCGTTAAAAATTGGAAAAAAGTCAGCTGTTTGTCTTGTCATTCTTCTACAGAGCTCCTGGAGATTAAGACAGCCAAGCCTTCCTCTCCCTGAAGGGCCCATCTCTTTCTGAAATTTAAATAATTTGGGCATTTTTAAAAATGTACAATTAAATTATTATTGACTACAGTCCTCATTTCGTGCTATCAAATACTAGGCCTTATTCATCCAGAAAAGTGATATTTTGAATTGTGGTGATACAGTGTTTCAACAGATTCTTATATCCTTCCAAAGTCTTGAATGCTATTACAACAAGGCGTCACATGAGGGCGCTCTAGAGAATCCGCAAGAGCAAATTCCATAGGAAATGGGGAGGAGGGAGTCGTATTAATAGATTTTACTTTTTAGTTTGAGTTTCCTTATAGAAGGACTCACAGAGTTCCCAACTGTGCTTGCATGCCTGCTGTGCCCAGCGTGTGAGTGTGAGTGTATGTGTGTGTGTATGTGTGTGTGATGCACGCATGGAGGGGTTAGGGAGGATGCAGGAATAGAAGTTGACGAGGGACGAAGGGGAGGGAAAATTAAAATGATGGGCTTCAGAAGTCACCTTTACAATTTGAGAGGCAATGTTCTGCTCCTATCTCTTGATATGTCCTCTATCTCTTCCTTTCAAGGGAAAAAAACACCAGTTCCCACCCAAGAGTTCTCCAGGACAAGGGAGGCCTTGGAGAAATGCAGTCAGAGGCAAATGGGAACAGATAGCTGTTTGTCAGTGCAGGTGCATCTCTTCTGGTCCACTTTGGCTGAGACTAACCTGACCTTGCTGAGCCCTGGCCGTGCCGTCAGCCTGCGCTGACAACAGGAGACCAGGCCACACTCTCCTAGCAGCTGCCCAGGCGAGGCTCATGCCCCAGAAAAAGCAGCTCCAGTTACACATTAGTCACAGAAATAACAATGATCAAAGGAGCCAAAGGCATGAAATGGCTTCATTTTCCCAATTTAATTATGGGACTGGAGGATCCATTTCATTCTGGAAGGAGCCTGATTTCAACTTGTTATAAAATGGTTGGATAAAGTGCTACATATTATTTTTTGTTTCTCCCCTCATCCCTCCTCCCCATCTGCCATACAAGTTTTCATAGGCTGTTGAGTCCTTTCCAGCCCCTTCCTGTAGATGCATGATAAGAAACATAAATATGCCCCTTTCTTACCTGAGGAGTCCTACTCATGATGCTGATGTGCCCAATTAGAGCCCGTAGTTAAGACCCCTGGGATTGTTCTGGGCCCTGGAAAAGAATGGTAGCAGGTGAGTGATGAGAGGTCCTCCCCCTCAGGGCAAGTGCAATGGCCTCATTGAGAAAGTATTCAGCCATCTGTAAAAAGGGGCCTATGGCAGTGGGGTCAGATGACAATGCCCCACATGCTTTAGTGGTTAAGATGCTTCAGTGCTCAGATGCTTTAGTGGCTACAAGTTTTTTACTGGGCTGAGAAAGATGTGGATCGAAGCTGTGTTCCAGGTATACGTGATGGGCTTTCTATCCCCCGCCACACACACACACACACACATGCACACACGTGCAAACACACACACACACATGGACCCTCCTACCCCAAAGCCAGGCCTTGAGCTTTGAAAGGCTGGAGGCAAGAATTAGACCAGGGATGTGTATTTCCGTCCTTATAAGTTGGCTGGCTGTTTTATACTTAAACGACAAAGTGTAATGAAATTGTTGCCTAGTAAGGACAAAGCCACAAGGTTGTTTTTTTGTTTGTTTGTTTTTGCAGAGGGGAGGGGAAGGGCAATGATGAGATGATTCTTTTTGGGTCAGCCATGGTACAAAGCACATAAAAGATTTGACTGGGACCACATAGTGACTGGCGTCCTTTGGAGCTTACATGGGCGCACAGAATCAGGCAGGGGCTAGAAGTCAGGGGTGCAGTTTCTAGACCAGCTCTGCCACTGACTTGCCCTGTAAATTTGGGAGGGACTCCTCTCCACTCCAGGGTTCATGTTCTTCCTCTGGACTGGGTGATTTCTCTCTCTGCACCTTTTCGCTCCAAGGATTTACTAGTCCATGCCTCTCTGATGCTTAAACATCTGTGTGCAGCATTATTAGGAGGCCTATTTCCTCTTCAAAATAAGAGGCCTCTGCTCTTACATTACTTTGGAATATGTGTGGAATTTTACTTATTCTCCACAAGATTTAACTGTAGTACAAGGTGAGTCTTTTTCCTACTTCCCAGGAATTAACCTATGGCATAAATTACAGGCAGAAAGTAGATGGAGCAGATAAACATGGACGGTTTGATTTCTTTTCCTCGAACCTCTTTGCACATCCATATTAAAACCCATTTCTGGCTTTCTCCCTTCACACTCCTATTTACAGGGTTTACAGAACAAGGATCTCTCAGCAAGATCAAACTTGGTCTCCCCTCATATAAAATTTGAGTGAGCTCTTCCTCGTGAAATGGATTCACATTTTGTACTGGAAAAAAAAAGGTTTTTAATGTAGTTAAAGTAAAAAAAAAAAAAAAAAGGACAGAATCTGCATGAGGCAAAATTACATTGATATCTTCTCTTAAACAAAGAGGATAGATTTCTTTACAAATTCTGTATATCCAGATACCATTTAGAAGCAAACTCTGATTTCACATTGAGGCTGAAAATGTGTACACTCAAAGCTGATAAGAAGCCACACATAGAGTAATTTATACCTTATATTTTATGTGATATACCTGACAACAAATAATCACATAGGAAGGCTTCTGTTTAGCATTGGCAAATAAGAACACAGACTATTTATGTATGGGTGAAGGAGAGTAGAAAGAACTTTAACCTTGAAACTCCCTGTCTATCGACCATTTAGGATCCTAGTTTTTTTTTTTTTTTTTGGAGATGGAGTCTCACTCTGTTGCGCAGGTTGGAGTGCAGTGGCATGATCTCGGCTCACTGCAACCTCCACCACCTAGGTTCGAGTGATTCTCCTGCCTCAGCCTCCCAATTCGCTGGGACTACAGGCATGCACCACCATGCCTGGCTAATTTTTGTATTTTTAGCAGAGAGCGGGTTTCACTGTATTGGCCCGGCTGGTCTCAAACTCCTGACCTCAGGTGATCCGCCTGCCTCGGCCTCCCAAAATGCTGGGATTACAGGTGCAAGCCACCACATTCGGCCTGGATCCTAATCTTGAAGCTGGATATACAAGAATTTTTGTCTTCGTCACATTTAATATTCATTTTTTAAAAAAGGACAATAGAATAGAAAATGGGGTTTTAATTTTGTAATATCCAGATTCACTTCTGGTTTAATAGGGTGGTACTTTTAGTGGGCATTAGAATCTCTGGGGGAACTTGTTTACAACGTTGATTCTCAGGCTTCATCTCTCAGAGTGTTGATTCTGTAAACGGTATTGGGTGCAAAAATCTGTATTTTAACAGGCATTTCATGATGATTGATGTGCCTCTAGTCCAGGGAGATTGTAATTTAAGAAACATTTGTCTAATACATACTCAGTTTTGTCCAGTTAGAGTTTTTCTATTTTTGTTTAACTATTTTATATACTCAAAGGCTTACATGTATTATTACTATTATAGTTTAACTTTATTCAATGGCATTGTATAGATTGCAAGACATGCTGGTTAGAGGCCACATCTTATTCATCTTTCTAGTCTCAGAACTTAGTGCACTGCCTGTGACACAGTAGACTCTCAAAATCTGTTCATGCATCTCACTGAGCCAAGGGTGCAGCTGTGATTTAAAGTAGCTGCAATCTCAGATCTTGATCACTCAGCCTTCAACTCTGAAGGACAAAACATAAACACTCTCTGACCTCTGAAAAGGCCAATGGTGCATCTTTGCACTAATTTGTGCCCTCAGACATAGACACTTCTCATTTGAGCAGAATCTATAACAAGCTTGCTTATCTTGTTTCCCATTTTAAAGGAAATGAAGGAGAATTAGAAGAGGTACCCAATAGCTCATCCTTCCCCTGGCATCACGCAGGCCCCATGGTCTCCTGCCAGAGACAATTTCCCCATCTCTGTAACTGTCTGAAACCTACCCATCATCTGAGGCACAGCTGAGGTCTCACTGGGAAACCTGCCCTGACCATTCTCACCTCCCCTTCTGATCTTCCATGGCACTTGTACATCTAGCAGCTCATCTGAACCAGTCCTCACTCTGACCCACCAAATCTTTATTGCCTTTGCTCTCCCTATCACCCACCTTAGAGATACTGGTTAAAGCTAGAGTCCTAATCCCCTCTTCTTCCCAAATTCCTGAGATCTGCAGTAGAAAATGTAAATGGTTTCTAAGTCCAGTGTAATGTCGAAAATCTGTAGTATGTACTACTCCACAAGCAGCTCAAACATCTCCCACCTTAGAATCTTATTTATCTTTTCATATATATTGAACCCACCCCAAATCCTATTACTTTCTTGAAAATCTCACAAATCCATCCACCTTTCTTCATCTCCACCACCACTTCTCTTGCTAGTCCAAGTTACCTGCTTCTCTCACTCAGGCTTTTGTCCTAATTTTTTGCTTGTTGTTTACACATTCCAGTTTTTCTCCACCTAGTAGCCAAAGTGATCTCAAAATGCAAAACGATCTTATCTCTCTCTGGCTTAAATGCTGCATGGTTTCCCATTCCTCTTTTAAGATAGACGCCACTTCTCAACATGAACTACATGGCCCTGCCTGGTGTGAACCCTGCCTACTTCTCCAGCTTCATCTTCCAACTAGTTCATTTTGTTTGCTCCAGCCACCATGGCCTTCCTTCAGTTTCTCATACTTTCTCGAGACTTTGCACACACTACTCCTTGTGTTTGGTCTTCCATCATCCCTTCATTGAAGTAGCTGCTATTCATAGGGAATAACTCAGCTCAAATCCTTCTCTGATTTCCCTGGTTAGGTCATAACCTAGTCCCATAATACCATGGATCTTCCTTCAGAACACTTACAGCAGTTTAGTGCAGTTTTGAATGTACAGGTATCTTTGTTTTTGCTTGATTGATATCGTTTCTGCAATTGACTAGGAGCTTCCCGAGGGCAGGGATCATATCTGGTTTTGCTCACCATTGTGTCTCAAGTATTTAGTTCAATGCTTGTGAAATGACAGGCACTTGATAAATAGTTGTTAAATGATTAAAATTGGATAGATTTATTCAACAACACTAAATGTGACATTCTCTGGGGATGTGAATATACATTAGATATTGCCCTTTATATTTAGAATCCCATCATCTAGTGCAGAAAACAGATTTTAAAGCTCTTAATTTCAGGAATGTAACAATACAAGGATGACCATATATCTTGGGATACAAAGAAGAGAGCAATGAAATATGCCCAGAGGAATCTATGGAGATGTCATGAAGAAAGTAATATTTGAGATGTGTCTTGAAAGATAAATATGAGCATTCAAAATGGAGAAACACCCAAACGGATGGAAAGCATATGCAAATGGCTGAAGGTGGGCTATAGGATAAAGTTCTGGAAGGTGTTGGGTTGGGGTGATAGGGCATGGATAAGGAATGGGTGGCAGATTGAGGTAAAAGAACTTGCTAAGAGTATCGGACTATAACAGACAGAGCCAATAGAAGTACAAATAAAATAAATTCAAGGATGCTTATGTGTTAGGAAGGTCACTCAGACTGGAGTGAGGAATGATGGGGAGCTAGAGAGGAAAATGAAGCAACTTCACTATTTCAGATGAGAAAAAATGGGGGCTTGTGCAAAGGCAGTCATAGCAAAGTAGGAGGAAAGGTAACTTTGAAAGATGTTTCAGAGGAAGAATCAGCAAGACTGGGTGACCAGCTGGATGTGAGCTTTGAGAGATAGGAAGAAGTATAAGGTCATTCAAGTTAAGTAGACTAGTAAGATGGTGGAATTGCTAACCATCATAAAAAAAAGTCTCCAGGAGAACAGATTTGGGAATGAAGGAAGAGATGAACAGCTCAGTTTTGAGCTTGCTGAGCTTTAGGTGCCTAGGAAACATCTAGTTAGAAATTTTCAGGAGGAGGTTGGACAATCACAAGGCTAAAGGCAAGGGGCTTCCTGTGACTACCTGTGACTTTTGTTCTCTGAAATTGGTGGCAACTTATAAGAATACATCACACTTGTGTGTCTTTAAAAAGACAATAAGCAGTATCTGTCACCTGCCTGGAGCCAGGTACATCATCACCATAGCAATGGACCATTCAGACAATAGTTTCATTGAAGGAGAGTCATATGCTGTCTGAATAATTGAAAAGGCACCTCCAGCATTCAAGTGGAGCTTTAACTTGGCATTAACTAACAACAGGTGGATGCTGGCTAGCCAAGTGAGTAGAACAGAACTCTATTAAGATTTAATATTACTGTAATAGGGCACAGAAAACACCTACAAACGATCGTTACATTCAATTGTACCATCATCTACAGAGGCCACTCAGTGTTCTGGGGTTTGGCATGGCTGGGGTTGCGGGGTGGGTAGCTATCTCCCCTGGGCTCCCTCTTATTTTAAACCACTCACTGATTTCTTCATCCATGTAATAGTTGCAGCATCTAGGTCCTAAATCTCTTGGCAGAATGTAAGGACACCAGCTTTGGTCTTTGCTCTTGATTAAATGCATGGTCTCTAGAGCCAGAGAACTTTGAGTGCAAATCTTGGCTCGGGTACTTATTGACTACGTGATTAACTTCATTTGTGTGCCTCAGTTTCATTTTCTGTAAGTCAGACATAGTAATGATAGCAATTTCAGGTGTGTGTGTGTGTGTGTGTGTGTGTGTGTGTTTTTGTGATGATTTGTGATCCCTTTAGGGGAAAGCCTGCCACTTAGGAAGTGCTTCATTACTGGATCTTGAAGTTCAGGAATTGCAAACTGGAGTATTTTTCTTGATAATCAGTGTCTTAAAAAACAAATTTAAACACCTTTAGAGGAGCAGGTACCATCCAGTTCCTCAGGCCCCGCTAATCTCCATGGCTTTGATACTTTTCCCATTTGCATATTTTTCATAATCTACTGACCCTTATATATTTTTGAGTCTACAGACCCCAGTGCAGCCCAATTTTAGAAAGCACTTCATATTATGGGCTAATGATGGGAGGGAGGACGGTTTTTTCTAGTCTTTGAAACTAAGAACAATCTGCCTATATGGCGGCAGGATAAACATTTGTGTGGTTGGAAGAGGCTAATCAGATCTCAGTGATTTTGAAACTCCACAATTTAAGAATAATTCTTGGCTGGGCACAGTGGCTCACACCTGTCATCCAAGGCTAAAGGATCACTTGAGCCCGGGAGTTTGAGACCAGCTTGGGCAACATAGTGAGACCCTGTCTCTATACAAAACAATTTTAAAAAATTAGCTAGGCATGGTGGCATGAGAACCCATAGTCCCAGCTGCTCAGGAGGCTGAGGCAGGAGGATTGCTTGAGCCCGGGAGGTTGAGGCTGCAGTGAGCTGTGATTGTGCCATTGCACTCCAACCTGGGTGACAGAATGAAACCTCACCTCAAAAAAAAAAAAAAAAAAAAAAAAAAACCAGAATAATTCCTTTGGGTGAAGTGCCATGGGATTGGGGATATTCAGGGAAGCAGGAACTAGTAAGGTCAGTTTCAGATATAAGTGACACCTTGAGGTCCAGAGATAAAGCCCCTGTTAATTTCTGACCCAGGCAAAATATTGCAGTGTTGTGTGAACCAGGTGGAAGATGAGTCTTTATTCCAACTAAGTGTGGCCCTCAAATGAACCCTCAGTGGTGTTAAAGCAAACTAAATATGGCCTGAGAAGGACTCCATAGTTCTATATTTGAATGCTTGTGATGAAATGTAACCTAGCTTAATAGTCGGACAAAACAGAAAACCTAACTTAGTAGTATGCACCTTTAACAATAGCTGAGTGTTGGCCAATCCCAGAGGCCATACTTCAACCACTCATAGACTGCTGAGTTTTCAACTGTGTTTAAATAAGGCAAACGCTGAGCTGTAACCAAGCTCACTGTTTCTGTACCTCACTTCCTACTCCTGTACGTCACTCTACCCTTTTTGTCTATAGATTTGTTCTGACCACTGGGCACCCTTGGAGACTGTGAATCTGCTGTGATTCTGCCCAATTTGCGAATCGTTCATTGCTCAATTAAACTCCTTTAAATTTAGTTCAGCTGAAGTTTTTCTTTTATCAGTGGGCTGGGCCTCTTTACTGTGAATCAGGCAATGTCCATGGTGCTTTGTCACAGCAGTTCTTTTCTTCTCTAGCTAGCTCATGTTTGTCAGAGTTGGTTTTGGAAAACATTAGACTTGCAGGTAGGCAGGAGTGACAATGAAGGTGTTCATTCCTGTACCCTTCCCCCATCGTTTGCACATGACCCAAGCTGGTTTGTTTTCAGGAAGCAGGGGACATAGCAAAAATAAATTCAGAATAAGGCTAATTATGTTCAATGACAAGGCTAGCACCAAGCTGTTTTTAAACATAAATTCAGTCACTCAGACCACACAATTGAATCCCGCAGCAAAAGCGCAGAGAGTTCTCTGAAAGCTACTCACAGCTGTTACAGTTCATTCCAGCCCCTCCCGGAAAATTCCAGAGGACATATGCCCTAGACACTGCATGCCCTGTATGTCCTGATGTTAATCCCCAGAAGAAAACTTGATTGGATTCAATGACAAAGCTAGCATCAAGCTGTTTTTAAATTAAACTCTCCTTGTTAAGGAAAAGGGAACTATCTGTGGCCCATGACTTTTGAACTTAGAAATATCTATATGGCCCATTAAAAATCAGCCTCATTCATTTGTTTGTTTGTTGCTTTGCCTCATTTTGCTTTGCTTTCTTATATGTAGGGATAACTTGAAGCAACATTGGAAAATATTGGAAGTATGTCTTCACCACTCTTTCTCTCTGTACCTTTCTTTAGCCTTTTGAGGTAACAATATTCAATGAGCCAGATCCTTGGCTGATAATGGCTAGGCTACTAAACAGTTGAGCTAGAGAACTTAA
Source organism: Nomascus leucogenys (assembly GCF_006542625.1). Lineage (NCBI taxonomy): Eukaryota > Metazoa > Chordata > Mammalia > Primates > Hylobatidae > Nomascus > Nomascus leucogenys. The sequence goes on from NC_044390.1 coordinate 72,865,376, forward strand.
GGAAAGTTACTTTCCCTTTTGAGGCCACAGCTATGCCATCAATAAAACGAAGAGTTGGACCTGTTGATCTAACACCAATTAATGTGCTGTTAGTTTCTCTGCTGAACCTCTTGCCCTAGAAAAGAGTTCACTCATGCATGGACCTTGTTGCAGCTACTTTCCATCCCTGTGCCCAGGGCTGACATCACTAATCAATCATATCCCTCTTTCTGAGCGTAGACTCAGCCTCATGCCCCTTTTAACACACCACTCTAAGAAGCCAACACCAATGGAATAGCGTTGTACTCAAGTAGAACACCCTTTGCCCTCCCAACTCTGTGACTATTCTGACCCCCTCCCTACCATTAAATCATACTTGTTTATGTTGAATTAGCCATTTTTTCCCTCCATCTTAAAGATGGTGAGGTGGGACTCACTGAATCCAGTGCTTCTTTGAGCTTGGACATTCTGGGTATCTATCATTCTCAGGCTGACCTTATGTATTTTTATTGGGATAAAGATACCAAAACTAAAAATTGAGACACAATGTTATGCCTCCAGATATGCTACCTTGTTTTATCAGTTCTTCAAAGTCCAGAATTAAAGAATCTCTCTGTGAATTGTCATGTCATGAGCCAGGTGAACCATACTAGACAAGTAGAGTCAAACCTCTATAACCCAGAGTGGGAGAAATCAGGTAAGTAAAGCACTTCTCTCTGCAAACACATCCATTTGTCTGAATAAGGCTTTTTCTATCTGATGCTACTAGAGGTACATGAAAAGGTAATCAGAAAAGTCCTCTAAATTGAGGAAAGTATTTGTAGGGAAGCAGGATGGACACATCACATATTGTAGGAATAAAATGACCCTTAAGTTCAGTTTGCAATATGCTTATAACTGGAGAGTAGCAGTTTTTTGAAGTATGTCAAGACTATGGCTAGATCTAAGTAAGACAGCAGTAGAAAAAATAAAGAAAAGAAAAGGAATGCAACAGACCCCAGAAGTTTATTCTTGTCAAAAATGTGCTTTTATACATGAACTATAATTAGGGTGACAACAAAAGTTATTGCCCAAACCAGGACATGTTTGAGAGTGAAAGGGGCATTATTAATAATTGCACTGGGACGACAGGTGTAAGCCAGGACAGATGACACCCCAGCCATGTTCCTACCCCTTGCAGAAACTTTTGAGTGTGTGTGAATCAGAAGGCAGTAAATAAAGAAAATATATTTGACAGGGGCACAAAGTCTATGAACACCACCTTCCTTCTTATTCAGGGCAATAGGCATGAGGCAAAGGTAAGATAAAGACATGAGGAAGAATTTTAACAATAGGTAGTGTTTAAAAACCAATCTGTTGTTTATAATCTATTTTTGTTTCAAAGTAGGGTGAACTGAAGAAAAAATTCACTTAAAATGAATTTTTACATTACTAGATGAGAATGCAATTCTCAAAGAGTAAGAAATCCCAATCATAGTTTTGAAACCAGCTAGGTAGCTCTAACAATCAGAAGTTTCCATCCGGCCCCAAAGAAGTCACATTTCTGTGTTCAGGACACTTCAGGATGTTGCCACAAGGATCTCTTGACTCTCTTTGCATCATCTCAGGTTTCCTAGAAGAAAAAACTAAGATTATTTAATCTCATAAAAATTCTGAGTGTTTCATAAATTGGCTGCTTCATTTTTACAAATATCGAAACAGGATCAGAGATTACCTGCCCAAGATAACCCCGTTAAACACAGACGTGGATTCAAACTCACCACGTTTTGCTCTTCCCATATTTACTAGGACAAAGGTATCAAACAAAAAACGGCAAAACATAGACTCATTCATCAGCCCTTCAATATTTATTGAGTGCCTACCTTTTATCAGACATTGTCCTATGTACTAGGGATACAGAGATGAGATGAGATGAGCCTAAAACAGTGCCCTGACACTTATATTCTGGTGTGTGCGGTGGGAAGAGCATTATTGGCAGAACATGCAAAGGTTGTGAAAAAATGATCTCTTGGTTGTGTTCAGGGAATGTCAAAGATACTAATCCAGCTGTAGAGAAGTGAGATAAAGAAGGCTGGAGAGAGAACCACGGAAGAGAGTTTGTGGGGCCCTGTAGCCCCAGGTAAAGACTTGGCATTCCAAGTAGAATGAGAAATCAGGAAAATGTCACGATGTTATTTATAGCAGTGGGAAGCCTGGACTCTAGGGGCCAAAAGAGGCAGCAGAAAGACCTGTGAAGAGGCGCCCACGGTCTTCACAGGTGCTAGATATAATGGTGTTAGGTGAGAGAATTAGCAGTGGAGGTGGTGAGACGTGGATACAGAAAGGGTGCACTCCCAAGGCCATGGGGAAGGATTTGCTAATAGATTAGATGCTGGCCTTGGGCGCCAGAAAGGCACCAAGGAACTCCTGTTAGCGGAACTACGAATGCAGACTGGGAACAGGAGCAGGAGGCTGAGCAGGCAGGCGGGACCTCATTTTGAAGTTCTTTTCAAATGGAAGGATTTCAGATGTTCAGGGAACCCGTGGGGAGTTTTAAGTAAAGGAGGAAAATCATTCCATTTTCCTTTTGGAGAGATCACTCTGGTGGCAGTGTTTGGAATGGATTAGGGAAAGGAGGAGAGGAGAAGCAGTGAAAGCAGCTGGGAAATTAAATGCTGAGTTAGGTGGGGGATTATGAAGGCTTGGACTGAGACAGTGGCCATGGGGATAAGGAAGAGAGGCTGCATTTGAAATATTTATGGGGCAAGGGAGTTAATTAAAAAACTGTGGCTTACTAGATGTGAAAAGAGAAGGAGAAGATTAAAATAGTCTCCCTTTTCTGAACATTCTGAAGTCTGGGAAGTTCAAGAATCTCAGCAAATCCCAGATTTTCTTAAAGGGCCAGTAAATATAAATTAATGAACAGTTTTTAAAAAATCTTCGAAGAAATATAAAGGGTTTTTAAAAGAGCAGAGGCAAGATATTTATTTTTGTATTGGACATTTTTTTGTATCGGGTCCAGAATTTAAAGGTATACCAAGAGTTTGAATTGTAGTGATCATTCCGTTGACTTGACATACCATAAATAAGTGTAGCCATTATATAGGGTGGCACTTTAACACACTCTAATGTGTTGTCTGTCTCAAGAGGTTGCCTTGGAAGTTTACAGTCTGACTGTAATGATGCTGCCCATCATTTCTGCAAATTTTCTACCCTTTTTGAAGGAGGTTATTTTTAAAGTCAGCTGGGCATTGCATTAGAAAGAATTCCCACTACTTTGGCCACCAACCTAATTTTTACTTTAAAATAGAAACACCCTGGCCAGGTGCTGTGGCTCATGTCTGTAATCCCAACACTTTGGGAGGCTGAGGCAGGTGAATCATTTGAGGCCAGGAGTTTGAGACTAGCCTGGCCAACATGACGAAACCCTAAAATTACAAAAATACAAAATTACTACTAAAATTACAAAATTACTACTAAAAATTACAAAAATACAAAATATAGCCAGGTATGGTGGCATGCGCCTGTAATTCCAGCTACTTGGGAGGCTGAGGCAGGAGAATCTTTTGAACCCAGGAGGCAGAGGTTGCAGTGAGCTGAGATCACGCCACTGTACTCTAGCCTGGGCAACATAGTGAGGTCTCAAAAAAAAAAAAAAAAAATAGAAACACTCATCTCCATTGTCCACTTTGTTCACACAACTTGACTGTTTCAAAAAAGTCACGTCAGTGTACAAAGGATGAAAATTTCCTTCATTGAGGTTATGTAAGATGGCAGTGCTGCGGGTTCTTAAAGCTGTATGGAATCAAAGTATCAAAGTTTCCTCTAAGTCATGGGGATTCTTTCTGGTATCTGGGCCTTTGGGCTTCTTCTGGCTTCAGGGCTCTTCCTCCCTCCCACCTTTATTTTCACAACTTGTCTTTCAGAATCGGTTGAGCTCTCTGTGTCCCTAGAATTCATCCTCAGACCTCCAAGGCCGTATTGTTTGTCCTGTGCACTCCTCGGCCTCCAATGTTTACCTCTTTCCCCACCATATTGTAATATTCTATCAGCTGCTCTCGCCACTTATATGTGATCTCTTAGAGAATTGGAATTGATCTCTTCATAGCCTCTAGCACTTAGCATAGGGCCTAAGTGCTAAATCAATATATATGCTTAATAACTGAATAATGGCTAGCTCTAAGGATTAAAACAGTGTTTTTCCTTTTTTTAAACAAAAAGAAAAAAAGCAACCTCAAAACAGTTAATCTAAACTCTCTTGGTAACAACTTTAGCCAGGGAGTACTTGTTTGGAGGTACATACATACTCTGACATCTGGGTGTCTGAATTATTTTATTGGTCGTATAGAATAATAGGAGTCCATTTTAAAGGTACATTTTTAATTGGCATATCTCTAACCACAATAGCAGCAGCGACTAATCTTAGGCAACTGGCTTTGCACCAGCTCCTATGGCAGAAACCACCAGTTATTCCTTACTAACAGAACCCCCATTTCATTGACAGTAATGATGCACATGTCTACATGCTCTTTTGAGTTGGCTCTGGCCTTGTGACCAAGTTCCAGCCAGTGAGCTGGAACAAAGATGTTGAGAAGGACTTCCAGAGGGCTTCCTAAAAGGTAGACAGACATTCTGGGAAAGCTCTTTTCCCCATTCTCAATTGTCTTAGTCCATTTGGGCTGCTACAACAAGATGCTATAAACTCAGTGGTTTATAAATAATAAATTTATTTCTCACAGTCTAGAGGCTGGGAAGCCCAAGATCAAGGTGCTGGCAGATTTGGTGTCTGGTGGGGTCCTATTTCCCGGTTCATAGATAGTGACTTCTCCATGTGTCCTCACATGATGGAAGGGGCAAGGGAGCTCTTGGGAACCTCTTATAAGGGCACTAATCCTATTCATGAGGCCACCATCCTCATGACCTAATCACCTCTCAAAGGCACCCCCTCCTAATACCATCACCTTGGGGTTAATGGTTCAACATTCATATGTTGTAACATATGAATTTGTGGGGGGACATAAGCATTTGGTCAGTCACACTGGTACTTGCACTGAGCCATTTTGGACCATGAGATTACCTAGAAGGAGCAGTCTGTCTGTAAGATGCCAGAGCCAAAAGAACAAATTCTGAATCCCTGTGATGTCATGGAACCAACATCTTAGCAGCAATCTGCTATCTCCAAACATTAAAAAAAATTTTTTTTGAGACAGTATGTTGCTTTTTCACCCAGGCTGGAGTGCAGTGGTGCGATCATAGCTCACTGTAACCCCAAACTCCTGGGCTCAAGAGATCCTCCCACTTCAACCTCCCAAGTAGCTGGGACTACAGGTGCATGCCACCACACTGGGCTAATTTAAAAAAATTTTTTTTTAGAGATGGGATCTCACCATGTTGCCTGGGCTGGTCTTGAACTCCTGGCCTCAAGCAATCCTCCTGCCTTGGCCTCCCAAAGCACTAGGATTACAGGCATGAGTCACTACTCCCAGCCTGCAGGTGTCTTTGCATGTGGAAATGAAGCCTTGTGCAGTTAAGCTGTTGTTATTTTGGATTTTCTATACCAGGCAGCTACGCTTATTCCTAATGAGCTTAGGTGTTTTGCAGAGAATATTTCCGTTAACCTTTACCATACCCCTGTGAGTTAGGGGTTATTGTCCCCACTTTTCAGTTGAGGAAATGGAGATAGCAGAGTTGAGTTTGAACCATGACTGCTTGACTCTAGATTCTGTTATTATATGAGAATGGGCCTCCGTTTTGAATGATTTAAGCATCTCCACCTATATGGAATTGTTGACTCTATACTTTCCTATACATTTCTTTAGATCACTCTTCTTTTTATCTTCTTTCACGTGTTTTCATGTGATCAGAATTTATGGTTGGATAGGAAACCAGAGGGACTTTGTTTTTAAAGTTTTCGGCCCAAAGAATGAGGCCAAATAACATGTGGCTCAACCAAAGGGCACGTTCTATTACTCTCCGAGCATCTGTATAGTTGGAGTTTGTTTTAGAGAGACACTGACACTTCCTTTGTCCTGCTTCATCTTCATGATGCTCTGAGAGCAAGACAGAACGACTGATGTTTCTGTTATTTAATGAATGAGAAGACTGGGCCAGTCTAAGTATGTTGACCACTTTTCATTGTGTACGCAGGGTCCAATACCTGAAGTCACTCTGTCCTGTCTGGGGAGTTTTGGAGACCAATGTAGTCAGTAATACACTGGAAGAATTTTAGAACTCACGAGACCCTCTCTAATATCACTCTCTCAATGTATTTCTTTTAATTCAATTCTAATTATCAAAACTTATATAAAATATTTATACCAAGAATTTCGAAGAACTCTAAAGTAATCGGAAAGGATAAGATTACAGGTAATTTTTCACCTGTTTGTTGGGGTTGTAAAAGGGCCATGAGGCAAACTTACTTTATCTGGACTTCATCTGCCACATATTATGCATTTGTAAAGAGATAATTCAATTTGTAACAAATATCTCTTGGATTCCTTTATAAGATATTTAGCTTAGCCATGTCGTTCCCTTTCATCTAGTGAAACTCACTCTAGCTCTTAAGAGGATCATGTCATTTTGCACATCAGTGAATAGCCTCACATCTCCCGTTTCTACTCACAGCAAACACCCTTGAGGTTAGAGCTTGATGGTTAAGCACAAAGAGTCCCAGTGCCCTAAGATTCCACAGATGCCTGTTGAATTACCAGGATGCTCACAGACTGCAAATACTTAACAAAAGGAGTTTCTCCTCCTTGACACCCCCCTCACCCTCGCCCTCAACACTCTCACTCCCACCACAAGTGAAAGAGAAAAAAAATCCCACTTCAAACAGTGCACCTGGCTATAATCTTTTCTACTTCAACTAATTGCGATTTCCAGTGGCATGAGGTTGGGGGACGGGGAGGGGGTGGAGACTTCACTGGCTAATAATGAAGTATCAAACCACAAAATGATTTCATACGGTCGATTGTTCCATTCCAGGGCAGCCAACATCTTACATTAATTTTCAGTTGCAGGAACTATAGTTCTCATACAAAGAAATACATTCCTAACAAGGTACAGGAATTAATTTTCAAAATGGCCTTCATGCAAAAGCAGGCAAAGAGTTTCAAGTTGTTTCAGAGTTTCAGAATGACTTTTACAGATGTCTGAAAATCACTCAGCTTCTGGACTTTTAAAAAGCATTCATGTTCTTAAAAGAGGTGAACCCGTTTTTAGAATTGACCAAGGTTTGAATTACACTTTTGTGTTTGTAACTATTTGTTTAACATCTATCTAGCCAGATTGTACATGTCATGTGGACAGAAACTTTGTCTAGTTTTATTCACCACCTTATCAGTATTCAGCAGAGTGCCTGTAACATAGTAGATGTTCAATGAATATTATTGATTTCATGAATGAATGAAATCCCAAGGCTATAGATAATTCTTTCAGTGTTTGCTGTAATAATATCCTGTTGCCAAATGGCCAGAAGGGAAGAGACAGAAGGATGGGAATTTATAAAATTTTATAAATGTTATTGTTTATAGAATGCCTTATGTAAGTGGAAATATTTTCACACATAGTAATAATAATGGTGATTATCGGTAGCAGTAGAGTTATTATTAGTAAGAGTCATAGGGTAGTGGTAGTAGCCTTGAGTGATTATTATATGCCAGGTGTTGGGCTTAGCTCTTTGCATGAATCACATTTTATATTCACAGTTCTCTGTAGGGTAGTTATTTATATTATCCCCATTTCACAGATGAGAAAACTGAGGCATGGACACATAAATAACTTTTTCAAAGTTCCAGGATCACATGGGTAGGAAATAGCAGATTTTGAACTAAACTTTATCCCATCTGTAGCCCATTTTCCCCTTTTTCCCTTTCCGTTCCCTTTCGTTTTCTTAGAATAGCATATTGATGGTAGACATTGCAGTTTGGCTCTTTAAGCATCTATCCCAGGTCCCTTCTCCCTGACTTTCCTAACCTATGAAACTAGAAAGCTAGACACTTTATTTCTCAGCATCCTCTGCACAACAGCTGGCCATGTGACACAGTTTGGGGCAAAGAGTTAGAAGTGGAAGTCAGCAGAGAGAGGCCGTGACTGAAGACTTGGAAAAGCTCTTGATTTCTCAAAAAAAGGGACAAGGTAGCTAGCATTCCCCCATTTCCCATCTGCTTCATTCATTCTTGAATGTGATATTTGTCTGTCAGGGGGTGCAGAAGCCCTTTCGTAACAATGAGGCTGAGAGAATCACAGGACAGTCAGCCCCAGCATAGTGTGCTGGCTGCACCAACCCCAGTCACGCTTTACATGTTGACGTCTTACTACATCAGGTAAACAAACCCTGATTTGTTTCAGCCATGGTGAATCTAGCTCGCATGATTTGTAGTTAAAATCATTACAGCAGAATCCAATATGCATCTTCTAAAGTTAAGGCTGAGACTTAGGAAGCTGCTTCAGGGGCAACGGGAGGAAACTGGCTTTTGGTGATGAAACACAAAGTAATCTCACTTGTCTTGATGTTGAATCTTGCAGAGTGGGGATATTGAAATCTCAAGTCAGATAGAATGCACTAGATTGTGAAATAAGGTATAAATATCTATATTTGCCATTGTCTTTCCAAAATAATCCTGGGCAGCAAGTGTTGCTAATAAAAAAGTATTAAGTCCATGCTTTGCAAATTGTAATCAGATTAAAAGAAAAAGAAATCCAGAGACAAAGAGGAAACCTGATAATCCATGCATGGATATCCATACATTTAAAAGGACCCCGCATCATTGCTGAAAAAGCCCAAAGAGCTTTTGTGGCCTGACGTGGAGAACTCACAGGGACTGTGATCAGTCGTTTAAGAGGTTGCGTAAATTCCTGCCATTCTTTTTGCTCTTTGTTACAGTAAAAAGAAAAATTTCTTAAAACTTGCCTGAGTGGTAATCTCAAATTAAGGAGTTTCTCCTGTCGCATATTTGTGAGCCTGCTGGTAGCTCTCTACTGGTACATGTGGCTCTTTTGTCAATTTGGAATGATCTCTTCTGTCTGGATAGGACGTTCTTGGCCTTTAGGAGAGAGAGATTATGTTTATTCTGAACTATGGCATAAATTAATCTGGCAATTTGTTTCTCCAAATCATTCAATTCAGTTCCTTCATTCATTCAACATCACGAGAGACACTTAAGAGCTGTGTTTCTTGGAATGCTGCCTTGCTGGCAGTCAGAAATGGCTTGATAGTTTCCAAGGAAAAATTGATGACTTAAGCTTATTGATATTTATTTGCAAATTCAAAATGTAAAATAATTGTGGTTGTCACAGATTCCATTATATTTTTACAGGTTGTCTTGCTAATATTCACTTAACTTGACTAGTGTGTTTTTACCTCATTTGCATATTTGCTGAAATGAGAATTTGCTGAGTTCTCATTTCCCATCATTATTGTGTGTCTTTACAATTCTCATAAATAGATAAGTGTCTCAAAGGTGATTGGCTGAACATAATGTTAATGATGACAATAGGTACATAGTTACTATAGCTCAAAATAATGTCCTATACATGAACAGGAAATAGAATTTGAATGTAAATGTGAATATGTATGTCTTGGAACAAGTGAGTATGTGTGCTAATGTGACAAGTTTCTGACAGTTCCCCCCGCTCCACAAATGTATGCATAGGAAGAATCAGAATGAATTTCTGAGGGTACATTTTACTGTAGGCAAATTGCACCCAAGTAATCCTGACTTGAGAAATGAATGAATGAATGAATGACTATCTGAAGGTCGGTTACATTACTTGTCAACACCTAGGCTATTATGTGTTTTGAAATTTTTAGAATAGAAACATTAGCCCAACAGCAATTTCACTTAATTTTTAAACAAGTCTTGATGATATGATAGTTTAGCACTTGAATTTATCTAAAACAAGGTCAGAATAATGCTTTTCGATACGAAATTGGTGAATTAGTTAAGTCAGTGAAGAGACAAAAGTTCTCGAAGTATCATCCAAATTCATATTTAGCCATACTGTGGTTAAGATGATTATAATAAAAAATACTATGCCCTCAAGTTAATGAAAAATACTATGCCCTGAGAGAAATCAGGAGCCTTTGGTGAGACTTTTATTCAGTGACACTTTTGGACTTATTATTGGTAGTGCACAAGGGAAAGAAGTTGCTATGGCTTCATTGTTAGATGAATCTATTGATATGCAGAGTGTGAACCAGCTCCTAGCCTTTATGCAGGACACGTATGAGGGGAAAGTGCAAGACAACATCTTGTTTCATTTAATTACTTAAAGCCCCTGTCACAGGAGAGGGCATTTCCATGCAGTTAACAGTTATTCTGTGATTCATGCGCTGGCTGCAAGAGGTGGCTAGACTCAGTAGTGAAGCATATCTACACAAATAAAAGAGCTGCACTGAATGCCAGGTCACACACTGCTGGATCCAAAGAGAACTGGCAGACACAACTCCAAGGAACACTATTGGCTTTGTGCTCCAGGGAAATACAACGTCTGTGTGACCACTCAAAGTTGTACAACAAGGTGGCCTCAACTCTGCCTCCTGCTCTTGATTCAGGGTTGAAAGAATTGGTGAAAATCACAAGTCCACACAACTCCATCTAGTGAGTATATGTCTCTTCTAGCTCTTTGTTATTAACTAAGCAGTGAGTAATAAATAACATTTTGCTTTCTGGCACTGGAGTATGCTAGTTTTTGAGGGAGAAGGTATTCTTACAATTTTTTTTTTCAAATGAAAGATGAGGGGGAAAAACCCACATTTTTCTATGACATTATAATACCTTTTAAAAAATTCATTTTAAGTGGTTTGCTCAAGCAGACTGTCTCAATATACATACTCCAGTTTCAAAATGCTATGACTATAAATGTCAAGAATTAGATAAGATATTAGGATTACTTAAGAAAACCAAAGTGGAACAAACACTTCCATTACTGGGAATTTGATTCATTTCCAATGCTTGCTAATTTTCTTTGCTTGTTGAAAATAATCACTGATGCTATATTATTGGCTGTATTTTAAAACCACATCCCAATGCTCCAACGTGCCATAAAGAAATACTTTTGAGAACAGAAGGCAACAAATGGGTCTATTAGGAATTCACTGAATCATCTCCCAAGTTGAAAAGTATAGTTTCTAGCTTTTGGATAAGATTTGTTTAACAACTAGATATCCAAACTATTATGTGCCTGTTGCCATCCCCAACCACTTTCCTCTATGCTCAAACAGGTTAAACATGTATAAATACAGGTACATATGCTCTTGCTTTGCTCATTTTTTTTTATTAACAAAAGAAGATATTATACCATGCATTTTACTCTGCAACTTGCTTTTTAATCACTCCAAATTATAGCATGGGTAACTCTCCACACCAATAGATTTAAAAATGTATTTAGAACAATCTAATGTTGTAAATGAAATAATATAATCAAAAAGAAACCAACTGAATGTAGGACTTATCTCAAATGGAGAACAATTGCGAATGAATCCCTCATTAATATGACAAAACCCTGTTATCAAGCCTGAAATTTTATGTTAACAGCTCATCATTTAAAAACTATGATATGTCAGCCGGGCTCAGTGGCTCGCGCCTGTAATCCCAGCACTTTGGGAAGCTGAGGCAGGCGGATCACGAGGTCAGGAGATCAAGACCATCCTGGCTAACACGGTGAAACCCCATCTCTGCTAAAAATACAGAAACAAAGTTAGCTGGGCATGGTGGCGGGCGCCTGTAGTCCCAGCTACTTGGGAGGCTAAGATGGGAGAATGGCGTGAACCTGGGAGGTGGAGCTGGCAGTGAGCCGAGATTCTGCCACTGCACTCCAGCCTCAGCGACAGAGTGAGACTCCATCTCAAAAAAAAAAAAAAAAAAAAAAAAAAAAAAAACGACAACGAAACTACATGTCTTTTGAACAGTTATTGAGGTATAATTGACATATAATAAACTGCAAATATTTAAAGTATATAATTTGATAAGTTTGGGGATAGAAATATACCTATGAAGCCATTGCTACAATCAAGATAATGAACATATCTATCAACTCAAAAAGTTTGCTCATGTGTAATCATTCATGTATAAGTTCTCTCTCCAGCCCCACTTGGTTTCTCATCTCTAGCAAGCTACTGGTTTTCTTTCTGTCGTTATAGATTACTTTGTATTTTCTAGATTTTTATCTAAATAGAATCATAGCATGTACTCTTTTTTGGTTTGGATTTTCTCCAGTGTAACTATTTTGTATTGTACGTGTCCTTTTTTATTGTTAAGGAGTGTCCCTTTACATGTATATACAGTCAGCCCCCTCGGTATTGGCAGCTTCTGCATCCTTGGATTCAACTAACTGTGATAAAAAATATTCAGAAAAGAAAGAACAATAGAAAATAACAATACAGCAATAAAAAATAATGCAAATAAAAAATACCGTAAAACAACTATTTATGTAGCATTTATATTATATTAAGTATTGTAAGTAGACAGGACTTAAAGTATATGAGAGGATGTCTGTAGGTTATGTGCAAATACTAGACCATTTCATGTAAGAGACTTGAGCGTTCGCAGATTTTGGTATCCAAGGGAGGTCCTGCAACCAATCCCTCATAGATACTGAGGGACTACTGTATTACAATGTATATATCCAGTTACTGATGGACATTTGAGTTACTTCCAGTTTGGGGCAACTGTAAATCAAACTGCTGTGGATTGTTTTCCAAAGTGGTTGTACGATTTTACACTCTCACTAATAGTGTATGAGAGTTCTTTCATATTCTTGCATGATCAATCTTTTTAATATTAGCAATTCTAATTGGGACATAATGGTATCTCACTGTAGTTTTAATTTGAATTTCCCTCTTAATAATGTTAATCATCTTTTCATATGCTTATTTACCATCTGTATCTCTTCTTATATAAAATATCAATTCAAATCTTTTGTCTATCCTTAGTGGGTTGTTTTCTTATTGAGTTTTAAGAATGTTTTCTATATTCTTGAGCTAAGTTTGTTACCAGATATGTGGTTAGCAAATACTTTTTTCAGTCTGTGCCTTGTCTTTTTGTTCTCTTTGCAGTGTTTTTCTTGAAAAGAAGTTCTACTTAAAAGTTCAATTTATTCTTCTTTTATGGATTAAGCTACTAGTATCATATCTAGGACATCTTAGCCTAATCCAAGTCACAAAAATTTTCTCATATGAAATATTTGTATATGTTACAAATTATGACTCAGTTTCCTTCATCTTCCTCCTCTTCCTTCTTGCAAATATCCTAGCACCATCTCAGTTGGAATTAGAAGTTCAGATTTATCATTTTAGAAGTAATATAACAAAAACTATGTCTGCATTGGTTCTGAATTCCCATTACCTTGGCAGAGGATGTCAACATTTTTGGAAGCTTGTCTTTTGAACTGAGGCTTAGGGAATTAATATAATTTCAGGATGAGTATACATTAGACAGATAAAACAAAGAAAGGGAGGAAAGTCATTCTAGGCAGAAATTACAAAGACAAAGTGACCTGAAAGGCATGCCATGTGAAGGAACTTCAGGAAACTTAAAATGATTGCATTACCAAAAATGAGTGTCAAAAGAAAGGCTCAATATTGGGATCTACATAGGAAGCATGTAACTCTTTTTTCGGATGTACTTTGCTTTGGCACACAGGACAACTTACCCATTTTGCACCATACGAATTTTAAAGGCAGCTTCTTGTTTGTATTCTCTGAAAAGAAAACCCACTTCACACTGCTTAATAAGAAATACAGGTTTTTCTGAATATTTTGTAGAAATAATAGAGGTGGGAGTTTACAGTGTGTAGCAAGCACTCAGCATTTTATTAGAAAGTTCTCTGTGCAACATGTATTTGCTGATTCTTCTCACCTTCCAAGTAGTTGCTGCATCTACTCTCCACTCTCCAACTGCCCTCCTTTTCCCAAAGCTCATATTCTGTTAATGCCCAGATCTACCCTAGGGCCCTTTCATCTCTCCCTTATTTTTAGGCAATATAATTTAGCTACTTTTTTCTGGCATCTGTCTCCAAGGCTGAATATCTCTGCTGTATCCTTAATACTGCTTTCAGAATGTAAAAGCCATTACACTGAGGATGAACACAAAATCTTTTCCCATTGCTAGAATCTGGCATCCCTAGAAAAAGAAATAATAGATTTTTTTCCTCTGTTAGAAGTACAATTGATAAGCATATGAAGGCCTGCATATAAGAAGTGAAGAAGAGTTAAAATGAAAACTTGGCTGCTTGTTTGATTTCTTGTTTGTGGGATTAGAGTCTGTTCTCAGTTTATTTTCTTTTATTCTCCTTCATCATGATCTACAGCTTAATAACCATTGTATACATTAGTGAATGAAGGAAGAAACAGAGTATGAAAGGAATGAAATGTAGAGAAAAGCAAAGAAGCATTAGGATGGAGGAAAGGAGATGAATTCAGTGTTGAATTTGAAATACTTACATTAGTTCCAGATTGAGGAATTCAATAAGCGTTAGTCAGTTATTGCTACTCTAATAATGATGCAGCATAAACAATACCAAAATATCATGGCATATAACAACAAACATTTATTTCTCTCATTTATAGGTTTATGGGTCAGCTGACATTTAGCTGACATTGTCTGGTCATGGTTGAATTTAGCTGGTTGGCTCCAGGCTGCAGGTGAGGTTGGAGTCTGCTCCAGGTGTCTCATTCTGGGACCAGCAGCTCATAGGGTATATTCTTCCCTTGCTGATGGCAGAAGCACATGAGGCCAAGCCACATCATGCAAGGACATTTAAAACTTCTCCTTGTTTCATGACCATGAACATTCCGTTGGCCAAAACAAGTCACATGGCAAAGCTCAACATCAAAGTGGTGGGGAAATGAACTTCACCCACTCTAGTGAGCGATCTTGCTGAACTACTGGCACAGGATATGGTTGTATTATCCTTTAACTGAGAGGCTTAAAGAATTGGGAGGAACAATTCAGTGTACCATAAATAGGCAGTTGAAAGGTGGGACTGGAGTTCAAAAGTGAGGAATTCATAGTTGATAGTGGAAGCCTTAGGCATATTTTTCAGCACACAGAAGGGAGGGTATTGAATGATAAGACTGGCGCTGGAACCTTAGGATATGCCTCATTTACGAAGTTAAGTGCAGGATAAGGAGTATGAGAAGAACACTAGGAGGGTGGACTCAAAAGTGTAAAAGGGAGTTTTGTCAGAAGAAACAATCCAAGGCTTTACAAGAAATTTTAATTGGTCTAATGATAAGCATTTCATGATTTTTTCCCTCTACTCCCAACCCTCTACTTTTTTACTCAGCCAGATAAGAGAACTGAAGTATCTGCTGAAGTCTCTGATCCCATTTTCTTACCACTTTATTCTTATTATAGCAAAACAAGTATTATAAAGGAGCAGATAGAGTTAATTTTGGCTCTCTGTTAGGCCGTTAAAACATACACAAAGAGGGTTATTCACTAGTCCACAAAGCTTCTATATACAAACACATACACATATATCTAAATTTAGTATATGTTTACTATGAAGGATCTTAAATATCACATATTAAATATGTTGTATGGTCACCCTCATGGAATAATGCACACTTTTATTCATTCGCTGTGACTCATCACTTCATAAGCACTGGGAGGACACTAACCACAACTGTGCAAAAGCTTCCATAATAAAACCATAATGGGCACTGCACAAATTGCCTTTTTTAGATTTGGGGTTTCATTGCAATTGGGAATTTTGGACGAATTTTCTTGAGGCTTGGCTTAAGGAACTCTCAGTTGCTCTTGGAAAATCCTGAATCTGGTATATGGCTTTAGGTAGAAGATATGCTCTAAAGCTCAGTACTGGATGGTGGTGGTGGTGTTAATATGTGGTGGACTCCATAGGAAATTATTTGTGTGAAGAGCTATTTTTCCTTCTTAGGCATGTATTGAGAAGAGAAAGTGACAGTTCAGGTCAGATTTATTGAGCACCTATTTAATACTACTTGTAATTGTTCTTGTCACTCCCCTGTTGAGAATCCTTATAGAAGAAGTCTAAATTTTCTGACATGGTATGTCAGGTATCAATTTATTGCCTCTAATTTCCCCTGTTTAACATACCATGTGGTTTTCGTCTCCTGCTTGGACCAAGGCTGACACATATGGATCTAGGGATCACATGAACCAATCCTAGCTTTGCCCCCCAGCTTCATCTCTCAGCCTTCCTCTCTTGGATTTGACTCTTCAACTCACTTGGATTTGACTCTTCAGTCATACCTTCCCTCTCATCTCTGGCCTGGGTCACCTTTTCTCTTACCCTACTTTGTTCTTTCTACACTTTTGTCAATAAATCTCACTTATCCTCGACATGTCAGAAAGCAATCATTTCTTCTGGAAAGTCTTTCCTGAATTAGTCAGTACTGTTGGGTGACTTTCCCAAGTGCTCCTGTAACCAGCTTTTAGTCCTCATCACCCTATTTTGCAGTGACCAGTTTCCTTCTCTTTCTCCCAGGAAATATACTCCTGGAAAGTCTAGAGATTGTATCTTTCTCCTTTATAACTTCAGCTCCCAGCTGGGCCCAGGCACATGAACCCAAGGGTAACTTATGTGTATTTACTGAATAAATGCCTAAATAACAAGGTGCTTATCTTTAGGGAGGTAATAATCTGCACAAAACATTAGTGCACTGAACACTAGTTGAACTTAAAAATGTAATTCTGAGTTAATTGTTTAGACGAAGCTGGCTGGAGAAGGCAGTATTTGAGCTGGTCTTTAAGGGTTTCATGAGGCAGAGTGAGGAGTTAAGAATGGAGAAAACAGAATAAACAAATATATAGAGAAGGCCTCATTTATGGCATGTTCTGGACATGTGAAAAGAATCTCAGTTTTCTGGGATGGTCAGGTGAATGATGAGAAACATAAATGTGGCAAAGAAGTGTGAACAGGAGATTTGGGGCCAGATTCTGGAAGGCCTCAAAATATACGCGGAAGCAGTGGTTATAAACAGGTGGTTCCACGGTATGAGCATCATCTGGGAATTTGTAAAAAATGCAATTCAATTCTAATGCACACCATAGTTTGAGAACTACTCTTCTAAAGTATTGAGACTTTTCCTTCTTAACCCAACCTGCCATTGCTGTGTCTGTGTTTACTAGAGAACATCTTTTCCAAATCTCCTTAGGGCTGCTGTACTTTGACGTTAATTTGCCCAGATAAATAAAATGTGGTGCATCCTGCTGGCTTCTGGATCATATGTCAGACATCTTCAGAGAAGTCTGACCTCAAAAATTAGCCCCAGTCCATAATTTCCACATTAGCACATCCTATTCTCTCTCGAGTTCCCAAGTTTCCCCTCCTTATAGAGATTGTTTCTGGGATTCCTCTGCTTCAACATTTCCAAGGGAAGAAAAGCCAAACTCTCAGAAATATTTGGGTGTGGAGTCATGGACCACTGCTCTTCCTAAATCTGTTCCCCTAGCATTCAGCAAGTTTATACTGACGCCTACACTGTCATTTAAAGAAACAAGGTCATGTGTCCACAGAATGCACACTGAGGTCAACCTTCCCTTTCCTTCATTCTCAGGGAGACCTAATGTCCAGGATTAGCAAGAAGAAGGTGTGTTAAATCTCTGCTAGTTGAGCTGCCCACTTTCCTCAAGGGTGGTCCTTGTTAGCTGCTGCTCTGAACTTTTGATTTCTTAGATAATCCAAATCTATTCCCTCTCTCAAGCTTTTATTCCCTTCTTTCCACCCTCATTCAACAGAGAAGTCTATTAACTACCCAGTTACAAGTCTCCTAAGTCCCAGCCTTTACTTTTGAATTGCTCATTATTCTTGTAATTAGCGAAAATGTCTTTCCCATTGGATCGTGAATTCTATGAGGTTAGGGACCACTTCTGATTTCTTCACTGTTACATCCTTGTGTTTTATAAAAGGGCCCAGAACACAGTGGGTGCCTAATAACAATTTTTAAAATTCTATGACTGAAGGAGTGATGTGGTGTTATAATGCAAGTCATAAGAGTTTACCTCTTAGTAGCCCTGGGGCCCAGAGTCATATAATAGTAGGCACTAAATAAATGATTATTAATACCTTGGCACATATTATTTCCCTCTCCTTGGACTGACTTCCTTTATTTCTGGACCTACTAAAATCCTCATCTTTCTTCAAGACTCCAGTCATGGTGACTACATAAGACCACATGGGTTGTACATCTCACAATTCCAGGGAATGCTATTCAGACGAGATTGGCTGCATTCAGAGTGGTGTGCCTGTAGACCAGAGAATGCTATTCAAATAGTCTGTGATGTGAAGGGCACCCCACTGGAGCTGTACAATATAAAACCCCTCCCAGTTCAATTATCTCTTCTACCAGGAAGGCTTTCTGGATGCAGACTGTAATCTCCATGGGGCAGTGATTTTTATTTTACCCAGCACCTAGAACAGTGCCTGGCTCACAGCAAGCAGAGAATAAATGTTTGTTGAATGCATGAATGAGCTCCTTAGTGATGGAAAGTTGTTTGTCCTCCGTGCCTCACACCTTGTCCCTGCTTGTTGTTGAGCAACTGTTTTGTGTGGAATGATGTTCGAAAGTTCAGTCATAATTATGATGCAGTTCCCAATGATTTGGGACCTTAGTTGTGCTTTTTTATACTGGAAAGTGAGGGCTTCAGAGAGCCTGTAATTGCAGGACTGAAGACTCTATACCACTTCTATATCCAGGTGGATCAACTCTACATAGAAATTTTTGGAAATTGTGCACACCCATGTTTTAATGTGGTCTGGAAGTTTTACTTCAGGGTGTGGTACATGCAGTTTAGGCCACAAATCATGGTTTGTGAGAAGTACTGTTTTGAGAGCAAAGGCACTGGAAACTTGGATAGGAAGCACGAATAAGCCCTAATGGAGGACAGCAATGCTCAGAGGCTGCCAGCCCAGCCCCAAACTTTAGGCACAATCACCCATCAGCATTGCTGCCTTGAATTATATGAACAGATGGTGTTCAATGTTCCGAAGAGTTAGAGAAGGGAGGGACTGGTTTCATAAGCTCAGGTGACCACACCTCATATTTCTGGTAGAACCATCTGGATATGCAATTTCATGTTTTGTGTAGTTAGGGGTCTCAGACGGATCTTGCAAGAATCATCTGTTCTCTTGCATAAGCTACAGAGCCCAAGAATCTATCCACGCTTTATTGGACGCATCTCACTTGACAGGCTATTTATGCAGAGATGTCTTCTATTGGCCTGAGGGGAAAAAGAAAAAAACAGTGATGCAATCCTCCAGTGTAGCATTTAGGACAGGTGTCAGCAAACTATGGCCGCTGAGTCAAATCTGGCCTACATCCTGTTTCTGTAAATAAAGTTTTATTGGAACACAGCTATGCCCATTGTTTACCTACCATCTATAGCTGCTTTCACTCTACAACAGCAGAATTGAGTAGTTGAGATAAAGACTGCATGGCCCACAAAGCTGTAAGTATTTCTCTTCTAGCCCTTTGCAGAAAGTTTGCCAACCCCTGACTTAGGAAATGAAGCTTCCCTCTGCCAGTTAGAGGTGCCCTATTGCAATTGCCTGCCATTTTAACTCTCACAATAAGTTTAAATTCCATGATGGTTGGGAAGCATCTATCTTGCGCACTGCTGTATCCCCAGGAATGGTTGCATAGTAGGTGCTTACTACATTATTAGTCAAATTAATTAACAGTTAAAAAGGTGGACAAATTAGAGTGGAAATAAAATATCCCCTCGAGAGGCACAGAAATTACCAGTAATTTGAAATCTACATTGATTTCTTGAGATATATTCACTTTTGTTGTTTAATTTTTTTACCACCAAGAGCTCCAGAAAAGTTACACGTTAATGTTCAACTATTGATTTATATGCACCTAACAACTTTCATTTTAATTTTAGAAATGTTTGTATAGAAAATTGTGACCTTTGAGATGCAATAAAATATATACTTACCAAGCCCCAAATCCCCTTTCAGAGACCTTTTTTTTTTGAGATGGAGTTTCGCTCTTGTCACCCAGGCTAGAGTACAATGGCGCAATCTTGGCTCACTGCAACCTCCACCTCCTGGTTCAAGCCATTCTCCTGCCTCAGCCTCCCAAGTAGCTGGGATTACAGGTGCCTGCCACCACGCCTGGCTAATTTTTGTATTTTTAGTAGAGACGGGGTTCTGCCATGTTGGCCAGGCTAGTCTTGAACTCCTGACCTCAGGTGATCCGCCCACCTCAGCCTCCCAAAGTGCTGGGATTATAGGCATGAGCCACCGCGCTCAGCTCAGAGACATCTTAACATCATTGCACTTACCTATTGTACTAGTTTACTCTGACCGTCATAATAAAATACCACAGACCAGGTGGCTTCAATGACAGAAATTTATTTTCTCATAGTTCTGGAATCTGGGAGTACAAAATCAAGATGTTGACAGGGATGGCTTCTTCTGAGGCCCCTTTCCTTGGCTTAGAGATGGCTGTCTTCTGCCTGTGTCTTCACATGGTCTTTCCTCTGTGCCTGTACATCCCTGGTATTTCTGTGTCCAAATGTCATCTTCTTTAAAGACATCAGTCAGATTAGATCAAGGTCACTCTCACACTCTCCTTATAATTTAATCACCTCTTTAAAGACCTTATCTCCAAATGCAGTCACACTCTGAGGTACTGGGGGTTAGGGCTTCAACATATGAATGGGAGGGCACAGTTTAGCCCACGACACCTACATATCTCTGTATGCTTTCTTCTTTTACGCAAGGCTTGAGTACTTGCATGGAATCACGTGTGAGGTGACTATCACATCACTGACCACTGAAAATGATGTGGCCAATCCTGCCAGCTGGGGATGTGCACTCCTCTCTACCTTCTCTATCAAAGGAATTCAAATTCCTTCTGGGTCAAGGGTTTACCAATGACTGTTCCTCCAGTTAAACTTTCAACTAAGTCTTCAAGGTCAAGGTTTGCCCTGTACAGACAAATCATATAAATACTTTCAAGGTACTACATACGTTTCAAAATGGGAGAAAAAAAGATGGTGGGGGTGGGGGCGTGGGGGGTAAGCATGTTGACATCCAATGTAGTCCCAGCAACTCTGGAGGCTGAGGTGGGAGGATCACTTGAACCTGGAGTTCGAGGCTGCGGTGAACGGTGATCACACTGCTGCACTCCATCTTGGGCAACAGAGCAAGTTCCTCTCTCTCTTAAAAAAAAAAAAAAAGATGGGGGACTACTTAACCTAACTGTTCAACCACTGGAAATTGATTAGGCTCATTATAATACAGCTATAGTATGGGATGTGATATAGTCTTTTAAAAAGTTTACTGAAGACTATTTAGTGATCCTGAAGGCTCTGTACAATATTGTTACAGGGAAAAAAATCAAGCCACAAAACAAAATGTATTCACTTATTTAATAAATATTTATTGAACACTGGCTATGGTCAGGCAGGCGATGTTTTACGTTGTAGGGATTTGATGGTGAACAAAGCAAAGTATCTGCCTGTGTGGGGCTTAAACTGCAGTGGGAAACACTGACGACAAACAAATGACTATAAAACATGCTATCAGCTCATGTCGTGCATTGAAGGAAAATCAAGCAGAACAAGAAATCGAAGAATGGCAAAGAGAAACAATTGTTTTTGCTCATTTGGTCAGGAAGGTTTCTTGGAGGGAATGACATTTGAACAGTGACCTGATGCAGGCGTGAATGCTGGTGATTGGAGGGTCCGGAGGAAGAACATTCCATGAGGGCAAAACCGCAAATGCAAAGGTCATGAGGTGGAAATAAGCCTGGTGTGTTGGGAGAATCTCAAGGGGGCCAGTGTGGTTGGAATGGACTAAAACAAAGGCTTGTATGCCAGGAACAGCATGATTTCAGCCCTGTGGAAATACAATAAGTGTAGAGAAAAAAAATTCTAAGGAGAGATAGCAAGATTATGACACTATAGGTCATCTTGATTTCCTTCCTTTTGATTGCCTACAGTATTCTAAATTTTCTGCCACGTGTGTATTACTTTAGAAAGACAAAAATAACGAACGTTTTTATACAAAAGTTTCTGTGGAGCTCAATACCTTTGCCCTGGATGCTCTGATTGGTTGCTGGGTGTTTAGACAGCCACTCTGGCTGTCCCTCATTCCAGGAACAGGGGAGAACCCCAGCTGGGAAAGCCAGAGGGAGGTGCTTATTCAGATGCTCTCAGGCAGACAGAGCAGGCTGATTTACAGTTAGCAGTGAAGGTGCTAATGTATCCTCTCAATGGCATCTCCCGCTATCAGCTATCAATACGTGTTAGCAGAATCCAATAACCACCTAATTGGCAACAGAGATCTGAACAGATGTCTCACCTAATAAAAAGCCTTTGTGGCCAGCAAGCTGACCCCTTTTGGGCTTAGCTGGGCTTTGGTACTTTGTGAGCGACCCCTTTTGGCAGTTGTCATTAATCAGACAAACTGGTTGATTGTTGATTGCTGTGTGTACCAAGTCTGCGGGTCAAACCTGGACCCATGGAGTGTACTTTGACCAGGTTCCCTGAACTCTGACCTCGGCCTTGTCTTCTGTCATCTCATTTAATACACATACAGGCTAGACTCAAGGGCTTTATTGGTATCAATTGTAAATAGCTTTTGTAGCTAGATTCTTCACCCACCCATTCACCCTGTGAATCCCTGGTGGATGACTATGGACCCTTCATCGCATAGATTTAAGTAAGTGAATAGGTTGTTACTGGTGCTTATCTCTCTCCTTAACAAAGAGGGTCTGTGTGTGGTGTGAAGTGAACTGGCCTGAGGTTCCATCCACTGGTAGAAATGACCCCAAAGACTTCCCGTACAAGGAGGGCAAAGAAGAAAGTGCTTTGGTATAGAGATATCCCTTTTCCTCCTGAATGTATCAGGTAAGGTCAAGACGCTGGTTATCAGCTTGCAAAGGCATTTTATCTTCCAGACTTCTGCTTGAATCAATTATGTTGGCGAATAGAATATGCTATTGTTAAGAGAATAGTCTCTTTACAGAGGGTTAAGCAACCAAATAACAGAATTAATGTGCATAATATTAAGAATAAATGCCCAGAGACAGCATTCAGAACACAAATAGAGCATTTCCTTGAGAATGAAAACTTGGTATTCTGTAATCCTAATTTCAAAGTTCACAAGTAGTCAATATAAAAGGAAAAGATAGTTGCATGGTCAAGTAAATTTGGGCCTTGCTAAGTTTGACAAATTGAGCCAGGTTGTTTTACTGCAGAATTTATCAGAACCTTTGATGTATAAGATAATTAATGGAAGTGTTATTTTGACTTAACCCGTCTTACAAAAGAGTGGTATTGGGTAGAATACAGGTCAGTCTTTATACAGAAGCTGACATGCATCTTTTTTTTTCTAATTTTTAATATTTAGTGGTTCACAAATTTCTGATTAAAGAGAGTAAGTTGAATTTTTTTCAGGCTTCCCATTAGTCTCACCAGTAGTAAGCATAGTTTTCTGAATCAATGAAGAGATGAATACATGGACAAAATGGAATGGAAAAGTAGATCAGCAAAATGTTCTCAAGAGTCTTGTTGCTTCCTCTCTGGCTCTCTTTTTGTTATTGTGTGATTCTGGGCCATTTCCTGTTATTATTACACTTATTGTTGTCAGAGGAAACCAATTCGTTTTAATATTAGCCTGAGCAAAACATAATTAGGAAGAGAATCTGCTACCAAAAAGGAAACACGTATGTGCTACTTTGCATTCCAAAGCCCAGTACTCAGGTAAACACACACACGCGCGCACACACACACACAGGCAGGCACACATATGCACACATGGGCACACACACAGAGGAGTCCTGTCCACACAATCTCAAAACATCCTGCCAAGCCAATAAAAAGCAGTCTTAGCCACTCCAAGGAAAAACAGCCTGAAAACCAGATGATTTACCAAGCTTTTCACGCTTCCTATTTTTATTCTGGAAGAGGAAAGAGAAGAGGTGATAGAGAAAGGCAGGAAAAAGAAGGAGATTGGCAAGGGAACAGCTTGGAGGCTGAAGGCTGAACTTCTGGCCTTCTTTTCTTAGATCTTTCAGTACTCCAGGCTCACTACTGACATTTGTCTCCTGTGAGCTGAAACTTCTGATTACTTGAAAGTCCATCATATCCATTCATGTGCTAAGGCTTCCTTCTTTCTCCCTTCTCTCCCTTTTTGCCCTCCCTTCCTAACAAAAGGATTTTCTCTTAACTGATTGTGCTGTTCACCCACCTTGGAAGGATCACCATTTCCTGGACAGACGCAAGAGGTGGGAAAGGGTCCAGAGAAGAAGCGAAGGAGGGACAGGGAACCGGCAGGCGAGGAATGCCAATTCTACCAGGATGTGTTAGGTCTTTTCATGGTTTATTTTATTTAATACAGACAATCATAGTCTAAGATAGGCATTGTTATCATCCCATTCTACAGGTGAGGAAATCAGGCTTACCCAGGCTAAGGAATTGCCCAAGGTTACAAGGTTAGGAAGTATTGGAGGCAGGATTTAAATACAGACACGTTTAATAACTTTAAAGCCAATACTTTAACCCACAATCCTAATGTACTTCATTTAACTTCTTCAGGCTTCAGGGTTCCTATTTATGAAATAGAGATATCCCTATTTTCACTCTTGTCGCTGCAATATTGTTCTCTACACAGTAGATGGAAAGATTGCAGCCATTTGTACTGGGCTCAGCTTCCAGGGGCATGACATAAAATTAATGTCTGCAGCAGCCTGTATGAGCTGGTATGGATCTACTCCACAAAATCCTCAGGGACCTGAGCTTCTTCCAGCTCCACACTGTCCCATCCAGAGGGGTGACCCTTGTCTTCATATTCCAATATAGCAGCTGGAGCTCCAACCATCACATCTGCATTCTAGGCAGAGGATGAAGAACAAACTAAAGAAGAAAAAGGTCAAAACCACCTGTCTTTTAAGAATGACTTTTGAATTACCCCATCACACTTCCACTGGTCCACTGGCCAAACTTAGTGTTACGGCTATACCTGCCTGCAGGAAAGGATGGGAAATATAGTCTTTATTCTGTGATGCCATGCATCCAGCTAAAATTGTGGGTTTTCTAGCATGAAGGAAGGAAGGAATGGCTACTAGGGATAGTGCACAGTGTCTGCAAGAGGAACCCTTTCAAAATGTAAGTCAGATCATGTTACTCTGCTGAAAACTGGGTAAAGTCTTCCCACTCACTCAGGCTGAAAGCCAACGTCTTTGCAGTGTCCAACAAGGCCTTCCATGCCTTGTTCTCGAGTCATTGCTTCCTCTCTGGCTGGGCCCTTCCTCTCATCTGGACCCTTTGTTCCTTAAGTCTCTGCTCAAACATCACTTAATCGGGACCACCCTACAGAAAACAGTATCCACTCCTCTATGACTCTCTGTACCCTTTACCTGGCTTTATTTTTGTTTTCTACTTTTATCCCCACCTTATCCCACCTGACATAGTCTATATTTGTTCAATTTGCTTATGGTCTATTTTCCTACTAGAACAGAAGCCCAGTGAGATCTACAACCTCATCTGTTTTTTTCACTGCTTTATATCACAGGGCCTAGAACAGTGGCAGGCACACTGTGGACATCCAATAGACAAGAGTTGAATAGATGAATGATTGATTGAATAAATTCTTGCTTTCTCCAACTTCCAAAATTTGGGAGAGGATGAATGGAAGTTTCCAAATTCAAAGAGCCTTGAAAATAGGAGGAGTCAAATATAAATTATTATTAGCTGTCTTTTGATGTCCTCCCATTTGTAAATGTGCTCTGTTAACTGTGAAGAATAATGCAAATAGGATTGGCCATTATTGTTTTGAAGTAAGGCTCAGTGGGATAGAATTTCCAGTCATTTCTTCCCAAAGGGCCAGAACTGTTTATTTTAAATCCATTTCTTCCCTGCCTTCAGTTTTGAATGAACATGGCTTTGCTGCTCATAGTTTCCTAATATATCACTTTGATGGTTTATTTCACCTTAAGTAGCATGGAATTGAAGTCTGAGACTGTATCAGGCTGATTTCAGGTCTCTTTTGCTTCCCTTTGTGCCATCGCAGTAAGGGAGAATTGTCAAGCTGTGCTTGGCCAAGTTAAATGAGGAGACCAGATGGTCAGAAAGAAAGGAATTTTGGTCCAGGTTTAGGAGGAGAAAAGCTAGGGGCAAGACTCCTGCATAGTTTTTGACCTAAAGATCAAAACACTCAGCACTGGGGGTACATTGTTGAATGCTGGGGTACCCCAGCAAAGGTTTGCAATGTAGGAGTTCCTTGTGGTGTTACTCTCCTAGGACTTTCTGCCAAAACTTCAAAATGATTTTGCTGTGCTGGAGTTTTGGTTATATGGGACTTTTAGTTTTCAGAGAATATTGATTTATGTTAAACACAACAAAAAGAAAAAAAAAATGGGAGGTAAAGAATTCACTTCTGGCTTTTGCTTTTAGCAGGCAATTTTAAGAAAAAAGAAAACAAAATGCAAAACAGGGGGAAGAAAGGATGGAAGGAAACAAAGCAGCGATATAGAAGGCAATTTTTAAGATCTCTATCCCCCAACACACAAAAGGCAGCTGGTGCAGAAACCCAGAAGCTGTTCCAAGTTGCATTGCAAAGTGGCATCGTGAGCTGTCTGGCACTGAGACAGGATGAGGAGGCAAGAGATAGAAAGTCAGGCAGGAGAAGGTGGCAGGGGTCCAGGCAGGAAGCAGTCTGAGTGTGAACAAGTGTCTTCGTGGTAGGGACAGATGGAAAAAGAGACTTTAGAGAAAATACTGCTGAGAAAGGAAGAGCCTGACTTCTTAATGTCCTCTGATAAAGCATTTCATCGCAGCTGGTGTTCAGCAGTCCTTGTTTTTAATATGCTGACTGCTGTGCTCAATATAAAATGGCAAGGCTTCTGCTCTGTGGCCTCAAAGCTTAAATGTTACCCCAAAAGAATAAACATAAGACGCTGTTCTAGGAGTACCAGAATGCCAGGGTTGCCAGGGTTGACTGAGCTTGCCCAGGTTTTATTCTGATTGTCTCTAGCATGCCTTGGTGACCTAATAGCAATGTGGCATGTCTATAGCTGAGATGAGAAGCCACTTTCATGTCACCTTCCTCGTTTAAGTATTATAACCACTGTGTGGCATGAAAGTGGAATGAATTATGGTCACCATTACAAAGATGAGAGGACTGAGGCTCACCGAGGTTGGATGGCTTGCCCTCATTTGTAAAAGTGAGATTAGTATCTGGTTTTCTGTCTCCTAATGT
Organism: Nomascus leucogenys; assembly: GCF_006542625.1. Taxonomy (NCBI): domain Eukaryota; kingdom Metazoa; phylum Chordata; class Mammalia; order Primates; family Hylobatidae; genus Nomascus; species Nomascus leucogenys. The sequence goes on from NC_044390.1 coordinate 72,892,535, forward strand.
TTGCCTTTTCTTTGAGTTATTTACCGGAGTTAGTTATCAATGCTGACTGAGTGTGCACTCCCCTAGACACCATGGGGAGAGGCAGAAGAGGAAACCAGATATGATCCTTCTCCTTGGGACTCTCCTGACCTAAGAAAAGAGGCAGATGAATGCAGATAACTGAGTCTATATACAGAAACTGCCACAAGCTCACACTTCACTGAATGTTCAGACATAGTCATACATCCTAAGGGCATTGTTGGAAGCTTCTGGAACTAAGTCTCTTGGGATTTGAGTCAACTCAGAAGACTGACTCATTCACTTGGCTGTGGAGGCTGTTCCAGATATTAGGAGCTATATATGTGGGGCCCCGGATTTGGGCCAAAAGATGCATTTGACTAGAGAGAAGGGATTGAGATTTGAGCAGTTGTTGGACAACACAGAAATGAAACAGCCATAGCAAACTTGCCTGCCGTGATTTCTCTGCTGAGATAATGGGACTTTTCAGACTCCCTGTAACTGGGATCTAGATAAAAAGAGATGTCTGGAAAAAAACTAGTCCCAATTGTCGCTTGGCTTTGCTTTCATAACTATCCGAGTGTGGCATATGTCAGACTTTGAAATGCTGGGTCTCTTGGAAATACAAATACCATCTGGGTCTGGATAATTCCCAGAAACCTAGGCTACTCAGTAGGAAATGAGGAGCTGGAAACATAATACCGAGACCAGGGGCTTGTCCTTGGGCCACCCTGTCTCGTGTCCTGGACATAGTCACATTATTCATACAGAAAATGTCAGTGGGAAGACACCATAAGGCTCATCTTTTCATGACACAGTGACCTGTGTTATGGACATCCTGATTTCTCTTTAAGAAACCATCCCTCCCCCAGTGTGTATAGTCTAGCAGCCAAGTCCCCCTTGCCTCTGGCCAAGGGCAGCCTGAAACTCAAACAGGGCCCATCCCTTATCCCTGGATGGAAATCTTGAGCAGAGTGGCTGATGGGACTGAAGATGGCTGAAATTCCATCAAGCAGACAGTGGTTCTCTGAAGAGGTTCCCCTCTGCCCACACCCATGAGCGTCTGCTCCCCAGATGCTCCAATCCTACTTCTCCAGCTTTACCTTCTGTTCCGTAAGCTGCTTCATTTTCTTTCTCCAAATCCCTCTTTTGCTGGTTGGACAAAGATTGTTTCTGTTGCCTGCAATCAAATAACCCAAAAGGATGAACAGGTGAAATCATAAACATACTTTTTAAGTGCTTGGGATATGCCTGCTTCTGTCCATCCTTCAACCCACTTGCATCAGAAGCCCCTTGGAGAATGAGAGCCTGTCCTGTGAACCATGGTGGTTCAGAGTGGAACACAGCAGCGTGTGGAACACCAGGAATTTAGAGCAATCAGTGAAATATGATGTAGGCCTCTATGTCAGAAAAATTACTAAGCAGTTGATTATTAGTAATCAATAATAGCCTTCCCATTTTATATCAAGCCCAGCAGTCAGCATATTAAAAACAAGGACTGCTGGACACGAGCTGCGATGAAATGCTTTATCAGAGGACGGCCCTTGATGTCTATGTCCATTTGCAAGTGCGGCATTAATTACAAGGCTGGTTTAAGTATAATCAGTACGTTTGTTATGCTGGATGCTCAAGATGATTTCTGGCTAAACATGGAATTTCTATTTCTATTTTCCTTATGTTAAAAGCTGGAACAGCAAAATGTATTCCTAATGTCACTATTATGACATTTACATCCTGAAAAGTTGCAGTAAATGATCAATACGATAGTGGAATGCCTGGAAACCTGTTCCTTTTTTGCTTAAAAAAAAAAAAAAAAAAAAGGAGGGCACTTTTTATGTCTTTGATGTGAAGTTCATGTTCTTTGACAGTGATTGATGGAATATGCTACAGAAAAGGCTGATTACATTTTACTAGAGAAGTAAAAAAGAAATGCAGGAGAATCTCACAGCTCTGGGATTGAATGGAAAGCAAAGGAGGAGCTCCTCTAGGGGGGCTATGGGATGCCTCTGTGTAGCTATTGAATTTCTGGGGCCATGGATGAGAATTTGGTTGGTCAATAGGTCAGCATTCAAGAGTATGGGCTGGATGCAGAGTAAACGACCTGCTGAGAGTAATGGCCATTGCTTTACTTCTGTCTTCAAAATCCTGAACAAGCTCCTCTTTTGGCCAAGTCTAACCTGGAACCATGCAGATTAGGAAGAGAAAGAGAAGGGGATTGTGAGAAAGATTTTAGCTTGGTCAAGTTGATAATGGAATGATTCAGAACAATGCAACCCTTATCAACTAGGTATATCTCTTTTTTTCTATATTTATTGTCCAAATAAAGCAAACTCATGCTTTCACCTGCCTGACATGATGCAACTGTCTTTCATACAAATGAAAACAGACTAGTGCTCTCCGAGATAGTAGACACTGTGTCATTTTATTCATCGCTGGGTTATATTTACTTGCACTACTAGCTGAATTACACTCCCCTTTAATATCCTGTAACTTAAATACCAACATATAAGCCTTACCACTTTTATTACATTTTATAGTACATAGTAAATTAATAGGAGAGGGGACAAAGAAAAATTATATATATGAATATATAATTAATAATTATATATGATATATGAACATATAATTAATAATTATATGTTCATATATTTAATTACAAATATATAATTATATATTATATAATAAAGTAAATATATAATAGAATATATATTATTATATAATTAATAATATATTATATAATATATATAATAATATATATATAAAAATATACATAGATACCAAAAAGGAAGCATGTATGTGCTACTTTGCATTCCAAAGCCTAGTACTCAGAAAAACACACACACGTGCGTGCACGCACACACACACACACACACACAGGCAGGCACACATATGCACACATGGGCACACACACAGAGGAGTCCTCTCCACACAATCTCAAAACATCCTGCCAAGCCAATAAAAAACAGTCTTAGCCACTCCAAGGAAAGACAGCCTGAAAACCTTCACGCTTCCTATTTTTATTCTGGAAGAGGAAAGAGAAGAGGTGATAAAGAAGGGGAGGAAAAAGAAGGGGATTGGCAAGGGAACAGCTTGGAGGCTGAAGGCTGAACTTCTGGCCTTCTTTTCTTAGATCTTTCAGTACTCCAGGCTCACTACTGACATTTGTCTCCTGTGAGCTGAAACCTCTGGGTACTTGAAAGTCCATCATATCCATTCATGTGCTAAGGCTTCCTTCTTTCTCCCTTCTCTCCCTCTTTTTGCCCTCCCTTCCTAACAAAAGGATTTTCTCTTAACTTGAGTGTGCTGTTCACCCACCTTGGAAGGATCACCATTTCCTGGGCAGGAAATATATAATAATTATATATTATATATTTACTTTATTATATAATATATGATTATTCATCATATATTTATATATCATATACATTTACATATTATATATAATTATATATATAAAACCACATACATATACTCTACCCTCAGTATGTGGTAGTAACTCAGTTTCCCCTTGAGAGGGTCAGTTGCCCCTGAGGTGATACCGTAACCCCTTTCTTTGCTTATCTATCTCCTAGCGTGCAGACCTCAAAGTAGTCAGGTGGCAGTGTTAGTTTACAGTTAACAGCTGTTGTTTGTCCCTGGTGGACAACCCCCTGTGAAAAGCACACAAAACCTGCTCCTGTTTTCTCAAAGCTACACATGTCTTCTCGGGCTCTCCTTTGGAGCAACTTTCCAATTTCCTCTGAAACATGACCTTGGAATTCAAGGCATATTAAGTCTTTCACACACAAGTTCCATTTGGAAACAAAGAATGTGTAAGAAGAGGGAGGTGGAGGAGGAGAACATTCCTTTTCAAGGAAGGTGGGTTCTTCCAGAGGGGATTATATCACAGTTGTTCCTTGTCCTTGGCCCTAGCACCATCACCATTGTTGCTTGTGGATCTAAAACTCTATTTTCTGGTGTGATGTGTCATGAAAAAACTAACATGAGAAACCTACATGGAAGAGCAATGAGATCATGTGATTCTTGGGACCTAGTGCTATATTAATTCAGAAATGTGAAATAATTCTGGAAACAAAACCAGAAAAACTATCCTCCAATCTTGCACAGGGCTTCTTTTAAAAATAATAATTTTATGAGTTTAAAAATAACAAAAATTATAGGTTGACAAAATATTGAACACTTAGTTCAAGACAGAAATTGGTAGAGTAGGGTGAAAGATTTGCATTGGCTGAGTTTTAACTTATAAATCAAGAAAAATCAACAGAGAATTTAATCCAAACATGCACTGCACATAGTTTCTACTGGGCTTCTGTTACCAAGGTTAGTGTCGTGGTTGAGTTTGCTAGGAAGGAAGCATGAAAAATTGATGACATCTGTCCTCTTACGTCTATTTTGCTTTCCTGATAGCTACTTCAGAGGCCTTGGCATTTTGTGATAAACTCTTCAGAGGACTGGTGAAAATGTAATCACGGGAGTTGAACAATTGGAAACCAGAAGTCTGTCTGTGTTTCTGGGACTCTTGTGAAGCATTTTCCCCTTGCCACCAACAAGATCAGAGTATCTGGAGGTTCTATGGTAGAGTTGTCCTAAATAATGGAAAGCCACTAAGATGATAAGAAAGATTCAGAGTCATACCAAACCAGTGAAAATCAGGGTATCCTTGCCTCCTGTCACCACCACCATCTCATTCATTCGTTCAACAAAAACTTAGTAAAACACTGTGGCAGATGCTGTTGGTTATTGTCCATCTCCTTTGGGCCTTGCCACTTGTGTGGACTCCAGCCAACTTCTTCTGCCAGTATCTGTATCTCTTTGTTTGAGGGATTCTCCAAAGCCATTCTGCCACACCCACTTCTAGATGAAGAGGTGAGGAATTGGTGCCACCTGGAGAAGTCCCCCACCAATGATTGGCAAGAGTTTCCTTATAAATACCTCAGCTCCCTTACTCCTAGGTGAGATAATACTGAGGTGCATTTCTCTACCATATCCCAGTGTCCCCATGGGACTGAGCTTCTGTGGCCCATGACATTAGCTGCTCTGATGGCATTTCCTTTCCTGTGTAGCTCCCCATCCCCTCCCAGTGTTTTCCACACCTCCCAAGTCTGCTCTTTCTACTTGCATCCTCACTCAGAGTCTACTCCTGGGGAACCCAAACACCTACTGTGTGCCAAGGATTCACTGATTGAGGATACAGCAGATGATGAGATTTCAGACACCAGTGACAGGCTAGTGGGAAGATGTTCGAAGGAAGTTTGAGAATTTATTCTAACAACTTACTTCATAGAATTTGTATGAAGCTTAAACTTATAAAACTCTTAAAAGAGTGTTTGGCATATAGCAGCAACTAAGTAATTATTAGTTATTATATTCATTATTCTGATGAGCTAAGGCATTGGGTGTTTACTAGTTCTGTTGTTAAAATAGAAATTTCTATGCAAAGGTAGTGCATTAAGCTCTTAGTGGCCATTAAAGCTTTAAGAGGAGTAGATTTGTCAAGACGCTTTCATCACTGTGCTAGACTTTGAAGGAATGAGTCAAAAGGCAAGGTAAGCTTTAAAGTTGGTGGGGGAAGGAGCAAGAGCTGACTGACATGAGCCCTGGGATCAGTTCCTGGGATCTCCTGGTAGGCAAGAACCATCCTAGGGCTCCAGGTTGCCTGAGTGCCAAGGCACAGTCTAGAACAGGCAAATCCAGGCTTCTCTGAGTCCAAAGCCCTCAACAGAAAAGTGGCAGTGCTGAGATTTGAACATAGGTCGCACTCATTCATTTATTCATTTAGTGTTTTCATAGATTTGTTCAATATTTTTTTTTGAGTTGGAGTTTCAAAGGTTATCAGAGGATTCCCAGTGGAAGAGCAAGTATTTATAAACCAGTGGTGTGCAATAAAATATCCTAAGTCCTTTGGGAGAACATATGTGTGGATCAGAAACAAGAGAATGGCTCCTTCTGCCCTGGGAGGAAGGGGAGGAGGGTCAGGAAGAGGGAACTCTTGATCTGAATTTTGATAGGCGGCTGACCCTCCAGCCTACTGTTCACTCCATTGCATCCCCAGTGCTGGGGCATGGGCAAGTCACTTCATTTCTCTGAACCTCACTCAGGTTCTTTACCTGTGACATGGGGATCCTGACCCCAAACTCACAGGGCGGCTCTGAGCATTGCAGAAGAGCAGGTGTGGGAAAGTACTGAGCAGCACCTCTGCAAATGCCATTTTCCATGCAAGATGCGGCTAAGCAAACTACTTCTCAACATGAGGTTCACCCAGGCCTGAGGGAGCCCTGGCACAGGCTGCATGAGGACATGAGCAGGAGGGCACAGACAAGAAGGAGTCAAGCTCTGGAGTCAGATGGCTTCAATCCAAATATTGGCTTTATTCGTTATTGATTATGTGACCTTGGGCATTTTCCTGAACTCTTTGAGCTTCAGTAACTTCATCCATGCAGCGTGAGTGATAATATTAATAGTTCTCACCTCTTGGTATTGTTATAAGAATGAAATGAGATAATTTAAGTGCCTGGTGCACAGTAAGCACTCAGTAGATGTCATTATTATTTAGAAGGAACTCCTGCTAGAGGGAAAAATTATGTGACAATGTTCCTAGCCTCTACAGGTGGATGACTATCATTCAACAATCTAGGATTGGGTCCGAATGTTTGACACTTTAGATTTAGGGGGCTTTGTGTTTTGACTCACTGGCTGCAGATATTGGCAATGCCTGACTTAGGTACCCTAGACTTTCTTCTCCATAGGCTGAAGGCTCTGCACTGGACACACTTGTGACTCCCTGCCTAAGAGGATGCAAACTTGGTCTGCACACCCGGCAGGCTGAATGTGCCCTTAGACACAATGACAGAGGAAAGCTGATGGATGAGCACCCTGGCTTCCTTGCCCTCTTGTTGGGTTGTGATTCTGAGGCATTTCTACAATGACCTTGCTAGTCACCCTGCAAGATTCAGTTCCAGTTGCCCATAGTGGTAACTAGCTGAAGAGCACACTCCTTATTACCTTCTTTCCCTTCTCTATCTCAGGCTCCCATTCCTCCACTAGTATACTCTAGGATCACCTCCTAAGTAAATTAACTGCACTGAAATCCTTCATTATGGGTCTGTTTCTGGGAGAACCCAAACCAAGACACTCACTGGCATGTGCCTCTAAACAAGTTCAACACGGGCCAAATGAAGTGCAAGGTCATATAGCTACCTGCATATAATCACAACTGTCTAGACAGCCAGTTCAGGCCCAAGCAGATTTTTGCTTGCTTGAATTATTTGGGTTGGCTTGGCCAGGCAGTCCTGGACTCCCTCCAAAATTCTTCCAACCCCCGCTTTCCTTTCGTCTCAGAGACTTAACCTCCGAAGCTGGCAGGCCTCAGATGGGAACAACACAGGATTCTGCGAAGGGCGAAATGTGGGCTGCTCCTGTGAGCAAGCACAGGATAGAAATGCAGCTTTTCTCTTGTTCTCAAAATGTAACACCAAGGCCCTCCCATCTGCTCTGAGTCCAGAGATGAGGCTCAAACAGTTAGTTCTCTGGAATCAACGCCACTATCAAAGGTGAGATATCAACACAGAGTTGGAGGTATGTATGGGAAGGGGAGCAAGTCGTCACCACTTGGAAACACTAATAGCAGGTCCGCCCTGGGGTCATTCACATCTGGCTCCCATGTTACTCTCATGACTATACAGCAGAGCTGATGTGATTCATGCATTTATCATGATGCTCAGGCCCTCAGTCTGCCAGCTGAGCAGATGGAAAGCACCAAATTCATCTCAAATTCAGAGGTAGGAAGGAGATTTAATCATAGCAGCCCTCCTCTTCTCAATAGACCCCCTTGAGAAGAAGGAGCGGGGAGGAGCCAGGATCTCAACATTACAGAACTAGAAATGAGAGGGCATGGATTTCAAGAGAAGACAGAAGCCATTGAGGTAGTAAAGAAAAGTGAGCATTTATTGAGGGTCTTACACGTGCTGAGCCTTGCGCTAAGTAAGCACATCATATACATGATTGTGGTTAGTCTCTTACCCTTTCTCCCTTTCTCTCTCTGACTCGCTCTCTCTCTTTTTCTCTCTCTCCTTCTGTCTTTCGCTTTTGCATATATTATCCAAGTTTAGAGATGGGAAAATTGAGATTTAGAGAGAATAATTTTTTTGCCCAAGATCACTTGCGCAAAAAGAGGGTAAAAAAGAGAAATGAGGTTTGACCTAGGTGTAACTTACCCTAAGTTTGTGTTCTTATCCATGGCACTTAGAAAGCCTGACTCATTAGAAAACCGTGAATTGTGACCCTTCTGGTCCTCCTCATTACCAGGTCTGGCAATAGATATTGGGGGTAAATGTACCCTCTGTTAAATACTAGCATGGAAGATACAAAGATAAATAAAAATGGGCCCTCCTTCCTTATTATCACTTTGATTTTTTGTTCTTTCTGTGCCTTTTATCACTGCATCCAATTATCCAACAAGCTTCTTTCACAAAGTGATCTAGACTTTGACCTTCCTTTTGACTTCCCGAGCCACCAGGTGATGGGTCCTCATCACATCTCCTCTGGGAGTGTCACGGCCTCAGCCACCTGGTGGCCTTTCTGCCTTCAGTTTATTGGGATAACCTTTTGAATCATAACCTCTGCAATGTCACCTGATAGGCAGAAGCTGACATCTATTCCCTCTGCTATCATTGGGACACATAGAGAAAGAGTACAGGATTGGGAAATGAGTGGCTCAGAATCTGGCCTTGCTCTGCCATTAACTCCTGGGTGACCTTGACCAAGTCACTTCTCTTTTGGGGCCTCAGGTTTTCATCTGTAAAATGGTAGAATGGGATTTAGGGGGTTGAAATTTCCTGGGAGTGTTTTATGAGCCTCTTTACAGGGTTTATTCATTCATTATTCATTAAGCCCCCAATATGTGCCAAGGATTGTTCTCAGCAACAGGGATTGAGCAGTGAATAAAAACAGAAAAAGCACCTGCTCTTGCTAAGCTTACTTACTTTCTAATCAGGGAGACCAGCCAGGCATGGTGGCTCACACCTGGAATCCCAGCACTTTGGGAGGCTGAGGCGGGTGGATCTCTTAAGGCCAGGAATCTGAGACCAGCCTAGTCTGGCCGGTACAAAAATAGAAAAATTAGCCAGGTGTTGTGGTGCATCTCCATGGTCCCAGCTACTTGGGAAGCTCAGATGGAAGGATCACCTGAGTCTAGGAGGTCAAGGCTGCAGTGAGTCGTGATCATGCCACTGCCCTCCAGCCTGGGTAACATAGTAAGATTCTGTCTCAAAAATAGACGATAGATAGATAGATAGATAGATAGATAGATAGATAGATAGATGATAGATAGATAGATAGAGGAGACCAACAGTAACACATAATCTATTTCAGGTAATTGTCAGTGCTGAGAAGAATAACAAACTGGATAAGGACACAGGGAGACAAGGTGCTATGCTAAATAGCTGGCCAGGGAAGGACTTATGGTGGCGTGACAAAGCCGGGCCTGAAGGCAGTGAGGGGCAGAGTCATGCAGATGGGTAGGGTGGAGTTCTCCAGGTAGAAGGAACAGCCTATGCAAAGGCCATTATGGGTGTGAGCATGGCATATGTAAGTAACAAGAAACGGGCCAGGCGCAGTGGCTCATGCCTGTAATCCCAGCACTTTGGGAGGCCGAGGCAGGTGGATCACCTGAATTCAGGAGTTCAAGACCAGCCTGACCAACATGGAGAAACCCTGTCTCTACTAAAAATACAAAATTAGCCGGGCATGGTGGTGCATGCCTGTAATTCCAGCTACTCATGAAGGCTGAGGCAGGAGAATCACTTGAACACGGGAGGCAGAGGTTGCGGTGAGCCAAGACCGTGCCATTGCACTCCAGCCTGGGCAACAAGAGCAAAACTCTGTCTCAAAAAAAAAAAAAAAAAAGTAACAAGAAAGGGACCAGTGAGGGAAGTGGAGTCACTTATATCATGGCAGGAAATACTGTTAGAGATTTGATGAGGCACATGATCGTAGAGAGCTTGGAAACCCTGTAGGACTGTTGGAACTCACCAGAGCGTTCGAAGGAAAGGAATGAGAAGACCCAACTTAACATTTAAAAATGTAGGAATAGAATATACACTATCAAGGGGGAATTAGGGAGATCAGTTAGAAAACTTTTGCAAAATCCAGATCAGAGCTGGTGGTGACCTGACCAGTATAAGAACTTCGGAAGAGAAATGCTCAAATGTGGAGTCACACTTGGCAGGATTTGCTGATCGATGGAATGTGGGGTGAGAGAAAAGGGAGGCAAGGCTTATGGCCTGCGAAGCTAGAAAAATTAATTGCCATTTACAGAGATGCGAAATTCTGGGAGGAGGAGCAGGTTTGGGGGGTGGTAAGGAGTTTGGTTTTGAACACTTTAAGTTCAATAGCTAGTAGACATGTGATGTAAGGCATTTGCTTTATGAGTCTAGCATGCTGAGAAGCTGTCTGAACTGGAGAAAGAAATTAGCAGCTCATCAGCATTAGGGATGGTGTTTAAGTGGTGACACTGACTGAGCTTAAGTAGGGAATGAGTATGCATAGCAGACTGGGCTGTGGGGCACAACAGGATTTAATGACAGGGAAGAAGGGAGAACCCAGTAAAAGAGGCTGAGAAGGAACAACCTGCAAGATAGAAAGAGGATTGAGAAAGGGGCATCCTAAACTAAGGGGACAAGTCTTCAAAGAAGAGGGTGTGATGAGCCGTAGCCAATGCTGCTAACAGGGCAAGATGGAGGAGGACTGAGAAGTGACCACTGGATTTGGTATCATGAGGGTCACCGATTGCCTTTTAAGTGTGGTTTCAGTGAACTGGAAAGTTGTGAAGAAGGCTAAGTGTGCAGGGCTCTGACCCCTTCCTTGGTCCCCTCCAGCCAGTGGTGAAATCTCAGCTCATTGCAACCTCTGCTTCCTGGGTTAGAGTGATTCTCCTGCCTCAGCCTCCTAAGTAGCTGAGACTACAGGTGCACGGCACCACACCTGGCTTTTTTTTTTTTTTTGTATTTTATTTGTTTTTGTTTTTGTTTTTTTGAGACGGAGTCTCGCTCTGTCACCCAGGCACCCAGGCTGGAGTGCAGTGGCCCGATCTCGGCTCACTGCAAGCTCCGCCTCCCGGGTTCACGCCATTCTCCTGCCTCAGCCTCTAGAGACGGGGTTTCACCATGTTGCCCAGGCTGGTGTCGAACTCCTGAGCTCAGGCAATCTGCCCACCTCAGCCTCCCAAAGTGCTAAGATTACAGGTGTGAGCCACCACACCTGGCCAAGTTTTATCAAAAGAAAATAGATCCTCAATAATCTTGACACCAAGAGAAGAATGGAGACTTTCTACCTCAATGTGAGTTGTAGAGGAGAGAGGAAGTTTCAGTCCTCCACACCTTCAGACCACCTGGTCCACCATCCTTAGGAGATTAGATGAGAGGCAGCTGGGCTAGGGTAGGCTGAAGGAAGAGGTCAGGGTGGGATCTTGAAGGATGCTGTATTAGTCTGCTCTCACACTGCTAATAAAGACGTACATAAGACTGGGTAATTTATAAAGAAAAAGGTTTAATGGACTCACAATTCCGCATGGCTAAGAAGGCCTCAAGATCATGGCAGAAGGCAAAGGAGGAGCAAAGGCACATCTTACGTAGCAGCAGACAAGAGAGCCTGTGTAGGGGAACTGACCTGGAACTGACCTTTATAAAACCATCAGATCTCGTGAGACTTATTCGCTATCATGAGAACAGCATGAGAAAAAGCCGCCCCCATGATTCAATGACCTCCAACTGGCTCCCTCCCATGACACGTGGGGATTACAGGAGCTACAATCGAGATGAGATTTGTGGGGGGGACACAGCCAAACCATATCTGATGCCTTTGGGGTGTTAAATAAGAGGACCAAACTTTGCTGGTAAGATAGGGTACAAAGAAAAGCACACAGAGGGAACTGGAGCTCAGAATCCAGAGGCTGGCAGGCACCAGGGAGCTTTGTGGGAGCCAAGCTATAGCCTGCAACTCATCTGTTTCAATTGCATGAGCAACACATACCACCATCACGTGGGAGGAACCACATAGCTGTTCTTCCCACTGCTGTGGGATGAGATTTTGCCACCACCTATCTTACCATTTTTGTTGGATTTTCCAGCTGAAAAGATTCCTTCTCATGCTCTAAAGTTTTGCAGCTCTGATCCTCACTACCCCATATGGACACACTGCTTTTTAATGACTCAGGACACTTGTAAATCCCCTGAAACAGCATGGGTGAGAAGGTGGTGCTCTTGATACCCAATGGGACCAGGAGATATAGATGAGAAATTCTCCAGCAGTAGCACCTGGATTGAGTTGGACAATGATGAGACTCACCTCAGATACACGAGATTTTATTTGAGAAAATATTTTTGATCTTAAAAGTGTTTGGGAAGATTCTGGTTTCAGCTTCAACATGTAAAGAGCTTAGAAGTTGTCACTCCCATCCTCACAATGAGAAAAAAAATGAAAAAACGGAAAAGCAATCACATTTCTTAGACTCATCAGAGATCTGAGATTACAGAGGAAACCACCACCCTGAAATCTGGAGGGTTCTTAGGAAGCCCAAAGACAATAGAAAACCCAAAACAAGGACAAGAGAGACGAATTTGAAGCCTGTGGCACCCACAGCTACAGCAAACATTAAACGCAGTCCAACATGTAGCCAGGTTAACATACATCCTCACATTAGAGGCCTATTTACCTTTGTTCCTATTACCTGATACAACATATTCAGCTTTCTACAAAAAATTGCAAGGCATTCTAAAAGTCAAGGGGAAACAGTCTGAAGAGTCAAGCTGAGCATCAAAACCAGACTCAGCCATAACACAGATTTTGGAATTATCAGCCACATGATCAAGGCCAATGTCAACAGTGATGTTGAGACAGAGAGTTCCCTGGACCCCTTCATGGGACTTGTGACAGGGGTGGGGCTTGCTTACTCAGCCACTGTGCTCAAACTCCTTGCAGGAGTGGGAGCAAGCAGGTGAGTGGGTGCCGGGGCCGGGGCAAGTGCTTTTCGCCTCTGGCCCCATGGTAGCATCTAGGGGTGTGTTACAATTAATGCTCTTTTAGCAGTTGCTGTCCACAGATGGCTAAGTATTAACCAGCTCAGTGGAGAGTCAGGGTGACAGCCTTTTATACTCTGCCGTCTTGGTACCAGTTCCATGTCCGGTGTCCAGGAAGAATCAGGTCACAAAGACTTGAAGGATGGTGAATGTGGAGGTTTTTTTGAGTGATGGAAGTGGCTTTCAGCTGAATGGGGCACTGAAAAAGGGATAGAGTGGGAGGATAATCTTCCCCTGGAGTTAGGCTGTCCCTGAGTGAACTCCTTTCTGACCATTTAGCTGTCTCTTCAATGTTCAGGTGCTTATTTTCTCTCCTTCTCTACTGTGTTGCTCTGCTCCTCTGCCAGTGGAGTTTGGGTTTTTTATGGTACAAGATGGGGGGCGTGGTGGGCCAGCATGGTTTTGGAAAAAGCAGCATTTGGGCAGGAAACATGAATGTGAAGTTCTCATTTAGGACGGCAGGCCGAGGCTCATGGGTGGGGCCTTTGCTGAGGAACCGTTCTCTACTATCCAATATTTCCCTGCCTCCTGTCTGTATCAATAGTAGGTACCCTTGATATGATGTGATGAAAATGATACTTTACCTGTGTGGTCTTCATCCCAAGAACAGATTGCTCCAGTCTAATCTGAGGAAAACATCATCTATAACCATACTAAGGGACGTCCTCCACAATATCTGCCCAGTAGTCTTCAAAACTGTCAAAGTCACCAAAAACAAGAAAAGTCTAAGAATCTCTATCAAGAGGAAGCTAAGGAGATGTGACTATTACATTAATGTGACATCCTAGATGGAATCCTGGAAAGAAAAAATACATTAGGTATCTGAATAACATGAACTTTAGTTAATAATAGTTTATGAACATTGATTAATTGTAACAAATGCACCATAATAATGTAAGAAATTAAAAATAGGGAGAATTGGTGTGGGGTATGTGGGTACTCTCTGTACTATCTTTACAATTTTTCTGTAAATCTAAACCTGTTCTAAAAATAAGATTTCTTCAAAGAAAAAAAATATTTTGCAGCACCTGGGCTATTCATCACCAAGGTGTCTCTAGCACTAAGAAACTAATGGGTTTTTTTAGGTTTTGTTTTAACTTTTCCATCTAGGGAACCCAGAGGCCCAACTTATTCCTTGGTCCACTGTATAAATACAAAAAATAGAAAACCCTGGGTGAAAAAAGATGTGAGCAAAAAGATGTGAGCAGGAAGTGAACAAAAATGAAAAGTGCCAAAATTGAATTTCAAAAGACAGAAAATTGTGATGCTTGATAACACAGTCTCTATTATTGATTAGCTGAGTGACCTTAGGCAAGTTATTCAACCCCTCTAGGCCTCAGTTTTCTCATCTGTAAAATGGTGATAATAACAAGAGTATCTAGCTCTCATAAGACGATTATCAGGATTAAATGATACAATGTATGATGGTTACAGCAGTCTCTTGGGACATGGAAAGTACTATATTATATAATAGATTATATAATTATATTATATATTATATAATATCTATTATATAATATATATGTTCTATAATCTATTATATAATCGATTATGTAATCAATTATATAATCGATTATATAATCGATTATATAATATAATAGATTACATAATAGATTACATACTAGATTATATAATAGATTATATAACAGATTACGTAATAGATTATATAATAGATTATGTAATAGATTATGTAATAGATTATATAACAGATTATATAATAGATTGTATAATATAATAGATTATACAATAGATTATATAACAGATTGTATAACATATTAGATTATATAATATAATAGATTATATAATCGATTATATAATACATTATATAATATAATCGATTATATAACAGATTATGTAATACATTACATAATAGATTATATAATAGATTATGTAATACATTATATAATAGATTATATAATAGATTATATAATACATTATATAATAGATTATGTAATACATTATATAATAGATTAATAGATTATATAATAGATTATGTAATAGATTATATAATACATTATGTAATACATTATATAATAGATTATATAATAGATAATATTATAGATTATATTCTATTATATTATATTATATAATCTATTATATAATGTATTACATAATCTATTATATAATGTATTATATTATATAACCTATTACATAATCTATTATATAATCTAATCTATTATATAATCTATTATATAATGTATTACATAATGTATTATATAATCTATTAAATAATCATCATATAATCTAATCTATTATATAATCTATTATATAATCTATTATATAATGTATTACATAATCTATTATATAATCTATTATATAATGTATTATATAATCTATTATATAATCTATTATATGATGTATTACATAATATATTATATAATCTATTATATTATATATTATATAATCTATTATATTATATATTATATAATCTATTATATTATATAATCTATTATATTATATAATCTATTATATAATCTATTGTATAATCTATTATATTATACAATCTATTATATAATCTATTACATAATCTATTACATAATCTATTATATAATCTATTACATAATATATATAATCTATTATATAATAGATTATATAATCTATTATATAATAGATTATATAATCTATTATAATCTATTATATAATAGATTATATAATCTATTATATGATATTATATAATATATAATAGATTATATAATCTATTATATAATCTATATATAATCTATAATATATAATATATTATATAATATGTAATGTATAGATTATATAATCTATTATATAATAGATTATATAATAGATTATATAATCTATTATATAATAGATTATATAATCTATATTATAGATTATATAATCTATAATATATATCATACTATATATTATATATAATAATATAATATATAATAATATATATATATATATATTATATAATATTATTATATAATATATAATAATATTATATATCATATTATATTATATAATATACATATTATATTATATATGTATTATATAATATATAATATATTATATATGTATTATATAATATATAATATATATAAAATGTATTATATATAATATAATATATTATACATTATATTATATATAATATTATATATATATGGAATAAACAAAAGTAATTATCTGAAATTAGCAATCTATGCGGAAGCCGTAGGGTCTGTGGCCAGAATATGGTAGTTATTGTAGTATCTCTATTTCCATTAAGAAAAAAACAAAAAGCACAGAAAAATCCCCATGACTTTTTTTTTTACTTTTTTAAATATTTTTAATTTTTTAAATTTATTTTATTTTATTATTATACTTTAGTTTTTAGGGTACATGTGCACAATGTGCAGGTTTGTTACACATATCCATGTGCCATGTTGTTTTGCTGCACCAATTAACTCGTCATTTAGCATTAGGTATATCTCCTAATGCTATCCCTCCCCCCTCCTGCCACCCCACAACAGTCCCCAGAGCGTGATGTTCCCCTTCCTATGTCCGTGAGCTCTCACTGTTCAATTCCCCCCTATGAGTGAGAACATGCGGTGTTTGGTTTTTGTCCTTGCGATAGTTTACTGAGAATGATGTTTTCCAGTTTCATCCATGTCCCTACAAAGGACATGAACTCATCATTTTTTATGGCTGCATAGTATTCCATGGTGTATATGTGCCACGTTTTCTCAATCCAGCCTATTGTTGTTGGACATTTCGGTTGGTTTCAAGACTTTGCTATTGTGAATAGTGCTGCAATAAACATACGTGTGCATGTGTCTTTATAACAGCATGACTTATAGTACTTTGGGTATATACCCAGTAATGGGATGTCTGGATCAAATGGTATTTCTAGTTCTAGATCCCTGAGGAATCACCACACTGACTTCCACAATGGTTGAACTAGTTTACAGTGCCACCAACAGTGTAAAAGTGTTCCTATTTCTCCACATTCTCTCTAGCATCTGTTGTTTCCTGACTTTTTAATGATGGCCATTCTAACTGGTGTGAGATGGTATCTCATTGTGGTTTTGATTTGCATTTCTCTGATGGCCAGTGATGATGAGCATTTTTTCATGTGTTTTTTGGCTGCATAAATGTCTTCTTTTGAGAAGCGTCTGTTCATATCTTTCACCCACTTTTTGATGGGGTTGTTTGTTTTTTTCTTGTAAATTTGTTTGAGTTCATTGTAGATTCTGGATATTAGTCCTTTGTCAGATGAGTAGGTTGCAAAAATTTTCTCCCATTCTGTAGGTTGCCTGTTCACTCTGATGGTAGTTTCTTTTGCTGTGCAGAAGCTCTTTAGTTTAATTAGATCCCATTTGTCAATTTTGGCTTTTGTTGCCATTGCTTTTGGTGTTTGTTTTAGACATGAAGTCTTTGCCCATGCCTATGTCCTGAATGGTATTGCCTAGGTTTTCTTCTAGGGTTTTCATGGTTTTAGGTCTAACATATAAGTCTTTAATCCATCTTGAATTAATTTTGTATAAGGTGTAAGGAAGGGATCCAGTTTCAGCTTTCTACATATGGCTAGCCAGTTTTCCCAGCACCATTTATTAAATAGGGAATCCTTTCCCCATTGCTTGTTTTTGTCAGGTTTGTCAAAGATCAGATAGTTGTAGATATGCAGCATTATTTCTGAGGGCTCTGTTCTGTTCCATTGATCTATGTCTCTGTTCTGGTACCAATACCGTGCTGTTTTGGTTACTGTAGCCTTGTAGTATAGTTTGAAGTCAGGTAGCGTGATGCCTCCAGCTTTGTTCTTTTGGCTTAGGATTGACTTGGCGATGCGGGCTCTTTTTTGGTTCCATATGAACTTTAAAGTAGTTTTTTCCAATTCTGTGAAGAAAGTCATTGGTAGCTTGATGGGGATGGCATTGAATCTATAAATTACCTTGGGCAGTATGGCCATTTTCACGATATTGATTCTTCCAACCCATGAGCATGGAATGTTCTTCCATTTGTTTGTATCCTCTTTTATTTCATTGAGCAGTGGTTTGTAGTTCTCCTTGAAGAGGTCCTCCACATCCCTTGTAAGTTGGATTCCTAGGTATTTTATTCTCTTTGAAGCAATTGTGAATGGGAGTTCACTCATGATTTGGCTCTCTGTTTGTCTATGATTGGTGTACAAGAATGCTTGTGAGTTTTGTACATTGATTTTGTATCCTGGGACTTTGCTGAAGTTGCTAATCAGCTTAAGGAGATTTTGGGCTGAGACAATGGGGTTTTCTAGATATACAATCATGGCATCTGCAAACAGGGACAATTTGACTTCCTCTTTTCCTAATTGAATACCCTTTATTTCCTTCTCCTGCCTGATTTCCCTGGCCACAACTTCCAGCACTATGTTGAATAGGAGTGGTGAGAGAGGGCATCCCTGTCTTGTGCCAGTTTTCAAAGAGAATGCTTCCAGTTTTTGCCCATTCGGTATGATATTGGCTGTGGGTTTGTCATAGATAGCTCTTATGATTTTGTGATATGTCCCATCAATACCTAATTTATTGACAGTTTTTAGCATGAAGCGTTGTTGAATTTTGTCAAAGGACTTTTCTGCATCTATTGAGATAATCATATGGTTTTTGTCTTTGGTTCTGTTTATATGCTGGATTACATTTATTGATTCATGTATGTTCAACCAGCCTTGCATCCCAGGGATGAAGCCCACTTGGTCATGGTGTATAGGCTTTTTGATCTGCTGGTGGATTCAGTTTGCCAGTATTTTATTGAGGATTTTTGCATCAATGTTCATCAAGGATATTGGTCTGAAATTCTCTTTTTTGGTTATGTCTCTGCTAGGCTTTGGTATCAGGACGGTGCTGGCCTCATAAAATGTGTTAGGGAGGATTCCCTCTTTTTCTATCAATTGGAATAGTTTCAGAAGGAATGGTACCAGTTCCTCCTTGTACCTCTGGTAGAATTCGGCTGTGAATCCATCAGGTCCTGGACACTTTTTGGTTGGTAAGCTATTGATTATTGCCAGAATTTCAGAGCCTGTTATTGGTCTATTCAGAGATTCAACTTCTTCCTGGTTTAGTCTTGGGAGGGTGTATTTGTCGAGGAATTTATCCATTTCTTCTAGATTTTCTAGTTTATTTGCATAGAGGTGTTTGTAGTATTCTCTGATGGTAGATTGTATTTCTGTGGGATTGGTGGTGATATCCCCTTTTTCATTTTTTATTGCATCTATTTGATTCTTCTGTCTTTTCTTCTTTATTAGTCTTGCTAGTGGTCTATCAATTTTGTTGACCTTTTCAAAAAACCAGCTCCTGGATTCATTAATTTCTTGAAGGGGTTTTTGTGTCTCTATTTCCTTCAGTTCTGCTCTGATTTTAGTTATTTCTAGCTTTCTGCTAGCTTTTGAATGTGTTTGCTCTTGCTTCTCTTGTTCTTTTAATTGTGATGTTAGGGTGTCAATTTTGGATCTTTCCTGCTTTCTCTTGTGGGCATTTAGTGCTATAAATTTCCCTCTACACACTGCTCTGAATGTGTCCCAGAGATTCTGGTATGTTGTGTCTTTGTTCTCGTTGGTTTCAAAGAACATCTTTATTTCTGCTTTCATTTCGTTATGTACCCAATAGTCATTCAGGAGCAGGTTGTTCAGTTTCCATGTAGTTGAGCGGTTTTGAGTGAGTTTCTTAATCCTGAGTTCTAGTTTGATTGCACTGTGGTCTGAGAGACAGTTTGTTATAATTTCTGTTCTTCTACATTTGCTGAGGAGAGCTTTATTTCCAACTATGTGGTCAATTTTGGAATAGGTGTGGTGTGGTGCTGAAAAAAAGTATATTCTGTTAATTTGGGGTGGAGAGTTCTGTAGATGTCTATTAGGTCCACTTTGTGCAGAGCTGAGTTCAATTCCTGGATATCCTTGTTAACTTTCTGTCTCGTTGATCTGTCTAATGTTGACAGTGGGGTGTTAAAATCTCCCATTATTATTGTGTGGGAGCTTAAGTCCCTTTGTAGGTCACTCAGGACTTGCTTTATGAATCTGGGTGCTCCTGTGTCAGGTGCATATATATTTAGGATAGTTAGCTCTTCTTGTTGAATTGATCCCTTTACCATTATGTAATGGCCTTCTTTGTCTCTTTTGATCTTTGTTGGTTTAAAGTCTATTTTATCAGAGACTAGGATTGCAACCCCTGCCTTTTTTTATTTTCCATTTGCTTGATAGATCTTCCTCCATCCCTTTATTTTGAGTCTATGTGTGTCTCTGCACGTGAGATGGGTTTCCTGAATACAGCACACTGATGGGTCTTGACTCCTTATCCAGTTTGCCAGTCTGTGTCTTTTAATTGGAGCATTTAGCCCATTTACAGTTAAAGTTAATATTGTTATGTGTGAATTTGATCCTGTCATTATGATGTTAGTTGGTTATTTTGCTCGTTAGTTGATGCAGTTTCTTCCTAGCTTCGATGTTCTTTACAATTTGGCATGTTTCTGCAGTGGCTGGTACAGATTGTTCCTTTCCATGTTTAGTGCTTCCTTCAGGAGCTCTTTTAGGGCATGCCTGGTGGTGACAAAATCACTCAGCATCTGCTTGTTTGTAAAGTATTTTATTTCTCCTTGACTTATGAAGCTTAGTTTGGCTGGATATGAAATTCTGGGTTAAAAATTCTTTAAGAATGTTGAATATGGGCCCCCACTCTCTTCTGGCTTGTAGAGTTTCTGCTGAGAGATCAGCTGTTACTCTGATGGGCTTCCCTTTGTGGGTAACCCGACCTTTCTCTCTGGCCGCCTTTAACATTTTTTCCTTCATTTCAACTTTGGTGAATCTAACAATCATGTGCCTTGGAGTTGCTCTTCTCGAGGAGTATCTTTGTGGCATTCTCTGTATTTCCTGAATCTGAATGTTGGCCTGCCTTGCTAGATTGGGGAAGTTCTCCTGGATAATATCTTGCAGAGTGTTTTCCAACTTGGTTCCATTGTCCCCATCATTTTCAGGTACACCAATCAGACAAAAGTTTGGTCTTTTCACATAGTCCCAAATTTCTTGGAGGCTTTGTTCATTTCTTTTTATTCTTTTTCCTCTAAACGTCCCTTCTCACTTCATTTCATTCATTTCATCTTCCATCACTGATACCCTTTCTTCCAGTTGATTGCATCAGCTCCCGAGGCTTCTGCAATCTTCGCGTAGTTCTCGAAACTTGGTTTTCATCTCCATCATCTCCTTTAAGCCCTTCTCTTCATTATTTATTCTAGTTATCCATTCGTCTAATTTTTTTTCAAAGTTTTTAACTTCTTTGCTATTGTTTTGAATTTCCTCCCGTAGCTCGGAGTAGTTTGATCGTCTGAAGCCTTCTTCTCTCAACTCGTCAAAGTCATTCTCCGTCCAGCTTTGTTCCATTGCTAGTGAGGAACTGCGTTCCTTTGGAGGAGGAGAGGTGCTCTGCTTTTTAGAGTTTCCAGTTTTTCTGCTCTGTTTTTTCCCCGTCTTTGTGGTTTTATCTACTGTTGGTCTTTGATGATGGTGATGTAGAGATGGGTTTTTGGTGTGGGTGTCCTTTCTGTTTGTTAGTTTTCCTTCTACCAGTCAGGACCCTCAGCTGCAGGTCTGTTGGAGTTTGCTAGAGGTCCACTCCAGACCCTGTTTGGCTGAGTGTCAGCAGCGGTGGCTGCAGAACAGCAGATTTTCATGAAACCACAAATTCAGCTGTCTGATAGTTCCTCTGGAAGTTTTGTCTCAGAGGATTACCTGGCCGAGTGAGGTGTCAGTCTGTCCCTACTGGGGGGTGCCTCCCAGTTAGGCTGCTCGGGGGTCAAGGACCCACTTTAGGAGGCAGTCTGTCCATTCTCAGATCTCCAGCTTTGTGCTGGGAGAACCACTACTCTCTTCAAAGCTGTCAGACAGGGACATTTAAGTCTGCAGAGGTTCCTGCTGAATTTTTGTTCGTCTGTGCCCTGCCCCCAGAGGTGGAGCCTACAGAGGCAGGCAGGCCTCCTTGAGCTGTGGTGGGCTCCACCCAGTTTGAGCTTCCTGGCTGCTTTGTTTACCTAAGCAAGCCTGGGCAATGGTGGGTGCCCCTCCCCCAGCCTTGCTGCTGCCTTGCAGTTTGATCTCAGACTGCTGTGCTAGCAATCAGCGAGACTCTGTGGGCATAAGACCCTCCAATCTAGTTGCAGGACACAGTCTTCTGGTGTGCCATTTTCCAGGCCTGTTGGAAAAGCGCAGTATTAGGGTGGGACTGTCCCAATTTTCCAGGTGCCGTCTGTTACCCTTTTCTTTGACTAGGAAGGGGAACTCCCTGACCCCTTGCACTTCCCGAGTGAGGCAATGCCTCGCCCTGCTTCGGCTTGTGCACAGTGCACTGCACCAACTGTCCTGCATCCACTGTTTGGCACTTCCTAGTGAGATGAACCCAGTACCTCAAACGGAAATGCAGAAATCACCCATCTTCTGTGTCGCTCTCGCTGGGAGCTGTAGACTGGAGCTGTTCCTATTCGGCCATCTTGGCTCCACCCTCCACTTTCTGTTTTAATTTGTTTGTTTGTTTGTTTTTGAGACAGAGTCTCGCTCTATCACCCAGGCTGGAGTGTGGTGGCACTATCTCTGCTCACTCCAAGCTCCGCCTCCCAGGTTCACGCCATTCTCCTGCCTCAGCCTCCCGAGCAGCTGGGATTACAAGCGCCCACCACCACGCCTGGCTAATTTTTTTTTTTGTATTTTTAGTAGAGACGGGGTTTCACCATGTTAGCCAGGGTGATGACAACATCTCCTGACCTTGTGATCCGCCCGCCTCAGCCTCCCAAAGTGCTGGGATTACAGGCGTGAGCCACTGCACCCAGCCTTTAATATTTGTTTTGAAATTGAGTCCTGCTATGTTGTCCAGGCTAGCCTCCAACTCCCAGGATCAAGTGATCCTTTTACCTCAGCCTCCCATGTAGCTGGGCCTACAGGCATATACCACCACACCCAGCTTAAATATTTCCTGAACGTTTATTTACTACCAAGTGAGCAAATTTTATTTGTCTGACATTGTACTAATCACTTTGCATGTATTTAATGCATTTTGTTAAATACACACAAAGCTCCCATTTTCTGCTACTTTCATTTCTTTTCCTTTTTTAACAAGTAGGAATGTCTATTCAGCCCATACTGAAACTACCTGGACTGCCCACTGAAACTGGACTGCTCCAAAATGCCCATCCTTCCCTAGTTCAAGCAGATCCTGCAGCTGAACCATGAGTCTACCAAGGGAAAATGTGTTTTCAGCTTCATTCTGTCATAATCCAACAGTAGCACTTTTTGAGGACAGCTTATTTCCAGGCTTCGGTGTCCTTTCCTCTTCTCTTTGAGCTACTTTTGCCTCTTGTATCCTAGGAATGAAGTGTTATAGCTGGTGAAGTTGCCCAGATTACATTCTGATGATGTGTGGGGCTCAGAAAGCTGGAAATGAAGAGCAGGGCGGAATGACTTTGTCTGCCCAGCGTCTCTTCCTCACAAGCCTGTTGCCCTTCGCTGTGGCCATTTCTCCAACCATGAGCTTCAGCTGAGAATCTTCCATCCTCAGGTGTCAATTTATTTTCCTAAGTTGGAGGCTTGGTCTTGGTGTCTGGAAAGCAGTTTGGATGTTCATGGTGGCTAAAGCTATCCAGTGGAAACATAAGTCACCATTGAGTAATGAGACCAGACTATTGGGTGTCTCATATCCTGGTTGCAAATGCAGATGCCAAAGAGTTCAGGAAAGATTTCAACACAGGCAGCATTGTTGGAATAAGTGACAGTTGCCATGATGATTTAGGGGCCAATACCTATTTGGATGTGTGAGATCTGGTGTTTTAAAAATCAGTTTTATTATTTATTGATGTACCTGATGCTTCCAATATGGTTGATGGGAGAGTTTAATTCTAGGAGCACCATAGCAACATATTGCTTAATTCTCTATCAATCATTCTGTTATTTGTCTTCCTAGGACTGGCTCAACAAATGGTCCCAATTCTTAACTAATTTTATTCTTCTTGAAGGAGCAACACTTGTATTTCTTAATCACCATTATGGCCTGGATTCATGGCAAAGTCCACTTAATTCTGCCTCCTAATTACTATCATATCTACCTTTTCCATCGCCATCTTAGCTCCTATCTCAGGCTCTCCACAGATTTTTTTTCTATGCTAATGCAATCTTTTCCTTATTAGTCTTTTCTGTGGTTAGCCTCACTGCTGTCCTCAACCCAATGCATTCTTTATGTTGCACACAAAGTGACATTTTACAGATACATCAGAAGTACATACTAATATTTTATTTATATAATTAATAAACCCTGATGACTTTTAAAGTGTAGGAAGATCTTTCTTTGGCAGGTCTTTCTTTGCTGAGTAAAGTAATGGGAATGGAAGTGCTAGAATAGCACTCAGTTGTTCTGCATGAGAAAGGGGAAGAGATAGAGGGATAGGGAGCCAGGAAGCATGATTCCTGAATAAAGACCTAGAGTCAGAGAAAATTACAGGCTTGGAAGGGAGAGGACCCAGAGAAAGATGGGGACTCAGCTAGGAGCCAAAGGGGGGAATGAGGAACGGGGATTTGAGGCGTATCATTCTGTATACCCTGAAATCTGACTTCCTCCCCAGTCTGACACATAAAACTTCCAGTTTCTGTAGTGACGTAGAAATCTCTACATTGTACAGATGTAGAGAAAGTCTTCATTTTTCACTAATGTTTTGTTGAGGGGATTGTTCTTTTGGGGAAATGAGTGGAAGCACCATGTCATGCTACAAGAATGGTGGGAGGCAAACCAACACCAAGACAGGATACAGAGTTGACCAATCTGTGTAATGCACACATCCAATCCCTGCTCCTCTGACAAAGTCTCCTATGGATTCCCATCCTCGATAGGTGGGAGCAGGGGCCTGAGACATTTTAGCATGGAATACCAGATCCTTCCTGATCTAGTCTATACCTATCTGTCCAACTGTATCTCGTAAGCATCTCTTCTCAGTCTCACACACACACACGCATACATCCTTTGTACCCTAGAGCAATACAAGGACTGCAAAGAGGGTACATGCTATTTCACCCTGCTAGACTATTCTTTCCCCACTCTTATTCAGTTGGAAAATACCTCCTTCTCTTCCCTCAAGCAGATTTAGGTGCTCCTTCCCCTGGGCTCTCATTTTACCTTGAAAGGCATACACTTTTGTTTTATCATCACACTGTTTTGTAATTGTATATTCACGTGCCCATCTCCCTAACGTGACCATAATCTCCTTGAAGCCACATGTAGTTTTATCTCTATGAAAAACTTCTAGCACCTAGCAAAGGATTAGGCATTTAGTCTGATGTTTGGTGAGTACATTTACCTTCTAAGGCTTGTAAGTGTTTTAGAGGCTTGTAAGTGTTTTACCAAAGAAAAACTGACAAGAGGAAAAATTGGTCTTCTAAAAACTTGCCCAATATTTATGGTTTCTCTCATCATGAAGACTGTTACTTTGGTGGTCCTCAATAAACCATGACTCCTAGTGTTCCAACTCTTGTGCCAGCCTTCCCAACATTGCCTCTGGTCTTGGCCATGTTAGCTTTGGCCACTGGAATATTGGCAAGGATGAAGATAGTGGATGCTTGACCAGTGCCTGTACACTGGGTTTGTCCACTTGGAGTGTTCTTTCTTGGAACCCAGATGCCATGCTCCGTGTAAGTCCAAGAAGCCATGTGAAGAAAAACCAAAGCCCCTGGATGATAGTCCCAGGTGAGCATCCAGCTGAGGATCACCAACAACTTTGATGCTCACAGTCATCAAAATCATCCTTGGCTAAAACCATTGTATGTCTCTCTTAAAAGCCATATTAAAGGCATATTAAAGGTTTAACTGTATTGGTAAAATGCCACTGCCCATGGAAAAGAATGAAACCTCCTTTACAAAAGAATCATTACAATTGCCAAAAAAAATCTGAAACTCATTTATAAATTGGAGATGTTATGGTGAAAGCCTTTTATTAGTTAATGCATCTCTATACTGAGATTACTATACTGAGATTACAAGCACATTGTAAACTATCGCTGGGGAGAGGTATGGGTCCAATTAGTGAAGGGGGTGAATTCTCACAGGAGAAAAGAAAGTGATAGGGGGTCGAGCTGTTCAGGTGGTGGTTCCTACATGACCATAGTCCCATTTTCCTTGTCGGCATACTCATTTTCTGGTATTTCAACATGGATTCAGGTATTTTGGGAAAAAAAAAAAGAATATTATAGAAAGAGCAGGCTCAAGAATCACAGTCCAACTCTGGGCACAACTACATGGAGCAGCTATAAGGGTTTCATATTAGTCAAGGTTCTCCAGAGAAACAGAGCCAATAGGATGGGTGGATGAACAGATGGATAGATAGATAGATGATAGATAGATAGATAGATAGATAGATAGATAGATATTGGCAAATATATAGATAATGTTGGATAGATAGGTAGATGTTGGTAAATATATACATACCGTTGGATGGATGGATGGATAGATTAGATAGATAGATAGATAATAGATAGATAGACAGGTTTAGTATGAGAAATTAGCTCACATGATTATGGAGGAGGAAGAAGACCCATAGTTTGCCATCTGTAAGCTGGAGACCCAGAAAAGATGGTGGTATAGTTAAGTCCAAGTCCAAAGCTCTAAGAATTAGGGGACTCAGTGGTGTATGTCTCAGGCCAAAGGCAGGAAAAGAACAATGTCCCAGATCAGTCAATCAGGAAAAAGGAACCAATTCTCCCTTCCCCACCTTTTGTTCTATTCAGACCCTCATTACTTGGATGATGCCACTTTGGGGAGGGTCATCTGCTTTAGAGTTTACCAATTCAAATGCTAATCTCCTTCCTCACATACATGCCCAGAGATAGTATTTAGCCAAATATCTGGGTACCCCACGTTTCAGTTGAGTTGACACATAAAATTTACCATCACAGATTTCACCCAAGCTGAACTTGAGCCCCAGACTGTAGATGTACATGTGTGGATGCACATGTGTATAGGTCTCTGTAGTATCATATATTTGATACATACTATTAGTATATTTTATGTATATACACTATTCATTTGTTGATTCACAAATATTTTAAAAGTACCTTCTATGATTTAAGTTCTGGCTGGGTATTAAACAGTGAACAAGACAAATATGATCTCTACCCAAAGCTTATGTCATCACATTTTACAAAACAACTAAGTCCTATAGACAAATCAAGCAGTGATAAATAACTGATAAAAGTTATGAAAAGGAAGAGATACATCATAGCAATTTTATACTTGAAAAATGTATCCCTTAGATGTAGGGCCTACACCTTCACTATGTAAACTTTTATGTTTTTCTAGTTCAATAAAAGATTAGCATTTGGTATTTAAATGCATATTTAAGGGAACAATGATCCCAGTGACTCCTCAGTTAAGTATTCCTGAAGGAAGTTTACTACTAAAATCATGAGATATCATCACTATCCTCCTAGGGACAGTATGCACCAAGTACAGGAAGGTTACTCAAAACTTACTAAAAAAGGGACAAAAAGGAGAGTTGGAAATCCTAACCACCTCTCCTCCAAAGATTCTATTTCCAACCTAACTTTCCTGGTACTCTGCCAAACAAAACAATATAAACACCCAGATACAAAAGGAGCAGCTTCTATTGTCTAATTCCCTGTATGGATAAGCTGGTTGCCAGCTCTATAAATATTTAATAAGAACCAAGCTCAACTAGACCCATTAATGACTCCTTGCAAGTATTTTTATTATGAAGTAGCATTAGATACATGTAAAAGAATGCATGAAACTTTGCTTCCAGCCCCTGAATTCTGTGAGTTCTTTGAATCATACTCTGCTCTCTGTTTATGGAGTTTTCTGTTTCTTGCAATGAAAGGAGCTGTGAACATAAGATGTAACTAAAGAAAGTGGAATAACAATATCAATATCTAGCAGTTTTTGAGCACTCCTTATGAGCTAGTTACTGTGCTGTGGGATGCTCATGCCTCATTTTATCAATCTGCCCCAACCTTTGATGAGGTAGTTGTATCATCCTCTTCCTCTTTGTTTGTTTTCTTAACATTTTTTGCTTGTTTGTTTTTGTAACAGCTTTACTGAGATATAATTTACATACCATACAATTCATCCATTTAAAGTGTACGATTCAGTGGTTTTTTTGCACATTCACAGAGTTGTGCAATTATCAACACTATTTTAGAATATTTTTAATCACTGCAAAAAAAAAAACCCCTCTGTAACCTTTAGCTATTGCTTTGCTTTGAATGTGGTGTCTCTCAAAAAGTTATGAGTGTGTTGAAACTTAATACTCATTAAGGTGGTAATAAGAGGAGGGCCTTTTGGGAAGTGATTAAGTCATGAGGACTCCACCCTTATGAATGGATTAATATCTGTACAAAAGAGGCTTCAGAGAGAGTTTGCTCCTCTTGGCTTCCACTTGCTGCTATATGAGGACACAGCAGCAAGGTGCCATCTTGGAAGCAGAGAACAGCCCTCACTAGACACCAAAATTGGTGGCTTCAGAACTGTAAGAAGTAAATTTTTGCTCCTTATAAATTACCCAGTCTCTGGTATTTTGTTATAGCAGCATAATTAGACTAAATAGAGAGCTATTATCCCTATTCCCTCATCATTTCCCCTGTCACTAGACTATTAATCCACTTTCTATCACTATACATTTTCCAACTCTAGACATTTCATATAAACAGAATCATACAGAATGTAGTCTTTTGTGACTGGCTTCATTCATGTGCTGTAGCATGTTTTCAAGGTTTATTCGTGCTGTAGTATATTTCAGCACTTCATTTCTTTGTATGACTAATATTCCATTGTGTGTATACCTCACACTTTGTTTATCCATCATCTGTTGCCGGACTTTTATTTCCACTCTTTGGCTGTTATAAATCATGTTGCTATGAATAACTGTATACAAGTTTTCATGTTAACATGTATTTTAAAAAATTATCTTGGGTATATAGCTCGAAGTAGAAATGCTGGGTCAAATGGCAACTCTATGTTTTAACTTTTTTAGGAATGGTCACACTGTTTTCCAAAGTGACTGCACCATTTCATATTTCTACCAGCAACATCATCGTCTTCCTTTTACAGATGAAGAAACTGGAAAAGCAAGGATGAAATCCTCTGACCATCCTACATTTAAACGACCTTAAAAGAGAAAGAACTGAGTGTAAGTGGAAAAAGAGCAACTGGAAGTTGCAGGAGAAGGAAAAACCATTATCATACAACTGGTGGGAAGAAGGAATGTCAAAAACATCAGTGTGAAAATAATTGCAGCAAAAAGGTAAATCCTAGTAATTACTGAAAAGAGTTTTTTAGGATGCGGGCAATGGAAGGTACATGGTGATTCTCAGAAGTCTCATGGGCAAGCAGTGAGTGAGATTGCCATGGGTGACAGCATATGTTACATAAGGAGGTGAAGGCAGCATGACTTTGAAATTCAGGTGATGGAAGGAAATGAGTGGGAGTCCTTCATCTTTGGATGGAGAAGGCATGAGCAGGTCTATGGAGGCAAGAAGCTGGAGTGATTAAGATACTGTACAATGAGGTAAAGTGATGTATTGGAAAAGCTGAGGAGGGGATAGCTTCCCAAGAGTTAATGAATGGGGGTGTTTCATACAAAGAGAGACCTATTTCTCTGTGGCCACAGATGGAAGGAGAGATAAGAGTGACTGGGGGCCGGGTGCAGTGGCTCACGCCTGTAATCCCAGCACTTTGGGAGGCTGAGGCGGGCGGATCACGAGGTCAGGTGATCAAGACCATCCTGGCTAACACGGTGAAACCCCGTCTCTACTAAAAACACAAAAAATTAGCCGGGTGTTGTGGTGGGCACCTGTAGTCCCAGCTACTCAGGAGGCTGAGGCAAGAGAATGGCATGAACCCAGGAGATGGAGCTTGTAGTGAGCTGAGATCGCACCACTGCACTCCAGCCTGGCCAATAGAGTGAGACTCTGTCTAAAAAAAAAAAAAAAAGAGTGACTGGGGAATATATTCTGGTCTGATTACATCTTCCAGAGTTAATATGTTGATTAGGTTCAGAAGTCCTAAGAAGATGCCAGGACCCGAGCTGTTTTCCTTCCCTCTCTGCAGGAGAAAGGTGATCTCTGGGCTCCCACTCCAACCCCCACTGTGCCCTCATAATAGTTTCCAATGCAATGGATAAGAAGTCAATGAGTGGCAAGAGTGGCTTTTTAGCCTACCCCACCCATTCAAGGAAGGCTTAAGCCTTGAGTCAAATCCTAGAGTGAGAATTTCTTTTGTATTTTCTGAGTTTCTCCGTGCATTCATTATAGCCCTCATGGAAGCTGGATTTTCCTGAGAAGTAAATGTAGATTCCTGAGTTATAAGAAACCAACTTGGAGAATCCTTCTGAACTGTCATTAATCATGCTTGTTCCTTAGTATATTTATTATGTATTACATTTTTTTCTTCAAAGTCCCAAAAAGACCTTCCTAATTGAGAAGCCAGGAAATAGTACATTGTTTCTTAAAAGTGGAAGTGATAGCACTTTCTTATGGTAAGTCTGGGCCATTCCAGTTGATAGTACTGATTTATAAAGCCTGTTGGGGTTTTCCTCAGAGGAGAAGGAAAAACCTCATTGCGTGTACTAGCAGCACACTAACCACAGCCCCCAGCTGATATCAGAGGCATTTTAATAAAATCCAGCATAGAAATGCAGATTTTGTTACACCGATTCCAACTGATAATTAACTACAAACGTTTGACAATCTCAGAAAAAAATGTTTGGCATGACTACATGTGGTTTAAGATCTAGATTACAATTTCTGGGGGTGGTGAGGGGTGGAGAAAGCTGTACTTTCAAGTAAAATGAGAACTTTTGCTGTGGACTATTAGGACACCTCCTGGGCCCCAGTGAGGGCCAATTCCTAGCAGCTGCAGCCACTTAGACCAGGACTGCATCTTCCCTCTGCAGAGAAGGATGGCCTATCCCAGGGTCCCTTGCAGTTCTGAATGTGGTCCTGCGTAGTCCAGAGACAAGAAAGTATCCCTTTGCATAATTAACTTACTCTGTTTCTATGGCCCTTTTACATTTTCCAAGGAGGTTTGCATCCAAGGAAGCTCTTGTTATTGTTTTGATCACAGCTGATTGGAGAGGCAAGACAGGTGTTTTTACCTGAGGTCCACGGAGATCACAGAGTTTTTCGACTCGTCGTGAGCTTGGGTAGGAGAAAGATGGTTCCAAGTTTCTTGGCAACATTGTCTGGAAATGTATTCATCAGATCCTATCTATCTAGCAGGCAGAGTTTAGAAAGCAATTTCTCCTTTTTGTGTGTGCCTTTAAGGATGAGAGACTAACAGAATAGCTTGAGTATCTGTGGGGCAGGAGGAGGTTTTATATGAAAGACACATCTGATATTGCTAGTACCTACAATACCGATGTTGGTTTCTTTTGGAGACCCCAAGTTCTCCAGCCTACTGGAGTTACCCTGTCCTGTGATATTTAAATAGAAACTGCTTGAACTCTCATTTCACAGAAGTGGAAACTGTTGTGTGTCTTCCCAACCCCTCACATCTGCAGAGATTCCCCAGGTACTTATGAGTTTCCTGGGGAGTCCAGGTTTCTACTGAATCCTCCATTTCCTGATGTCTCCTTGTAGAGCTCCTCCTCTCTACCACCCTATGTCCACCAAGCTGACTTTTCCCTGAGTTTTCCAAAATCCTAACCATACAAGGAAATTATGTATAGTGTAATTTAAGTGGAGATTTTGGTGTGATGCCCAAGAGCAATTGCCAGAAGCAATATAAAGGTGAACAGCTATTCTCAAAATTCCCCTGACCACGTAGCCCTGCTAGTCCAAAAGACAACTTTCTGTGAACTTAAAAAGAGTGCATCCTTCAAGGTCTTTATTATCATCTTGTTAAAAGAAAAACCTTAGACAAATTAAATTTAACACAGTTTAGTTGAGCAAAGAATGATTCGTGAATCAGGCAGCCCCCAAACTGGAATAGGTTCAGAAGCTACAACATACTCACAAAATGAAAGAAGATTATGGACAGAAAAACGAAATAAGTTACAGAAACAGCAGGATTTGTTATAGCCCAGTGTTTGGCTTATTTGAACACAGCTTAAACAGCTGGCTGTCTTTGATTGACCAAAACTTGGTGATTGGCACAAGAATAGGTTACAGTCTGTTTATACCTCCAATCAGGTCACAGTTCGCTATGTGTGTAGAAACATTTACACTGAATGTAGACTATATAAGGAGTCAGCTTTAGGCTAAACTTAATTTAACAATTGCCCCAATTTTAGGTGTTGATTCATTCTGTCACCATCATAAATGTACTTATTTGTTCTCCAGTTCCACTGGGAAATAGCAGAATAATGGGTTTTGTAAGTTGGGAACAAGGACATCAGGCAATTTTTTGTAAGGGTTAGAGTAGAGGGGACCTCCTTGTGCTGCAGTTAAACAAAACGTGGTCTGTTTTGGAACCTATCTACTTCCTTAAATTTTCAGTTTGATTATATCACATTTAGCATGAGTGACTCCATTTTGGTTTGGTCTGGTCTGCTGTGGCCTAGTGCATGAGTTCAATCCAAAAATGGCCTCCTGTAATTTTGTTTAACAATTTGCTGAGAAATTGTTCTAACAGTTATGTGAACCAGGAGGCCGATATTGCTAATATTTCTCCCTGGAATTGTACAGTGCACAACTGACACAACTGGGAGCAGTGCCATTCCTCCCACAGGAAGCTTCTCCTTGGCCACCCCTTCTCAGGGCGCAGGCTTCCTAAATCTTCACCACTGTCTCTCTCTCTTTCCCCACCCCTTCCTTCCATTAATCTCCCTTAGTTCCTTCTATTCTAGGTTCCTTTACTTACTTGCATTTGATGTTCCTCAGAGACATTTATAATTCTTAGGCTATTATGCAGAGCATTTAATTTTCTACTTCTCTCCCCTGCCCATTCCATCTCGGCCCGAGGCTTACCTTTTCTCATCTGAAATGGCCCATCCTGGCATTTTACTATTAATTCCCTGAGGAATTCTTCTTCCAGCTTTTTCCAATAACTTTCCTCCACTCCTTGACATATTTATTAAAAAGAGAGAGATTTGGTTAGACTCTTTATTACAATCCCCATAGCAACTTCTATCTCTCCTTTAAAAATCTTCCTATTACAAACCTGGAATATAGTGGATGCCCATAAATATTTGCTGATAAAATATTTATGATGGAATGTATAATGCTATGTGGTTTTGGTTTTTTAAAATATATTAGACTGTGAATTATTAATATCAGAATTCCCACCAATAGTCTTGGGTTTTACATTTAAGCCTTTAATCCATCTTGAGTTAATTTTGTATAAGGTGTAAGGAAGGGGTCCAGTTTCAATTTTCTGCATATGGCTAGCCAGTTTTCCCAGCACCATTTATTAAATAAAGAATCCTTTCCCCACTGTTCATTTTTATCAGGTTTGTCAAAGATCAGATGGTTGTAGATGTGCGGTCTTATTTCTGAGATCTCTATTCTGTTCCATTGGTCTATGTGTCTGTTTCTGTACCAGTACCATGCTGTTTTGGTTACCGTAGCCTTATAGTATAGTTTGAAGTCAAGTAGTGTGATGTCTCCAGCTTTTTTTTTTTTTTTTTTTTTTTTTTGCATAGGATCGTCTTGGCTATATGGGCTCTTTTTTGGTTCCATATGAATTTTAAAGTAGTTTTTTTCCAATTCTGTGAAGAATGTCATATGAGAACGCATGGACACAGGGAGGGGAACAACACACACTGTGGCCTGGCCAGAGGGACTGGGAGAGGGAGAGCGTCAGGATAAATAGCTAATGCATGCTAGGCTTAATATCTAGGTGATGGGTTGATAGGTGCAGCAAAACACCATGTCACACATTTACCTCTGTAACAAAACTGTGCATCCTGCACATATATGCTGGAACTTAAATTTTAATTTAATTTAATAATAATAACATCAGAATTCTTGGTGTTTAGCAAAGTACCCAGATCATAATGGGTGCTCAGAAGGTATTCATTAAATGAATATTCATCAACAAGTTAACCTGTTTTTTAGCTAACCCAGTGGAATCTGCTGAGCTAACCATCATGAGAAATAATGCAGGAGGTATAGGGTTCATTTTAGATCTTTAGGTTTTTATAGCTGATTCATTCATTCATGGAATGAAATTATTTAACATGAAAAAAAACCCTCTAGAATGTTAGTACCCTTAAAAGAGATTTTTAAGGACATTATTCTCATTTCTTTCCCCCAGAGCCCTATGAAGCAGACAGTACCTACCCCTCCCCCTGCCACCCCACTTTACAGATGAGAAAACTAAGGCCCAGAGAGATTGAAGCAACTCTGTTAGGTTCACACATCCAGTAAATGATAGAACAAGAACTTGAACATAAACCTATTAATGCCAAGTCTTCTACATTTTCTGCTCCATTATAGCTTCTCTGATTCAGAAGAAGAGGACTATGACTCCAAAGCTCCCTTTGCAATGTAGATGTTTAAAAAATACGTTTTTTGTAAAAATGTAAAATGCATTACTCAATACCAATGCAAGTCTTCAGCCTAGAATCCAGACCATTAAGTGTGCAGCAGCACAGCATACTTTGAAAGAGGCCTCATAAAAACACAAAGTTGAACTTGTCTCTAAGGATTTTAGCTAAGTAGACTGAATCTAGTGGGGAAAATAAAATCTTTTCTCAGAGCTTTGCAGAAGTGGAAAGTGAAAGATTGAGAGCTTGTGAGAAATAACAGATACTTTAAAAAATGTTGATTAGAAATAGAAGAATGGTAGAAGGATTTTTTAAATGAATAAATAAAAATGGTACAACATTTGGAATATTTTTTAGAATCATATAATTTTAGAACTGAAAGGGACCAGTAAAAGCATCTAAGGCTCTCCTTTTGTAGAAAGAAACAACATTTTGAGTCACAACCAGAACCAGCTATCTAATTAGTGTGAAATGAAATTGTGGGGCCCCTTGTTTAAAAAAAATACTAAGATTTCAAGATGATGACAGTACATCATTCAACCAAGGTTGGAACCCTCCTAAGTGCAGGGCCCTATGTGACTACATATTTCACACACCAGTGAAGCCGGCCCTGGTCACAATATTATTAACACCAGCATTTTATACTAATATGTCACTTGAGAGCTTACCTAGCCTTTTCATAGGTAATCTGAGTTTTATAATAGCTCAGTAGAGTAGAGCAAGAATAGTTTTCATTGTAAAACATGTCCACACAAGAATACATTTATCAACCATGACATTCTGGTTGACTAAAATGACCCCATGCCCCTTGCACCATTTATGTTTTACATCATGGTATTAGAAGTTTATATTAGAATAAAAAGGGAAGCAGTTAAGTTAATTTGTTCATGGATAATCATTCAACAAACTCTCTAGCATCTACTGTGAGCGGAGCACTTGTGAGCATTTCAGACACTGAATTGGAATTTTGCAATAACTTAGTGAAGAAGGTGAATTACCATGCCCACTGTTCTGATAAGCACGCTAAACATCAGAGACACAAAGTTAGACAGTCAAGGTCACAGATTAGCTACTGAAATAATTAGGATTAGAATGTAGGTTCCCAGACTATTCTGTGATGCTCTTTTAAAATGTATTAACGTCTCTAAAATGAGATAAAATGTAAAATTAATTTGTCTGCCAAGGAAATTAAAGCCAAATCCAAGAGTAAATGACTATTCTTCCTTTTCTACCTCTCCTTCTTCTGCTACAGTTTCTAGAGTAGAAAATAAGAAATATAAAGATGAAAATTTCATACACTTTAGGAGATTGCCTTGTAATTGAATTAAAAGTAATTTAATTGACCTGAGCCTTGCCCTCAAGGCCAAGACACTGACTGCTCATTGAATATGCATGAGCTCACCCACTTCACCACTGCCTTGAAAGTCAGGCAAAGCCATATGACTTTTTCTGGCCAGTGGACCAAAAGTAACAGCGTATCATTTCCAGGCTGAGGTATTGAGAAGCTCCTTTATAATTCTTTGGCTCTATCTTTCCTAAACTCAATGACCTTAGGAGCCATGTGTTAAGCTACTGGAATCACACGATAAAAGTATATTGGCTCCCTGAACCACCACCTGGAAAGGAGTTTCCCTGGAGAGTCAAGAGACTTGGCAAAGAACTTTATGTGACCAAAACAAATGTTCAGGTGAAAGTCACTGCAATCTGGGAGTGTGTTACTGCAGCGTAACTTAACATCACCCTGACTACTAGACTCATACCTACAATATTTTTCTCCTTCTGGTTTGGTTCTTCCCTGTCTTTTGATCCTCAGTGACTATAATTAACATATATAAAAGCTTTCAAAACCCTTCCTTAAGCTGCTTTTTGTTTCTCCTGAAACCTCCAACAATCCTGCCAGACTCTGCTATTTTCAAAGGCTGAGGCCTCAAGTCTGATTTTACATTAAAGACATGCAAGCGTGACCCGAAAGATGAAAAAACTTAAGAACATCCAAGAGTCAGGGGCTTTGCTAATCACTGGGCTTTGCTAATATAAACGAATTTAGGAAAAAAGGTGATGAGCACTGAAATGATAAGCAGATGATTATCTATCTATCTTACTAACCCAGATAGTTGTTTTCAGGAAAATTTTAAAAGGGAAATGTTTCAGCTACTTGTATTTTGTTTTGTTTTGTTTGTTTTTTAGCCAGAACGGCGAAGGAAAAACTGAGAACCCCCCTGCATGACCATACATCTCACATTTAAATAGCAATTTAAACAGTTATTTTTGGAAACAAGATGACCTGAGGTGTGATTGTCACATAAGTAATGAAACTGACTTATCCCAAAAACATATAGACAGCATGAATTTTCATAAGGAAAGTGGTCCTTTTCAGAGGCTGAGAACTTTGGTCAAAGAAGTTCCTCCAAATAGTTAGCATCTATGATACTATGTATTAATCGTAGCAAATTTGGTGTGATGTCTTAGTTAGCTCAGGCTGCTGTGGCAAAATAACACAGACTGGGTGACTTAAACAACACTTATTTTTTCACAGTTCTGGAGGCTGGAAGTCCATGATCAGGGTGCTGAAAGTCCGTGATCTGGGAGCCAGCATGATCAGGTTCTGGTAAGGGCTCCCTTCTTGGTTTGTAGATGGCTGCCATCGTGCTGTGTACTCACATGACCCCTTCTTTGTGTGTGCATGGAGACTGAGAACAAATAAGGTCTCTGGTGCCTCTTCTTGCAAAGGCACTAATCCCATCATAAGGATTCCACCCTTGTGACCTCATCTAAGCTTAATTACCTCCCAGAAGTCCCATCTCCAAATATCACATTTGGGGTTAGGGCTTCAACATAAGAATCATGAATTTGGGGTGGGGAGAGGGACACAGTTGAGTCCATAGCAGGTGGGAAACATGGACTTATGGATGAGAACTGCCTCTTGCTAGCAAAACCTTCCCAAGAGCAAGTAAGCTCACTTCTATGAGCAGACAGAGGCTCCTGAAATAACACAGGTGAAAGGTAAGTGGTCCTGAATTGGGATGATGACAGTAAAAGAGGAGATGGGTTTGAGATGAAATATTCATGGCTTGCAGACAAAGTGAAAAAAACGTTTAACATGACCACCCAGGTTGGAAGTCTGGAGCCTGGGAGAAGGTTGGTGCCATTTACCCAAACTGGAAAGCCAGGAGAAAGAAGCAGTTTGGGGAGGAGGAAAAGGACTTTGGCAACATGCCCACCTTGAGATCATCTTGAGTTTGTGTGGGAATGTTCCAATGTAAGGGAAATATAAAAATGGCACTTAGAAGGAAGTCTGCGGCCAGGCGTGATAATTTATGCTTGTAATCCCAACACTTTTGGGAGGCCGAGACAGGAAGATCACTTGAGCCTAGGAGTTTGATACCAGCCTGGGCAACATAGAGAGACCTCATCTCTATTAAAAAAAAAAAAAAGAATTAAAAAAAATTTAAAAAGAAAACTATAGAGAAAAAGAAGACTGTGTCAGCCAGGCTTGGGGAGGATGGGTAGAAATAGAGTCTGCAAGTGACTAATTTCATGAGCGGTCGCTTTACCACTAAGCTAAAATTCTCTATGGTGGACAAAATTATTATACCAGCAATGATTTCTGGGCATTAAAGCTTTGTGATACTTACAGCAATTAGACACTCGTAGGCATAGTTGGCTAATTGCCCTTCCATGGCAAAGAAAGCTGAAGCAGGACTTCTTTACAGTACCACTTGGACACACAATTACTAACGACCATAATTTTTCCACGTACACTGAGTACCCAGGCAAGAAAATGTACCTGTGGGAGGATTAGGGGAAATACACTGGCAACTTGGCCCAAAAAAGAAGGAAAATAGAAGGAAAGAAGTAAGAGGTACAAGCAAGAGGCTATAACTAGATTTCTGAAAGAAGTGAGAAAGAGGAAAAAACAGAAGTGAACCAACAATCGCTGAGCTCTTTCCTTGTTCCAGGGCAGGTGCTGAAAAGACAGTCCCTCAACTCTGTCTAGTGGAGAAAAAGTCTAGTCCAGAAATGAGTGCAAGAAGGCATGCTGGTTCTGTCAGGCACGGTGGCTCATGCCTGTAATCCTAGCACTTCAGGAGGCTGAGGCGGGTGGATCACCTGAGGTCAGGAGTTCAAGAGCAGCCTGGCTAACATGGTGAAACTCTGTCTCTACTAAAAATACAAAAATTAGCTGGCATGGTGGTGCACACCTGTAATCCCTGCTACTTGGGTGGCTAAGGCAGCAGAATAATTTGAACCCAGGAGGCAGAGACTGCAGTGAGCTGAGATCATGCCATTGCACTCCAGCCTGGGTGACAGACTGAGACTCTGCCAAAAAAAAAAAAAAAAGGCAAAGACTTGCTGGTTCTTACAGGAGAGGGAAGCATGTTTTGTTAGGGGTACACCCCATTTAGATGAGCATTAGAGGAGTCCATTTTTAGGTGAAAACTGAGGCTCCAAAAAGTCAAATGAGTTGCCTAAAGAATCACAGTGTGATCACTAGGGCTGTATTGGTTGCATGTGACAGAAGCCAAGTCCAAACAAGTTCAAGAATAACAAAAAACCAAAACAAAACAAAACAAAACAAAAAAACAAAAAAGTGGCTCATATGATAGAAAACTACAGTGTGCAAAGGTTAATCCAGCTCCTTTCCTGGACCCAGGTGCCCCATCTGTGCCCTGTCTTTAATGTGGCTTTTTTCTGTGTTGCTGCACCTTCTGGAAGCCTTCCCCCCATTGGGAGGAAAGATGGCCCCAGAAGCCACAGGCTGCCATGGTCCTTCCACCTTGCAGCTCATGGCATCCCCAGAGGGATCCTGATTGGCCCAGCTTGATTGCCTTGGGCCAATTAGCACAACACACAGGTGGAATCAGAATTGTGAACTCTGATCACGTGGCTGCTGCTGTGGCGAGGCAAGTGCAGCCACCGCATGGTTGATATCCCCACCAGAATCACCCACAGTAGGGAGGAATATTTCTACAAAGAAGTATATGGGCGCCATCCCCTTAAAAAGGGGACAGACACAATCCATGTCCTCAATACACATTTTACAAATTTGCAGAGTTGAGCTGCAAACCCAGGCTGCATTCTGAAGTTTGTGTCTTTCTACCTTGCAAAGTGCCCTTCCCACATACCTCTGACAAATGAGAACAGAAAGAAGATTTAATGGCAGTGCAAATGAAAGGAAAGGCAGAAATAATTCTGGGAGGCCAAAACACCAAAGAAGAAATAAGAAGAGGAAGCAAGAGAAGCAGGATGAGAGAGGCTGTGGGAAAAAATAAAAACAGGGTTGGGGAAAAAAGCACCAAGGCCTATCCTGCAGCCTTCAATCCCTCCTCTGGAATCCCTGCCAGAAGCTGTTGGTGTTTTTCAGAAAGCTTTTTCCCTTCCTCCTTGTTAAGAAGCTGAGAGCCAAATGCCCCATTAATCTTTCAAAAGGCCACTTTGGCCTCTTGGGGCAGAGCCACACACGTTTGGCTTGCCTCCTTCATGTTCATTTTCCTTCCCAAAAGCAGGGGGACTTGGCAGGCCAACCCAGCTACCCATTTAGTATCACAGGGACCAGAGGCTATTACCACTGTGGTGCGGTCTTACCTGGGAAGATAGTGGTCATCCCTGCACCTCAAGGATTCTCCTCCCATCTGCTTAGTTAGGCTCCACTTGACCACATTCCATTTCTCAGGCCCATTTGCAGTGTGAGAAACTCAGTAAACAAAAATAAACCCAGAGCTCCAAGTGCCACCACCCCACTGGGCAGCTGCTGTACACCTGGTACAATGCAGGGTGTAGTTGTGGATACTAGGAAGTTCTTTCTTCTAGCAGAGCTACAGTTGGGGTGAGTAGGCGAAAAGGAGACAAACGGACTAAGTAACATGGTACAACAGTGTTGTAACCAACACAAACAAAACAACGTAAGACGTGTCACTTACGAGACTCTTTTGTCTTCCTGAGAGCCTTCCAGGAACCAAGTCCTGCACTTGGCCGTGAGGGCATAGGGGTGGATCAGATGTGGACTGTTGGTAGGGACACATGTCTTTCCTACACCACGGGGAAGTTTCCCCATGATGTTTCCTCCATGTGGAAGGAGTTCCGCTGGTGGGAAAAAGTTGGCATCTCTTCACCCCTTTACTCCCAGAGGTTGAGTGATAGGTGAATGGTCAATTTGGAATAAGTGATGTGTGAATAGTCCACTTGCAAAGACTGTAATGGGGCACACTTAGCTCCGCCTCTTTTGTTCTTTGCAGTTGCTTTGCCAGCGGAGAAGTCTACTGTTCTGAGCTGAATTGTGTCTTCTCCTCCCTTGCAAATTTCTAAGCTCATTATTAACCCCCCATACCGTAACATGTGACTGTATTTGGAGACAGGGCCTTTAAAGGAGTAATTAAGGTTAAATAAGATCATCAGAATAGGCTTTAATCTAATATAACTGGTGTCCTTATAAGAAGAGGAGATTAGGATACAGACACATGCAAAGGGAAGACCACGTAAAGATACAAATAGAAGAAGATGACCATCTACAAGCCAAGCAGAGAGGCTTCCGAAAAAACCACCTGTGGTGGCACCTTGATGCTAGACTTTTAGCCTCCAAAATTGTAAGAAGAGAAACCTTTGTTGTTTAAGCCACACATCTGTGGTATTAGTGATGGCCACCCTAGAAAAATATATACAACTATCTGATCTTTGACAAACCTGACAAAAACAAGAAATGGGGAAAGGATTCCCTATTTAATAAATGGTGCTGGGAAAACTGGCTAGCCATATGTAGAAAGCTGAAACTGGATCCCTTCCTTACACCTTATACAAAAATTAATTCAAGATGGATTAAAGACTTACATGTTAGACCTAAAACCATAAAAAC
The DNA here is from genome assembly GCF_006542625.1 of Nomascus leucogenys. Classification (NCBI taxonomy): domain Eukaryota; kingdom Metazoa; phylum Chordata; class Mammalia; order Primates; family Hylobatidae; genus Nomascus; species Nomascus leucogenys. The sequence continues at coordinate 72,933,869 of NC_044390.1, forward strand.
CCTACAAGAAAACCTAGGCAATACCATTCAGGACATAGGAATGGGCAAGGACTTCATGTCTAAAACACCAAAAGCAATGGCAACAAAAGCCAAAATTGACAAATGGGATCTAATTAAACTAAAGAGCTTCTGCACAGAAAAAGAAACTACCATCAGAGTGAACAGGCAACCTACAAAATGGGAGAAAATTTTTGCAACCTACTCATCTGACAAAGGGCTAATATCCAGAATCTACAATGAACTCAAACAAATTTACAAGAAAAAAACAAACAACCCCATCAAAAAGTGGGCAAAGGACATGAACAGACACTTCTCAAAAGAAGACATTTATGCAGCCAAAAAACACATGAAAAAATGCTCATCATCACTGGCCATCAGAGAAATGCAAATCAAAACCACAATGAGATACCATCTCACACCAGTTAGAATGGCCATCATTAAAAAGTCAGGAAACAACAGGTGCTGGAGAGGATGTGGAAAAATAATAGGCACACTTTTACACTGTTGGTGGGACTGTAAACTAGTTCAACCATTGTGGAAGTCAGTGTGGCAATTCCTCAGGGATCTAGAACTAGAAATACCATTTGACCCAGCCATCCCATTACTGGGTATATACCCAAAGGATTATAAATCATGCTGCTATAAAGATACATGCGCATGTATGTTTATTGCGGCACTATTCACAATAGCAAAGACTTGGAACCAACCCAAATGTCCAACAACGATAGACTGGATTGAGAAAATGTGGCATATATACACCATGGAATACTATGCAGCCATAAAAAATGATGAGTCCATGTCCTTTGTAGGGACATGGATGAAACTGGAAACCATCATTCTCAGTAAACTATCACAAGGACAAAAAACCAAACACTGCATGTTCTCACTCATAGGTGGGAATTGAACAATGAGAACTCACGGACACAGGAAGGGGAACATCACACTCCGGGGACTGTTGTGGGGTGGGGGAAGGGGGGAGGGACAGCATTAGGAGATATACCTAATGCTAAATGACGAGCTAATGGGTGCAGCAAACCAACATGGCACATGGATACATATGTAACAAACCTGCACATTGTGCACATGTACCCTAAAACCTAAAGTATAATAATAAAATAAAAAGAAAAATAATAATATACCTACTCTAGCTGAAGTTGGATCCTATGCCCAGATAAACCTGTAAGACTTGGCTGAGCAGGTCTGCCCCCGACTCCATCCCTCATTGCCTCTACACTCTTCATGGGGATCACTGCTTCAGTCCAGTGTTGTCTGGATTAAGTTAACAATAAAGGTAAGAGTTTGGCCTCCATCTGTCTTTCTTTTTGTCTTAGTTCTTATTTTGTTCAGTTGTTGGGTGAAGAAGTAGGGATACTTTTTATTGGTTTCCTTGAAAACTCCAGATTAGACTATAGCAGTCAGAAGAAAAGTTATGGTGGTAGCAAATAACCGCCAAATCTCAGCGGCTTAACAAGACAACACCTGATTCCTTGCTCACATTCTGTTAACAGTCTATCGTGGTGAAACTTAGATTCTACCCATCTAACACAGCTCGGCAGGGAGACTCTGCTCTCCCCAGCCACGCAGTCACTCAGAGGCAGTCTCATGATGAGGATCCATGACCGCCGTGGTGGCAGGAGCAGGAGATGGTGAATTGCACACTGGCTCTGAAGCCTCCCCCTAGAAATGACATGCATCACTTCCCATCATATTTCATTGGCCAAGCAAGTTATATGATCACAGCTACCATCAAAAGGGTAGGAAAGTGTCATCTTATTCTATGTCCAGAAGGAGGAGATCTGGGAATACTTGTGAACAGCTCTAATGACCATCACATGAATTATAGTCTCTGCCTGAGAAAGCGACAGCTTAGAGAAGGAGAATGAGTAATTGCACAAAGATTGTCATTCTTATGTGAGGAAATTGCCCTATTTGTGTGTGTGCATGACCCACCTGAAGGCGCTCATATAAGCAAGTTGCTCCCCTAAGGAGCGAGGCCTCAGGAATGATGGCCCCTGCTCCTGCTCACTCAGTAAACAAATTAATGGGTGCAGCACACCAACATGGCACATGTATACATATGTAACAAACCAGCACGTTGTGAACATGTACCCTAAAACTTAACTAAGTATAATAATAATAAAAGAAAAAAAACCAAATATTTGTTAAGCACCTGTGAATATGCCAGGCACTCTCTGAACCCTGAGGGGTGTGGGGCATCCCTGACCTCCCACCACCTTAATGCCAGTAGAATTTCCCAATCATTGTGACAACAAAAATATCTCCAAAGATTTTCAGTCTAAAGTAGGGTAGAATTATGGCAGAAATATAGGTTTTTGTTGTTGACATTTCATTTTTCACGATAGGAAAAAACATGCTATTTTTTTGGGAGGGGCAGAGAGAAACATTCATTTTATAGCAAGTTAGGTGAGAAAAAGCACCTGGGACAAAGCAAAAGCAATAGGTTTCCACCTTGATGATCCAAAAGTGAGTTATGACAGGCTCATAGAATGATCATCATCAGAGTTGTTAGGAACCTCAGAAAAATAAGTCCAAATCCCTTATTTTTTAGGCAAACAACAGGGACCTGATGATTGCAGAGGCTTTTTTTTTTTTTTATTTTTATGGGCACATAGGCATATATATTTTTGGGATACATGAGATATTTTAACACAGGCATACAGTGCATAATAATCACATCAGGGTAAATGGGTATCCATCACTGAAAGCCTTTATCATTTCATTCCAATTATTCTCTTTTAGCTATTTTAAAAATGTATGATAAATTATTGTTGACTGTAGTCACCCTGTTATACTATCAGATAAAAAAATCTTATTTATTTTATCTAACTATATTTTTGTACCCATTAATCATCTCTCTCATTTCCCCAACACCACCCCGACTACCCTTCCTGGCCTCTGGTAACCATCATTCTACTCTTTACAGAGACTTTTTAAAAATTTAATCAGGACTTCAGGTAGAGAAAGAAAAGGCACCTTTCCCCTTCTTCACTGTGCAAATCACAACATTCTTTGTTTTAAGCAGCTCTGGCTACTATAGCAAAACACCATAGACTGAGTGGCTTATTAAAAAAAAAAAAACAGAAATTTATTTCTCACTGTTGTGGAGGCTGGAAGTCCAAGACCAAGGTGCCAGCATGGTTGAGTTCTGGTGAGAGCCCTCTTCTTGGTTGCAAAAGGGTACTTCTGTGTCCTCACATGGTGGAAAGAAGGCAAGACAATTAGTTCTCTGGGGCCTCTTTTGTAAGAGCACTAATACCATTCATGAAGGATCCTCATGACCTAATCACCTCCTAAAGGCCCAGCCTAATACCATCACATTGGGGGTTTGGATTTAAACATTTGAATTTCGGGAGAACACAAACATTCCTTCCATTGCATCCTCCCTCCAACACTGACTCCCACAACTCATGCTGCACCTACTACTAAATCCACTACTTTGAATTTAGATGGATGCTGGCAGGAGGGACCGAGGGGGATTGGAGCGCTAAAAGGGGGCATAAGGAAGAGAGAAACTGAGACAGTACTTGCAGAACAGGTGCTTCTCTTTTAGATGTGGAAATTCAAGCCACTGAAAAAAATTTTGGAAGAGACCTGTAGAACAGCGGACTTCTGGGCTGACCCAAGCACAGACTGTACACATCAGACAATTTGGAAAGCACCTGGCAGTCACTGTGGAGGAGGATCTCTGATGTAAATACCAAGCAGTAGCATTATTACTGTTTATATTTATAGCATAGTTTCTAAAACCAGCAGCCAAAGAGTTCAGCGGAACTATTTGAGAATGAAGGCAGGAAATCAACTTGTAAGCATCATCAAAACTTTGTCGGTTTCCTCTTCCTCTTTTAGGCTGACAACATGGTTTTTGAAAGGATGAGAAAGCACTTAGAGCGGTTAGGTACTCCAGATGTTAGATCACCTGCTCTAAGATTTCAGCTGAGACTTGCAAATTTGTTTCATCTAAATTTCTTAAGCTGGTTTCAAGCCTTGGTCCCTGAGGCAGACTCGAAGACTATTAAAATAACCCCCGGTACAACTCCCAGGCTGGAAGACAGATGCTGCAGGCAGAAGCGATTTCCATAGTTAGAACTGCTTCTACTTTGGGGCTGCCCCAGAATTTCCGGAAATGATTAAGGAAATCTGAGGGACCACAGAGATCAGCAGGAGCAGTTTTTTTTCATTTCCCTGAAGTATGTTTTGGGTATGTTGGTGGATGATGGGAAGGGTTTGTGGGACAGTTGCCAATGGCACCAGGAAGCAAGGAGCCAGCTCCCAAGTCAGTGCTGCCTGGTGTGAGAATACCCCATGGCTCCCTTCTGCATGGACAGGCCTGGGGTTGAGTGTACAAGTGACTGGGAAACACCACAACTCCCTCTGCCCCGCTCTGTGAGCAGTCACACACTTGCAGCTCAGGAAAGAACTCCAGTAGGTGTTTTCATCTTCCTTGGAGCAATGAGTGTTCATGTCCCATGTGCAGCTGTAATCTACAAGCATGTCAAGTGGTGTGTGTGTGTGTGATGGGAGAGATAGCTCCTATCATCTGAGGACATTTTGTTCCAACTTTGGCCTTACTTTGTTCTTGTGTCAAAATGTATTGTCTAAGACCCCAAAACACCACCTAGTGAAGATTTATCCCCTAACCTTAGGGACCTTCTGTAAAGTAGCATATCAGTAATTTGCAGAAAATATTGTGAGCCCTTGATCCAAAGAGAGCAGAAGTCTGACTTCTTCCTTGTCACCTATCCTCTCTCTCTCCTCCAGTAGCTTGCTGCTGGTCCACTGATGATGCTCAGCTGCAGGACTTAGCCCACCCAATTTCTACCTGGATCTTGTACTGGGGTGTGGGTGCCCCCTGCAGGATTGCTTCCCCCAGGGGTCTGTGCTGAGGTACAAGATCACCAGACTTACCTAGGGCACATGAAAGAAGTACAGCCAGGCAGGATCTGAACTGTATTGACCAATGAAGTGAAAGTCAAAACTGTAGAAGTGGTTCCAAGCATCAAGTTTGGTGAAAGATGAGGTGAGATGTCAACAGCAAGATGCATCAGCAGAGCAGAAGGAAGAAGGAAGCAGAACCCAAGGCAGCTTGAGGCAAGCTGACCAGAAGAGAGGACATGAAATGGATGGAGGTGTCAGAGGTCCATTTCTACTTGACGGAGACAAATCCTCAAGGAGGTAGGAGGGAGTGGGTGGCTGATAAACCAATTCCTTCCATAAGCAGCTGCATCAACAGCCTCCATCTTGCCGCTTGTAGGGTTTGGAATTGAATCAGGCTCCCAGTCCCAGAACTCAGGGGCATGACTGTGGACTGTTTGGACTGTTTCAGCTTCCATAAAGACCCCTGGACTCTCCTGGCTGCCAAGTAGATCAAGGACTTTTCTGCTGGAAGCAAGCTCTGATATTCAAATCTTAGCTCTCCCAGTGCCTAAGTGGACCCAGGCCATAGGATGGTCTTCTGTCTAAACATCCTCTCTAATTCTGAGCCTTTGTGCTTAGTGTCCAGCAACTCCAGCCAGCCTCAACAGGGCCCTCCTGTGATACTCAACTCCCCCATTCCCTGGGGACTGGATTCTGCATTTGATGACCTGACTTCTGGGACATGTCTTTCTGTATAATTTCAGGTTGAGAGTCTTTGGCTCTATCTCAATGACTCCTGAGTAAATGGCAAGAATTTCCTGCAACTGTTCCTCACTCTTCTGTTGGGCAGCTTCCAGAATGGGATAAAATCATGATACAGTCATCTACAAGGCCTGAGTATCCTCTCGGGCTGGCTTTTAATTAGTAACCCCACCCATGCTGGATTTTTTGAGTAGATTTTTCCCCATTCTCCTCCATCTGCATGTTGCTGAAAGTTTAGGATGCCTTGGGCCCAAGCCCATCCAGGTGAAGTAATTTATAGCCTACTTTCATCTACTTCTTTTTGTAAGCACAGGCTCCAAGCCTCCTGAGAGCTATATGTTTTTAATATTTCATGGATAGTAGAATGAGTAAAGTTCTAGCTGTCTGGGGTTTCTTCTTTGTGATATCCAGCTATCCCAGTTGTAGACTGTGGAGAGAGTATCAAGTTAGATTAAATTTTAAGCAGTATCCACATGCTAGCACCTGGAGAGTTTGCCTGTAACTACAACTGAGAGAGTCATACAAGGAGAACTTCCCAGCAGCTACTCTCTGCCTTAAAATGTAGAGCCATCCTAGAAGCTTCATTATTCTACCTCCTTACTCAATGAGTCATTTCACAGGGCTCAGGAATCTATAGGAGGGTTAACATTCACTCCCTAAATCCAAAGAGCCCTGTGGGAATCTCAAAAAGGGAAAATAGTCCATGGAATAAGGCAGGTATGTGTCTGCTTCTGGCCTGTGTATGTGGAGGATTATAGTAGGCCCTGAATTTACCTTCCTGTGATGGACACCCCTTAGGTTCTTATGGTTCATAAATCCATACAATCTATTGTGGAAGACTTTGAGGAATGGGTTGATGGAATACCTCCGACTGTAAAATTGCCTCTCTCTCTGCTCACTCAATTATGTAGAAATAGACTATCAGCCAACCTCAACTGTTCAGAATATGACCCCAAACCAAAGAATACCACAAAGATAGATGTACAATCACTTTATAGGTATGGATTCCATTTCTTCACTGAGTTTATTGTTTTTATTTCCAGAATAGGTAAGAATCTTATTTTTATTTATTTCATCTAGAGACACATCTACCATGTTGCCCAAAGCACGACTGGCAGGAAATAGAGATTTTTCTGGATGATAATAGCAGAGTTAAAATGCTTCTTTTGGTAATGTCCACCTATTAAAAAGTGTCAGTAGCCCACTCACTGGAGCCATCCAGAAAAAGTTGTCCCCTTCCACAGAATAGCCTTTGCTTTCTAAAAGTAATGCTTTTTTTTTTTCTGTTTACAGACATTATAATTTCCTTTGAAATATTTGAAAGCAGCAATCATGTGGACTCTAGAGTAAGACAGGCCAGGATGGAATCCCAGTCAGGCTTCTCTGTGACCTAGAGCTCCTGCAGCCCATTAACCTTCCTTTAATTTTTCTTTAACACTGGGATAACAACCAGAAAGCCATAGAGCTCTTGAGAGGAGCTAACACAGGTAATCTGGCTCTAGGAAGACTCAAGGATTACTTGTTGAATTTAAACAAAGTGAACCAGATCTTAATCCCAGTGTATTTTAATTCCAAGTTTGGTTTGTTTCTCCCTGATGAGTTACCACCAACCCCAATGAGATTGACAGAAAATGCTCTTTGGTTACTTATTCTTCCAAATATCCTTTCCTTCTCTTTAAAAAATATAATAACACATCTGGGATCTATTATATGGTGGTATATATTTCAGTCTATGTTTCTGCTAATGCCTTAGTAAACAGAAACCGCATGAATGTTGACTGCTCAGATACAGTAGCCGCTAGTCAGCCTCAAGTGAGGCTGAGTATGAAGTTAAACATTGCAAGAGTAAAAATAAGTGGGTCAATCAAAAGTGGAACACTATCCCCAGTAGTATCTGAATCACTTTTTATAATTAAGATAATGCTCTTAACCTCCTCCTACTGCTTAGAATAAAGACAGTTTTAAAAGTCTATGATGTTCTTATTTATATCAAAGGCAAGTGTATCATTAGCAACACTTCTGGATGTTAATATCAGTACATTTAACTGACAGTGGATTAAACCAATCGAAGAGTATTTTGTTGTTGTTTTCATATTTTCTTAAACAAAAACCTTGGTTGAGGGCCAGCATCTATGTGATTTTCTTGGTTTTCCCTCATGGTTGTAGAAAGCTGCCCTGGCACCAGGCATCAAGTTCAAATCCAACTGAAGAGCCAGGAGTAAAGAGACAGGACCAGCCACGTGCCACATTTTTTTTTTTTTTTGTCAGAAAAGCCACACTCTTCCCAGAAACACTGAACGGAGAGAAACACTAAACATCTCATGGCCAGAGCTGTGTCACAGGGCCACCCCTATCTGCAAGGGAGACTAGAAAAGTGAGGTTTTATCTATTCCAGCCTCTGTAGTGGGGAAAGACAAGACAGAAAGGGGTAGGCATGGGTGTTGGGTTAGCCAATTTCTAGTATCTTCCATCATGAGTCTTATAAAAGCCTTTGAAGGCTGAAGCCTATTGCAAATCTCCCTAAACTAACTCTGAAAACAACAAAGGCATCAGGCTATGGAGGAAAGAAGGAGAACTTTGGAATAGACTCACAAAAGTTTAGATCCTGGCTCAGTCACATACTGAGTTGAATAGCCTTCTCTTTGGACCTCTACTCCCTCACCTGTAATAATCTTGCCTCATAGGGTTATTGTGAAGATGAAAGAATGTGAAAGCACTCTTTTTTTAATGCTGATTATCCCTCTACCCATGTACATTATTATAGCAAAGATAATGGTGGAGGGTGGTGGTAGTGATGACGGGGGGGTCATTCTGCTAGGTACCTAGGCTTTCAGACAATGTTCCAAGAAAGTCACAAGAAATAAGTCAAGGAGTAGTGAAAAATCCAGTTCCGTCCTGTTCAGAAAAGCCAGGCCCACCAGTCCCTGATAACCTGGCCTTCTCTTCTTTGGTACTTCTTTCATGTAGGTCATCATTTCACAGCCAGCCACACACAACCTCACTGAGTCTCACTCACCTTTGAATCTCCAGCACGTGGTGCACAGTGGTAGATCCTCAGGGAATGTTTAATGAACAGCTGAATCCCCCAGAAGGGCAGATTAATTGGAAAAACAACAAAGGAAGTTGGAATTCCGCCAAATATATTTAATAAAGACAAAGTTGTTTGGGGAATTATCCAGCAGCTATTTAATAATAACTAGATAAAGAATTCTAAGAGGAATATTTTAAGGAATTTCAGAAGATCTAAAAAGTATGCAGTGGAAGCATACTTTTTAGATCTTCTGAAATTGTCACAGATCTACTAGGAATGAAAAACAAAACCCATGGGCTGTATTTACAAAAAACTAAGCAATAAGGCATAATCCCAAACCACAAAAATACAGTGGGTGAGAGGAAAATGCCAATAACCATAAGACCTGCATTGATTCACTATATGTGCTGAAGGAGCAAAGGAATCCACAGGACGACCAAGGACCTGAGAACAGGAGAACCCCAGACAGCCCACGGGTGTTCTATGAGAAGCACAGAGGGGTAGTCTGGGAACAGCAGCTGACACAGATATGGACTTGGCCCACTGGAATAGGGGTGAATACAAGGAGTCTACAGAAAGGACTGAAAATTCTGGGGTGGTCTACCCCCTATGAAATCTTGAAACTGGCAGCCAGTTCTCCCTTTCAGGACAGGGTCTCACACTGAGGAAAAAATACTAGGAGTGAAATCAAATTTAGCAAGATCAAGACAAGAGTGATGAGGGAAGGGAAATTTTAGATCAAAGTGGAGGAGAGGAAAAAAATCAAACAAAATTTCATAACTTTCATATATCTTTATGTTTTCAATACCACATGAAAATTACAGAAGAGTGAGTTCTATAAAGTTAGAAATATGTGAAGAGAACCACCTTCTAAAAATTAGCAGAACTCAATTCTGCTAATATTCTGCAGAAAACAATGGAGATCAATTCTACAAAAAGTTATTTTAAAAGAAAGGAACTAAGACATATGCAACCTCCCCATGGAGAATGAAAATTTGCCAGAAAGACATGCCATAGAGGAGATCAAAACTATAATCCATTATTTTAAAATGAGTAAAAGACATTAAGAAAAGTATACAAGACATGTAAGAATAAAATCAATCAGAATTAGAAAAACTCAGAACTCAAAAAGTAATTCAAAATAAAATATTTTAGAAATGAGGACTAAACTATAAGAAACACACAACAAATAAACACTATATGATGCCTTCAGAGAAGGCAGGAAAAATGAGAAATTTTAAGAAATCAAAACCAAATGAAGAGCTGAAAAGTACTCCAGGGAACGTGACAAACATTGAAGACAGGTAAAGAAGATCTAATATATGAACAGCAGGAGTCTCCTATCAAGAAAACTAAAACCAGGGAACAGAACAAATCCCAAAAACTGTAATTCTAGAAAACTTTTCTGAAATTAAATATATTCAAAACTACATATTGAAAGAAAATATTGTGTACCTGAGAGTAACAACAGAGACTGAACAATAATGAGAAATAGTCTAGTAAAATTGCTTCTTCCAGCAGCAGAGGGCTTTTGCTTTGTATCGGAAATGAAACTTGGGTAAGGGAGAGTTTTCTACTTGTTCCATGGTGTCAACTGATCATCACCATGCACTCCTGCAGGGTCCAGAGTGCACAGCACAATTCTGTGCTGCCTTTGAACGTTCACAAACCCTGTTCTCCTTCACTGTGGAGAAGCATGTTCTCAGGTCTCCTACCTTCGCCCATCTTTCTTGTGAGTACTCAGTGGAGGCCCATGGAGAAGAGCTGTTTAATAATAACTAGATAAAGAATTCTAAGAGGAATATTCTAAGAGGAATTTCAAGTACACACAGTCTGAGTACACACACGCAGAGTCTAAGTATACACAGACTTCTCCTGTCTCTGGGACTCCCAGCAGTTCTACACCATCACATTAGCCCACACTTACATTTAAGAAATTGACAAAATTTTGGTTGTTCTTACCTACTTTTATGCCTGCCTCCTCCTCCACCCACATTCTGTCTAAGGTAAAACATCTTGGATGTCCCATTCCTTCTCAGAAGGAATAACCAGTCTTTGGAATTCAATTTACCTTGTTGTGTTAAGACCTGAACTCTCTGTTGGACTAAAATAATAAGATTTTGTAGATGCCATGACTTTGTTGTTGTTTTAAGAGTTGGGAATGTATTCTTTTATGGCCTTCTCCATCTTAAATAAAAGTGAAACTCCAACTTCTTTTAAAAAAAGCTATTTTTAGTAACTATAATTGGTAGTGGCAGTATGAGTATTGTTATTTTGACTATTGTATGTGTAGTCTGGGATAAAGCAAGTGAGCAATAATGGGATATTTTAATTGTCTCCTTCACTGTGTCCTTGGGAACCAAGGTATTTGGCATGGAAAAAGCAGATACATATATGACATGGAAGGGATAATTAAAATCCTCCAGCTCCGAATTTCAATTGGAAAGACTAGTACAAACTTACGATTGATACATATAAATATGTTTATCAATTCTATTTAATAAAAACACCTGGAAACAATGACTAATTAAGTTACAATAAGCAACTGTAGTGCCCAAATTATGATCTTCAAATGTTATTTCCTCCAAAAAAAAACCAGGGTTTTTTGGAGAAATTGCTGATTCCAAGTCTGTGGCAATAAATATAATGACAACTGGCATGTGTGTGTGTGTGTGTATGTGAATGTGTATGTGTCTGCGTGTGTGTGTGTGTGTGTGTGTGTGTGTCTGCATGTGTGTAGCTGGGGGAGGTGAACCTAGGACATCTTATCCTACCAAATAGAAAGGATGCTACTAAAGGCTATTATGGGCAAGTCAAAACAGCTCAGCTGCCAACCTTAAGAGCTTTCCACTGGCCAAAGATAGGACACTTTGAGTTCAATGAAGATAAGAATGTGCTGTATTTAAACTCAATACGTTTAAAGTCATGAGTTCATAATGACACATTAAAAAAAATCTAATTGGTCACTTTTAGAGGGTGATATGGAAACAACCCATTATCTTGAAAACAGGTAAGTAATGAGAAGGAATCAGGTATTTGTCCCAACTTTTATATATATACAACTGGGTAACAAAACAATAGATGAGGGAAGGATCTCTTTATACATTTTTCCAGCTAAAAAGTAAAATGTGACATAGAATTAGAATGTCACCGTTTTTAAGTCTCAAAGGCTGTGATATAACAAAAAGAGAGACAGCCAGTCATATGCCATCTAGTGAAAGAACATGCTGCTTCCTGTGATCTTGTGACAATAACTGAGTCAATGTTTTGTTGGTCTCGGGATCCACAGGCTGTGATCTGCAGGTAACACAGAGGACAGAGAAACAGGTACTCATGGTGTACTCGTGTGCACCATGAATACACAATCAGCAAAATATAGATAGTGGGAAATTCTACAGGTCAAACCACGAAGGATCTCCAACCAATAAATTATAAGCAAGAGCAAGGGATGGAGGGAAAATCAGTAGATTAAAAGGAAATTAAAAGCAACAAATTTTTTTAAAGTGAATAAGAATACACAGTGCTAAGGGTGTGTACTTGAGTAAAAAAATATAAAGAAATATAAGGAAGTGATTACTATAATAGTCAGGATAGTGGTTATTTTTGGAGAGAGGGAGGTGACATGTTCTGGGATACCTCACAAATATCTATTTCTTAATCTGAGTGGGTGCTAGTCTTAAAATTCACTATCTGTTTGTTTCGTATGACTTTTTATGTCTTTTATTTTACAATAAATGTTTTTAAAAACCTGTTTGACTTTAAAAAAACCTCTTGATCCCATCCCCAAAATGGTGAATTGCACATATCCACGTGTAAAAATGAAATACAACGTAAAATTGTTAAAAAAAATAAATAGGCAGGAAGTAAGAATATATTTTAGAGTGAGTTATATTTCCCTAAGTGTCTTTATTAAAACTCATTTCATAAAATCTTTTCCTTCCTTTAAAAATCCTTTCAGAAGATTCTATGCACCTTCATTCTAGACTTGGCAAGCTAAATAGCTAGAAAGTATTTCCTTTCCGAAGTCCAATCCTCCATATATAAAAAAAATATGTATTAAGACTTCCAATTCTCCACTCTTTCATTTGAGTGGGGAAAATATGTGTAGAAATGCACATATTCACATATTTACGAAAGCTCTGTGAATGCTGTAATAGAAATGTGGAAGTGACATTAAACGGGAAGCCTTCTTCATGCAACATGCAAAAGATAATGTCTTTTTCAGCAAGAGTTAGAGGGTAATAGAATTTTACCAAAAGTTTAAACACATTAAAGGATTTCATTTGCCATCTATGCTGAAATGTCAAAGCCAAAATGTGAACCCAATATAGGGATTTTTATCAGTGATTGAACTTGCTGACTTCTGAAAGGGGATCCCAGGCCTTCCTAAGTCTTTTGAAGTTCCATTCTGCTTTGTCTTCAAATGTCTCGACATAATCAGGCCATTGATGCCTTGTGCTGTCCTGTGAACGCAAGCATTTGCCCACAACTCCATTTCAGGGCTGGAGACAAGGAGAGGTTCAGCTCCCTTTGACACTGGGTCGGCTGGTCAGGAAGTTCTCAAGTGTGCAGCATTGTGAACTTTTGGCAGAACAGCTGCCCAGTGGGATGCCAGTGCTTTCAATTCCCATCAGCTCAGGCCTTCAAAGGCTGGGGACATCTGTACCCAGTGACCTGTGTGGTTGGCCTGGACACATCTCTTTCCCATGGGATGGTGGGGGTAGAGAGGCCAAATTGACATGCCTGACATAACTTCATTTCTCAAACTTGAGAGCCAGAACATGTGCGAGACTCACCAAAATCAACAAGTTCACCCCCGGGTTGCACTGGTCACTGAAGGATCACCTGCTTTTAGAAGCTTCACTTTCCATTCACACTGATTATGATGGTAATGCTGGCACATACCATGTATGCACATTGTTCCTTTAAATCATTTCAACTACATAGTAATCATTCTTTCCATATTACAGATGAGGACAATTCACCCAAGATCACACATATAATTAGTGGCAGCACTGGGATTTGAACTCAGACAGCTCAGGCACCCCGGGTTTTTTTCTTTAACCGCCAACCTATAGCACCTATGGCTGGAGAATATACATATACACAGCCCTATACAGGGTACCGCTGACTATAGCTACTACTTATTCAACCCCTCAATATATTGGGCAGTAGATCAAGCTTTACAAATGTTTCATTTAATTATACAAAGTAGATAGAGATAGCTAGAGATATGTGTAATATACTTGCAGATACTGATATAGATAGATTCCAGTATAGATATATAGACAACAACATAGATACATAAAGGCCTAATTATTAGAGCCAGACTCTACTTAGACTCCCTAAATTTAATCCCAGCTCCACTCCAGCTGTTTGAGCAATTGATTTAGCAGCCCTGGTCCTCAGTCGACTCATCTAAAAACACCTCCCTTACAGGAATATAGTGAGGATTCAATGAAATAATATATGTAACGCATATATAGTTCCTGACAAAGGATAGGCTTCCAATAAATTAGACATTACTATTATGATTATAATATACATATAATAATATAAAAGAGTATGTTATTCTTATTGTTATTAGATAGACAGATGATCTACTTTCTAAAACAATTCAGAAAGCTTGGTAAAGAAGAGAAGTGTTCTCCAAATTTATCTGGGTCGAAGTTTAAAAAAAAATTATTCTGAGCTGTTTCATCCCCCAAGCAGATCAATATTTTGGCAATAAAGCACCAAAGTAAATTGGTGAGGCTACAGCTGAAAATAAGCCTGAGACCCCTAGCCCCTCATGCTGCGCAAAAGCACTGCTCTGAGCAAGACAGGTGCTAACACTCAGGGCAGTGAGCACTCAATTCGTGGTACCATAACAGGTGCTGTCTGTCTGAGGACACAAAAAAGTCCGGTGACCCACTCATCACAATCGATCTTTCAGGCCCTGGATGCTGGTCCTTCTACAGTCAAATCTATTTCTGTCCTCATGGGCCCTGCAAAAAGATTTAGTATCCAAATCCCATTTGGTGTTCAAATAATACATCCTCATGCAAGGTGGACTTGACGGAATGATAATACAAACAACCATAGAGGGTAGAGTCAGAGCTTTGGACCAGGTGCCGCATTAGACACCAGATGATCATAATGCACCAGCATTATGATTGCCTTGAGGTCCCATATCTACTGAGTAGCAGAGGAGTCCTCAAGCTCATCCACTGCTAGGGCTCATGCTGTTAATTCTTGCATTCTACTCCATCCTTGTTCATTTCCAAAGTCTTGTACACTTTATTTCTCCCTTCACCACAAATCCTACTTAAGGAAAGTTATCAGTCTAAGCCAGCTGTTTCTATGGGAATTAATTACTAAAAAAAATAGCTTATGTATCAATTATTTCTCTCCTCTGTGTATCCATAGTTCTTGGGACACAGCTTCAGTATAGCAGGGAGCTGAACATGATCTCTCTCCATCATTAGACAGTGACTCTTTGAAGGCAAGAACCTTGACTTATTTGTCTTTCTAACCCTAGCCCTTAGCATGGTGCCTGGCATATAGCAGACCCTTAATAAATATTTGCAAGCAGAATAAATGAATGAGTGGATAGTTGGATGCATACGTGAATAAATGATTCAAATGACCTCATTCTTTTTTGAAAAGTCTGCACTGAGTCTCAGGTTCTTAAACAGCAAGAAGTGATTGAGTTGCTACAACAGTTAGCACAATATCTGATATAGAGTTGGTGCCCAATACGTTTTATTGAATAAAAAATATTAATACACAATTCAGTCCTTAAGGCAGCATAAATCACCTGGAAGATCATTTAAAAACTATTTGTTCTTCCAGTTCTGAAATCTATCACTAATTAAACCAGGTTAGCAAGATGCTGGGGGCCTGGGTTGCACCCAACGAGGGCTCCACAGATTGGCTTTTATGGCAGTAGGCTCTGCTGGGCTGGCGTAACCTATACTGAAGGAGGCTTCAGGCTGATGACATTTGCCATCATGTCCCCTGTCAGGCTGCTGTAGATGACCTCATTCATTACACACGGAGTTGAGGTCCTGTCTGATTTCAATATTAATAATAGTTCTTCTGACAAACTGGTCAGTTTTTATGTCATATGCTTGGTGAATTGTCTATATTTCCCTTATTCCCAGTTTGTAATGTAATATACTTGGTGAATTGTGTATATTTCCCTTTTTGTTTTGGCTGCTAAAAAATGAAGTCGAGTTTGTAGCCAGTCATGGCAAAGGAAAAGGCTTTTTTTAATATACTTTTCCAATGTCAGTCTTGCTCTCTTTCATTTGTGTACTCTGAATTCCTCTTTCCTTCCTTCCTTTTTTCTTTTTCCTTCTTTCTCTCTTTTCCTTTTCTTTCTTTCTTCTTTCCTTTTCTTTCTGCTACTAATAATTTTGTGTCTCTTTATTATCTATGAATGATGGTAAGCCATCAGGGATCATCAATGAAACTAACTAAATTTAAAACAGCTTATTTTATTGACTAACTACAGATGAAGCAAATGTATTCAGCAAATATATTGTTATTCAGATACGCAGTGATCTTTACCTTCTCCTTGTGTATTTAATGTATTCAGGACTAGAACCATCTCTGGAAGTCAACAGAGGATAAAGGCATAAAATATTAAATAAAATATGATATTTTAACAAGTCTGCTAATATCATTCCCTGTGCATTGGGAGGCTGAATTATGGGAGGATGATCTTAGCTCTTTTTCTGGCTCATGAGAGGCAGTCACCAAATGTTCATTGCAGGAGGAAAAGAAAAGGGGACAAGAAACACAAAGAAAGAGAAGAAGGGATAGGTGAACAAAGGGGGGAATGGAGAGGGAGAGAAGGTCAGCGGAGATGTAGGGGTGGGGAAATAAATAACTGAAGGTACAGAAAATGAACTAACAGTTGAATTTACCTTATTAGCTAAGGCCAATGTTTGGACCTCAGTTGTCTCTGAGAGGTTATCTGGCAGCCAGAAATGAGAGGGAAGGTCAGAGTTGATATCACTGCACTTACGGCTTTTTGCTAAAGAAGATGATGTTTCTGTCCTATTCAATTTCAATACGAGCTAAGTCCTAACCAAATTTTAGAACCAACAACACATACCTCCTGCTTAGAATCAACCTTCTCATCCCATCATTTCCTATCCTGAGAAATACAAGACAAAGCTTTTCTCTCCTATTTCTACTTAAGTAAAAATCTGGCCAGTTTTTCCAAAAAGTAAACTTCAAATTAATAAAACTCTTGAAAAACACTTTTATTATATTTATTTTTTCTTAGAATAATGGTAAACAAATTCATTGTAAAAATATGGAGGCAAAATTCTATTAAAATTATATAAAATTGTCTTTAACCGTTGTTAGCATTGTCAGTTATTTTCATCCAGTCTCATTTATTTTCACATATATGGGGTAGACATATATAGTTATGTGTACACTCAGTCCTGCATCCTTTTTATGTTTTTAACTTTATGTGTTCCTATTTCAAGAAAAGTCCTTGAAATTTGATTTTTTTTCTTTTTTCCTGAGACAGAGTGTCGTTCTGTCACCCAGGCTGGAGTGCAGTGGTGTGATCTTAGGTCACTGCAACCTCCGCCTCCTGGATTCAAGCCATTCTCCTGCCTCAGCCTCCCAAGTAACTGGGATTATAGGTGTCTGCCACCATGCCTGGCTAATTTTGTATTTTTTAGTACAGACAGGGTTTTACTGTGTTGGCCAGGCTGGTCTCAAACTCCTGACCTCAAGTGATCCATCCTCCTCAGCCTCCCAAACTGCTGGGATTGCAAGCGTGTGCCACTGTGTCTGATTCAAAATTTAACTTTTCTTAAGTGTATGCATCATATTACATTTATGGAAATTCCATTATGTATTTTGTCTTGTTATGGAATCTTCAGATAGTTTCCAAAGGATGAATATTCTATACATTTTTTCAGTTCCTCTGATCGCAAGGCACTCAAGTAATCAAGTTGTGGTATTAATGTTAACAGAATCAAACATCAGGTGGGAATCCAAAAAAAAAACAGGGACCACAGTATGGTTGGGATTTACATAGATCAGAATAGGATTCAGGACAGCTTTTGTGGTAGAGATTTTAGCTGTTCATATTATTTCTGGTTCTTTTCCTTCCAGGGATTTGGTGTAGCTTGTATTTCTGTACTTTTCCGTCCTCTTGAGGTCAGACATGGCCATGTGACTTATTTTAGCCAATGGAACATGAGAGGAAGTGAAATGAGCCACATCCACATGGAAATATTAATTTTTCCATGTTCATGATTCTCCCCCAGGAAGGATTGGCTGCTAATAACTCACAGCTCTCCTCTTCTCCAGAAAATCGCCTTAACCACCTCCCTCAGAGGAATTACATGATCTCCCCACCCTGAGGGACAGCCAGCTATGAATGACTAACCCAGTAGTATAATTCATGTTCACAAGCTCCCCTTGGGGCCAGGCTGAAGCTAGTCTAGAGGAATCCATATCTTTGCTTAATTTGCTTTTACTATACTAGCCCATCTGCCTCCTCCCCTTCTCCAAAAAGAACTCCCTCAATAAATCACTATCACAAGATTCCAGATCTCAGGCTGTGCTTCTAGGGGCCCATCTAAATCTCCCTTTTTGGGTGATGTGGTAATGTGATCCTGAAGCCTCAGTCGGAGGACAGCACTATGGGGTGTAGTCAGGACACTCCATGAAAGTAAACCTTTGTGTTATCAATACATGCAGACTTGGAGATCTATGAGTCTCTCCTGACAAATAGAATACTGGAAGTAGGTCCCCCATAACAGGGAGTTTCTAGATCTAGATTTGTGTGTCTCACTTCACTCATGGCAAACCAGCTACCTCTTCCTTTTCTCTTCCCTTTACCTACTGTATACAATCAAATGCCTCTTAGATCCAGATTGGTTATGACTCCTTATGCTTCTTAGTCTACTTTCTGGATGCTATTTATTGCACCAGTTTCAGTTTTATGGGCAACCTCATTTTCTCTGTGTTTTCCACCTCAGATTCCCAAAAGTAAAAATCTGATTGGCCAACCTCATTTCTGGGCCTCAGGCGAGTCTATGTCCTGGCTACCTTTGGGTGGAGTTAACCATAGCCTAAGTCATGAGGCACATGACATGGTTGTTTAGTGTTTTCCCAGATTTCCCTGAAGTAAAAATATTCTCACATGGGTCTATAACTTGAAATTGGGCCATGAATCCAATAGGAAGAGCCAAATGGCTTTCAATCTTATGTGGAACACTTTTCTCTTTGGATTAGTCCTTTGTCTTCGAAGTCATATTCAAATTGGCTGCACAGTCAGTGGGGTCTGGGGACTCCCCTTGTCGCTGAAAGGGCTGATTCCTTCCACAAAAGGCCAAGTGGGAACCAGACATGTAAAAAGCCATAGCACGCCCTGCTGCAAACATGGGCATGTGTGCTGTGTGAGCAAAAGAAGTCCTCGTAGCTCACATGATACGAAGAGCCCAGATAAAGGTTTAGGAATAATTCCCAAGCATCTAAAGTGTGCTTAGTGCATCTCTTCCTTGGGGACTGCATTGGCAGTCAGTATCTGAGAAAACACTCCAAGGTTAGGGACTCTGTCCAGGTGCCTTTTACCAGAGACGTCAGTAACAATCGTTGTCATGTACAGACATATACTGGTCCATTTGTTCCATCATTCACTGAACAAATATTTGTTGAGCATCAACCATACGTCAGGTACCATTTGACTTCCTGGGGATAGATCAATTAACAAAGTAGATGAAATCTCAGCTCTTGTGGCGTTTACCTTCTATTTCAGGAGATGCTCAACAGGCAAACATGGAAGTCTTATGTCAGTTAATGATAATGACTACACAAGAATTCAGGTAGGGTGAGGGGACTGAGAGTGATGGGGTTAGGGGTGATAGTCTAGATAGGATGGTCAGAGAAGGCCTCGTTCGGAAAATGATATGTGAGCAGGCTTCAATGAAGTGAGGGAGGGATTTAGTAAAAGATCTGGAAATGCAAGGATCCAGGCAGAGAAACAGAAGATACAAATGCTTGGCTGGAAAAACTATGAAGTGGAAGCATAGGAAAGCAGAACAAACAGCCTGTGTGAAGACCCTGAGGCAGGAAAGTACTTGGCACAGTCAAGGACCCTAAGGCCAGCACCTCTGAGTGCAGCCCAGAGAATCAAAGAAGCAATAAGTGAGAGGTGCTCATCAGTGATAGGCAGGGCCAGAAAGTTTCCATTACAGATTTCATGTTCTATTCTACATGAAATGGAAACTGGTAAGATAAGCCAAAAGCTATTTTTTGCAGTTGAGTTCAGAGCTAATGGCTTGGTCTAGGGGAAAGGAGAGGAGAAACATGGAAATGGGAAAATGTGTGTAGGGCCAACGAACACTTCAAATGTAGGATGGACAGGGCATGGTGATTGACTGGAAGTGAGAGAGAGAGAGGTGACAAAAATGGCTCCCAGGGGTCATTGGACTGCTAGTTGGGTGGAGGTGTCATTTACCAAGAAGGGGGCCTGTCAAGTGGGAAATAGATTTGGGAGAGGATAGAGACCTTAGCCAGGTGTGTAAGCCATTATAATAGTGTAGTATCATTATTATTCATATTTGATAACAAGTGAACAGACTCAGAAAGGTTATTTCACTTGCTCAAGATCACACATCTAGTAAGCAGAGGAGCCTACTTTTATACCCAAGTCTACCTGATTGATTGATGCCAAAAACTGTTGTTTCTCACTTCAGTTCTCATACAGCCTCTTAGGAGGAAAGAAGAGACCAGAGCATCCCATGGAGCATAATTAAAATAGTGACATAGGAAGGCCAGAGAAGTGCCCTGAGTATCCCCTATATGGGCCAAGATGGCCACACTGAGGTCAAATGCCAACACCCAGATTTCCCAAGACCAGCTGTGCCTTCCAAGACCAGAAGTCAACTGCCTGTCCCAGTGATTCTGGTCAGAATGGCTTCTTTTCTCAAAACTTTACTGTGGACTGAAAACTGTTAACTTAGAGCTCTGGTCCCCGAATGTGGTCCCTGGACCAGCAGCATCAACATCGTCTGGGAAATTATTAGAATGCAAAATCTCTGGCACAGCCCCAGACCTACTGATTAGAAATGCTGTGGCTGGGGCCCAGCAATCTGTGTTTTTAAGAAACTTTCTAGAAGATTCTGATGTACACTCAAGCTTGAGAATCACTGAATTAAAGCATCTGGTTTCAACTGATCTAAGTTTCTGCCTCTGTAAAGCCCTTGCCTGAAGTGATTGAGGTATAATTCCAATAACAGGCAGGGGTTGGGCTCACGGGGAAGCTATTGCTGAAGTTGGATAAAGGCTCAATTTTTTCCCCTGTCCAATTCTTTTACATAAATTCCTGTCCAAAAAGGAAATTGCTCCCCACTTTTTTTGTAAAAAAAAAAAATGCTGGGGGGGACTGTTGTTTTGTGGCAAAAGGAATGCTTTGCTAATTTTAGGAAGATGGCTTCAGTTATAGACAGGAAGTCTTGAGGGGAGGGAGACTTTGACTTGAATTTTTAAAAATTGTGTTCCTTTATGTTTTTTCTTTAGAAAAGGAAAGGCAACATGATTAACAAACCTCAGCTGACTTTAGAGTTCAAAGAAATCTCTGACTTAGAAGACGAACCATGTGGGAGCCATTCATAGAGCCCCTCAGCAACAGTTGAATACATGTAGAAAACAATGGCCCTCAAGACTTTGCTTTGAACGGAGAATCTTTGCAGTGTAAATTGACTTTTGGAAGAAGCAGAGCATCTGGCTTCTTGGTAAGATGGATCCTGGAGAATGCTCCACATCCCTGCCTGCTCAGCTCCGCTCACCATGGTGCACCTCAGATTGGTCCCCTCAGGGTATCATCCTGGTAACCACATGCTAAGGAGTGCATCCAGGGTTATCGTTTACAGCAAATGGGGCAGATCAGCCCCTTCACAAGTGAGAAAACTGAGACTTACTTAGGAAGAACATGGGCCTCCTGAATGAATAAAAAATGGTGAGCCATGGGAGTTTTAGATATTTTATGTCATCAAATTCTTGAAGCAAGAAGTGGTCTTGTTTTCATTTCACAGCTAAGGAAACTGAAGCCTAGAAAGTAGCAGTAAGTTACCCAAGGTCACTAAGTCGGGAAATGGGGGTACACCACTCAGAACCACAGCCTCTGAGACCAAGTCCTACTTGACAGGTCAGAGAGGAGTGCTTTAAAGTAGCCTGTCCAGGAGCTAACATGGACCTCATATTCATCTCCAGAAAAGTCAACATTTAAATATAATTGCTTGGTTAAAATTCAATTTATCAATGTACTAGTCAGGGTTCTCCAGAAAAACAGAACTTTTCAGTCAATGATGGACCACACATACTATGGTGGTCCCATAAGATTATAATGGAAAAACTCCTGTCACCTAGTGATGTTGTTACCAGGGGTCCTTGCTCCCAGAGCTCCCAAGATGGTGTCGGCGGCTTCCAAAATGGCAGAGGACTCCTTCCAAGATGGTGGCAAGCCTTGTGTTCTCTGACCTGGGGTTCTTGGCCTCATGAATTCCAAGGAATGGCATCTTGGGCCATGCAGTGAGTGTTATAGCTCTATTAGAAGCCGTGGGTCACGGAAGAGAACCATGGAACCTAGTGACTAGTGTTCAGCTCAATTAGGATGAACCTGGGCACTTAGCCATGCAGGAACAGTAGCAAGCCTTCAGCCCGATCAGGAGCGGCAATGGACGCCTCATTGGATCAGGAGCACAGTAGACATCCTGCCGGATCTAGAGGGATGGAAGTCAGCGGCGGGTCTGCGATGGGTCTGCTATGGTGGCAAGTAACAGTGGTGGATGGTGAGTGAAAGCTCAGCTCCAGCCGTAACAAACACAGACCAGAAAAGAGTGCAGTTGCAAGATCTAATAGAGTGAAAACAGAGCTCCCATACAAAGGGAGGCGACCCAAAAAGGGTAGCTGTTGCCGGCTTGAATGCCTGGGTTTATATCCTGATCATTATCCCTCCCGCTGTGCTCTCAGGCAATAGATGATCGGCTATTTCTTTACCTCCTGTTTTTGCCTAATTAGTTTTTAGTGAGCTCTCTTTACTACCTGATTGGTCAGGTGTAAGTTAAGTTGCAAGCCCCGTGTTTAAAAGTGGATGCGGTCACCTTCCCAGCTAGGCTTAGGGATTCTTAGTCGGCCTAGGAAATCCAGCTAGTCTTGCCTCTCAATGTCATAGCCTTCGTGATGTTGTAGTGCAATGCATTACACATGTGTCTGTGGTGATGCTGGTGTAAACAAACCCATTGCACTGCAGTTGTATAGAAGTCTAGCACATTCAATTATGCACAGTACATAATACTTAATAATGAAAAATGATGATGTTACCGGTTTGTGTATTTACTGTATCATACTTTTAATTATTATTTTAGAGTGTACTCCTTCTACTTATTTTTTTTAAAGTTAACTGGAAAGCAGCTGTGGTCAGGTCCTTCAAGAAAGGTATTCCGGAAGAAGGCATTGTTATCTTAGGAGTTGACAACTCCATGCATGTTATTGCCCCTGAAGACCTTCCAGTGGGACAAGATGCCAGAGTGAAAGACAGTGAAATTGATTATCCTGACCTTGTGTACACATAAGCTAATGTGTGTTTGTGTCTTATTTTTTAACAAAAAGATTTAAAAAGTAAAAAATTTTAAAAAGCTTATAGAATAGGGACACAAAGAAAGAAAATATTTTTGTACAGTTGTACAATGTGTTTGTATTTTAAGCTAAGTGTTATTATAAAATAAAAAAATTAAGTCATAAAGTTAAAAAGTTACAGTAATTGAAGGTTAATTTATTACTGCATTTATTATTGAAGAAATAATTTTTTTATAAATCTAATGTAGCCTAAGTGTACAGTGTTTACAAAGCCTACAGTTGTGTACAGTAATGTCCTAGGCCTTCACATTCACTCACCACTCACTGAGTCACCCAGAGCAACTTGCAGTCCTGCAAGCTTCATTCATGGTAAGTGTCCTACACAGGTGTATCAGTTACCTTTTATACTGTATTTTTACTGTGACTTTTTTATGTTTAGATACATAAATGCTTACCATTGTGTTACAGTTGACTACAATATTCAGTACAGTCACATGCTGCACAGGTTTGTAAGCAATAGGATATATCACATAGCTTAGGTGTGTAGTAGGCTATACTGTCCAGGTACACTCTGATATTCACACAATGATGAAATCACCTAACTACACATTTCTCAGAATGTACCCCTGTCATTAAGCGATGCTTGACTGTTTCAATATACAAGAGGAGATTTTTTATGAAAATTGGCTCACAAGATTAGGGAGCCCATGAAATCCCATATGGCCTCTGCAAGCTATAGAACCCCGGGGCCTCTGGTGTAAGTCCCTGGGATACAAAGGCTGGAGAATTTGGAGTTCTGATGTTCAAAGGCAGGGAAAGATGGATGTCCAGCTCAAGCAGAAAGAGAGAATTCCTCCTTCCTCTGCCTTTTTGTTCTATCCAGGCCCTGGGTGGATTGGACGATGCCCGCCCACACTGGGAGGGCCATCTGCTTTACTGAGTCCACTGATGCAGATGCTAAACTATTTTTGAGACAAGAATTGTCAAATTCTCCTGGGCTACTCAAAAATCCCAACCCTGATCCCCTGAAAAGTGTAAAAGAAATTTGTCCCCTTTCTTTTTGGCACAGAGCCATGACCTTGGGCTATCACCTCCATCCCACTGTGTGAGGCCCTATGGTGAGAATCAGAGGCGACTTGGGGAGAAGCTGACTACCCACAAGCATGGCACCTTCAGGCTCCCTTGGCAAGCCTGAATCAGACTACACGTCCAGGGGGGCAGGCCCATTCAAAACAATCTGCTTTATATGGATTTAAACTGCTGTCCGCTGAGGTCATCTGGATTGCTTTGACCTTCTGTCAGATTTGACCCACTGTGAATGACTGCGACCTAAATGACAGCCTATCACCTTCTGCGTAGAAATATATGATGACATCCCACTGCCTTCAGGATGAGTCCAAGCCGGAATAGAAATTAGAAATTGTGAAATTTACAAGCAGGAAGAAATCTACCTCTCAATTGTTAAAGATTTGCCCATTCTCTCCTTCATGATTGAGTTGCTTAAAACATCCACCTTCCTAATGATGATGATGCTGATGATGATAATGATGACAAAAACAGAGAAAAAAATGAATTTAATAAAACAACAGTGCTCTGGCAGAAATTTGAATATAAAATGGCTTTTAGGGGGTGGAGCCAAGATGGCCGAATACAAACAGCTCTGGTCTACAGCTCCCAGCGTGAGTGGCACAGAAGATGGGTGATTTCTGCATTTCCCTTTGAGGTACCGGGTTCATCTCACTAGGGAGTGCCAAACAGTGGGTGCAGGACAGTTGGTGTAGCGCACTCTGCGCGAGCCTAAGCAGGGCAAGGCATTGCCTCACTCGGGAAGTGCAAGGGGTCAGGGAGTTCCCTTTCCTAGGCAAAGAAAGGGGTAACAGATGGCACCTGGAAAATCGGGTCAGTCCCACCCTAATGCTGCGCTTTTCCAACGGGCTTGGAAAACGGCACACCAGGAGATTGTGTTCCGCACCTGGCTCGGAGGGTCCTATGCCCACAGAATCTCGCTGATTGCTAGCACAGCAGACTGAGATCAAACTGCAAGGCAGCAGCGAGGCTGGGGGAGGTGCACCTGCCATTGCCCAGGCTTGCTTAGGTAAACAAAGCAGCCAGGAAGCTCCAACTGGGTGGAGCCCACCACAGCTCAAGGAGCCCTGCCAGCCTCTGTAGGCTCCACCTCTGGGGGCAGGGCACAGACAAACAAAAATTCACAGGAACCTCTGCAGACTTAAATGTCCCTGTCTGACAGCTTTGAAGAGAGTAGTGGTCCTCCCAGCATGCAGCTGGATATCTGAGAACAGACAGACTGCCTGCTGAAGTGGGTCCCTGACCCCTGAGCAGCCTAACTGGGAGGCACCCCCCAGTAGGGACAGACTGACACCTCACTTGGCCAGGTACTCCTCTGAGACAAAACTTCCAGAGGAACTATCAGACAGCTGAATTTGTGGTCTCACGAAAATCTGCTGTTCTGCAGCCACCGCTGCTGACACTCAGCCAAACAGGGTCTGGAGTGGACCTCTAGCAAATTCCAACAGACCTGCAGCTGAGGGTCCTGTCTGGTAGAAGGAAAACTAACAAACAGAAAAGACATCCACACCAAAAACCCACCTGTACATCACCATCATCAAAGACCAAAAGTAGATAAAACCACAAAGACGGGGAAAAAACAGAGCAGAAAAACTGGAAACTCTAAAAAGCAGAGCACCTCTCCTCCTCCAAAGGAACACAGTTCCTCACCAGCAATGGAACAAAGCTGGATGGAGAACGACTTTGACAAGTTTAGAGAAGAAGGCTTCAGACGATCAAAATACTCCAAGCTACGGGAAGAAATTCAAAACAATAGCAAAGAAGTTAAAAACTTTGAAAAAAAATTAGACAAACGGATAACTAGAATAACCAATGAAGAGAAGGGCTTAAAGGAACTGATGGAGCTGAAAGCCAAGTTTCCAGAACTACGCGAAGATTGCAGAAGCCTCGGGAGCTGATGCGATCAACTCGAAGAAAGGGTATCAGTGATGGAAGATGAAATGAATGAAATGAAGCGAGAAGGGAAGTTTAGAGAAAAAAGAATAAAAAGAAACAAACAAAGCCTCCAAGAAATTTGGGACTATGTGAGAAGACCAAACCTATGTCTGATTGGTGTACCTGAAAATGAGGGGAAGAATGGAACCAAGTTGGAAAACACTCTGCAAGATATTATCCAGGAGAACTTCCCCAATCTAGCAAGGCAGGCCAACATTCAGATTCAGGAAATACAGAGAACACCACAAAGATACTCCTCGAGAAGGGCAACTCCAAGGCACATGATTGTCAGATGCACCAAAGTTGAAATGAAGGAAAAAATATTAAGGGCGACCAGAGAGAAAGGTCGGGTTACCCACAAAGGGAAGCCCATCAGACTAACAGCTGATCTCTCGGCAGAAACTCTAGAAGCCAGAAGAGAGTGGGGGCCGATATTCAACATTCTTAAAGAAAAGAATTTTCAACCCAGAATTTCATATCCAGCCAAACTAAGCTTCATAAGTCAAGGAGAAATAAAATACTTTACAGACAAGCAAATGCTGAGTGATTTTCTCACTACCAGGCATGCCCTAAAAGAGCTCCTGAAGGAAGCACTAAACATGGAAAGGAACAACCGGTACCAGCCACTGCAAAAACATGCCAAATTGTAAAGACCATTGAAGCTAGGAAGAAACTGCATCAACTAACGAGCAAAATAACCAACTAACATCATAATGACAGGATCAAATTCACACATAACAATATTAACTTTAACTGTAAATGGGCTAAATGCTCCAATTAAAAGACACAGACTGGCAAACTGGATAAGGAGTCAAGACCCATCAGTGTGCTGTATTCAGGAAACCCATCTCACGTGCAGAGACACACATAGACTCAAAATAAAGGGATGGAGGAAGATCTATCAAGCAAATGGAAAACAAAAAAAGGCAGGGGTTGCAATCCTAGTCTCTGATAAAAAAGACTTTAAACCAACAAAGATCAAAAGAGACAAAGAAGGCCATTACCTAATGGTAAAGGGATCAATTCAACAAGAAGAGCTAACTATCCTAAATATATATGCACCCAACACAGGAGCACCCAGATTCATAAAGCAAGTCCTAAGTGACCTACAAAGGGACTTAAACTCCCACACAATAATAATGGGAGATTTTAACACCCCACTGTCAACATTAGACAGATCAACGAGACAGAAAGTTAACAAGGATATCCAGGAATTGAACTCAGCTCTGCACAAAGTGGACCTAATAGACATCTACAGAACTCTCCACCCCAAATCAACAGAATATACATTTTTTTCAGCACCACACCACACCTATTCCAAAATTGACCACTTAGTTGGAAGTAAAGCTCTCCTCAGCAAATGTAGAAGAACAGAAATTATAACAAACTGTCTCTCAGACCACAGTGCAATCAAACTAGAACTCAGGATTAAGAAACTCACTCAAAACCGCTCAACTACATGGAAACTGAACAACCTGCTCCTGAATGACTACTGGGTACATAATGAAATGAAGGCAGAAATAAAGATGTTCTTTGAAACCAACGAGAACAAAGGCACAACATACCAGAATCTCTGGAACACATGCAAAGCAGTGTGTAGAGGGAAATTGATAGCACTAAATGCCCACAAGAGAAAGCAGGAAAGATCCAAAATTGACACCCTAACATCACAAATAAAAGAACTAGAAAAGCAAGAGCAAACACATTCAAAAGCTAGCAGAAGGCTAGAAATAACTAAAATCAGAGCAGAACTGAAGGAAATAGAGACACAAAAAACCCTTCAAAAAATTAATGAATCCAGGAGCTGGTTTTTTGAAAAGATCAACAAAATTGATAGACCGCTAGCAAGACTAATAGAGAAGAAAAGAGAGAAGAATCAAATAGATGCAATAAAGAATGAAAAGGGGTTATCACCACCAATCCCACAGAAATACAATCCACCATCAGAGAATACTACAAACACCTCTACGCAAATAAACTAGAAAATCTAGAAGAAATGGATAAATTCCTTGACAAATACACCCTCCCAAGACTAAACCAGGAAGAAGTTCAATCTCTGAATAGACCAATAACAGGCTCTGAAATTGTGGCAATAATCAATAGCTTACCAACCAAAAAGAGTCCAGAACCTGATGGATTCACAGCCGAATTCTATCAGAGGTACAAGGAGGAACTGGTACCATTCCTTCTGAAACTATTCTAATTGATAGAAAAAGAGGGAATCCTCCCTAACACATTTTATGAGGCCAGCATCGTCCTGATACCAAAGCCTGGCAGAGACATAACCAAAAAAGAGAATTTCAGACCAATATCCTTGATGAACATTGATGCAAAAATCCTCAATAAAATACTGGCAAACCGAATCCAGCAGTACACCAAAAAGCTTATACACCATGATCAAGTGGGCTTCATCCCTGGGATGCAAGGCTGGTTCAACATATGCAAATCAATAAATGTAATCCAGCATATAAACAGAACCAAAGACAAAAACCACATGATTATCTCAATAGATGGCAGAAAAGGCCTTTGACAAAATTCAACAACCCTTCATGCTAAAAACTCTCAATAAATTAAGTATTGATGGGACGTATCTCGAAATAATAAGAGCTATCTATGACAAACCCACAGCCAATATCATACTGAATGGGCAAAAACTGGAAGCATTCCCTTTGAAAACTGGCACAAGACAGGGATGCCCTCTCTCACCACTCCTATTCAACATAGTGCTGGAAGTTGTGGCCAGGGCAATCAGGCAGGAGAAGGAAATAAAGGGTATTCAATTAGGAAAAGAGGAAGTCAAATTGTCCCTGTTTGCAGATGACATGATTGTATATCTAGAAAACCCCATTGTCTCAGCCCAAAATCTCCTTAAGCTGATTAGCAACTTCAGCAAAGTCTCAGGATACAAAATCAATGTACAAAATCACAATTGTACAAATAAACACAAGCATCTTGTACACCAATCACAGACAAACAGAGAGCCAAATCATGAGTGAACTCCCATTCACAATTGCTTCAAAGAGAATAAAATACCTAAGAATCCAACTTACAAAGGATGTGAAGGACCTCTTCAAGGAGAACTACAAACCACTGCTCAATGAAATAAAAGTGGATACAAACAAATTGAAGAACATTCCATGCTCATGGGTTGGAAGAATCAATATCGTGAAAATGGCCATACTGCCCAAGGTAATTTATAGATTCAATGCCATCCCCATCAAGCTACCAATGACTTTCTTCACAGAATTGGGAAAAACAACTTTAAAGTTCATATGGAACCAAAAAAGAGCCCCCATTGCCAAGTCAATCCTAAGCCAAAAGAACAAAGCTGAAGGCATCACACTACCTGACTTCAAACTATACTACAAGGCTACAGTAACCAAAACAGCATGGTACTGGTACCACAACAGAGACATAGATCAATGGAACAGAACAGAGCCCTCAGAAATGATGCCTCATATCTACAACTATCTGATCTTTGACAAACCTGACAAAAACAAGCAATGGGGAAAGGATTCCCTATTTAATAAATGGTGCTGGGAAAACTGGCTAGCCATATGTAGAAAGCTGAAACTGGATCCCTTCCTTACACCTTATACGAAAATTAATTCAAGATGGATTAAAGACTTACATGTTAGACCTAAAACCATAAAAACCCTAGAAGAAAGCCTAGGCAATACCATTCAGGACATAGGCATGGGCAAGGACTTCATGTCTAAAACACCAAAAGCAATGGCAACAGAAGCCAAAATTGACAAATCGGATCTAATTAAACTAAAGATCTTCTGCACAGCAAAAGAAACTACCATCAGAGTGAACAGGCAACCTACAGAATGGGAGAAAATTTTTGCAACCTACTCATCTGACAAAGGGCTAATATCCAGATTCTACAATGAACTCAAACAAATTTATAAGAAAAAAACAAACAACCCCATCAAAAAGTGGGCAAAGGACACGAACAGACACTTCTCAAAAGAAGACATTTATGCAGCCAAAAAACACATGAAAAAATGCTCATCATCACTGGCCATCAGAGAAATGCAAATCAAAACCACAATGAGATACCATCTCACACCAGTTAGAATGGCCATCATTAAAAAGTCAGGAAACAACAGGTGCTGGAGAGGATGTGGAGAAATAGGAACACTTTTACACTGTTGGTGGGAGTGTAAACTAGTTCAACCATTGTGGAAGTCAATGTGGTGATTCCCCAGGGATCCGGAACTAGAAATACCATTTGACCCAGCCATCCCATTACTGGGTATATACCCAAAGGACTATAAATCATGCTGCTATAAAGACACATGCACACATATGTTTGTTGCGGCACTATTCACAATAGCAAAGACTTGGAACCAACCCAAATGTCCAACAACGATAGACTGGATTAAGAAAATGTGGCACATATACACCATGGAATATTATGCAGCCATAAAAAATGATGAGTTCATGTCCTTTGTAGGGACATGGATGAAACTGGAAAACATCATTCTCAGTAAACTATCGCAAGGACAAAAAACCAAACACCACATGTTCTCACTCGTAGGTGGGAATTGAACAATGAGAACTCATGGACACAGGAAGGGGAACATCACACTCCGGGGACTGTTGTGGGTTGGGGGGAGGCGGGAGGGACAGCATTAGGAGATATACCTAATGCTAAATGACGAGTTAATGGGTGCAGCACACCAACACGGCACATGGATACATATGTAACAAACCTGCACATTGTGCACATGTACCCTAAAACCTAAAGTATAATAATAAAAAAATAAAAAATAAAAAAATAGCTTTTACTGGGAAGTTCTGACTTTTTAGGTTGCAGGAAACAAAATATGGTTTTTTAAAAGAAATCAAGTCCGAGTCAATCACCTTTGCCATTTCGCCGTCCCTGGGATTGGCTCAGAAATAGGCACGTGTCTACGTCAGGCCAATGAGACCTCAGGGGATATTTTGTTAGGGCTTCTGAGGAAGAAACTGTTTTGCTCCTAAGGAAGAGCTCCTGAAAGAGATGCTCTCTGGTCCCCTGGGGTTATTGTGTGTGGATTGAGGCAGTCATCTTTTTCCTAGCTGGACCCCAGAGGAGGACAAAGCCCAGTGAATTGCAAATAAATGACCCAAGATCACATTGGGTCTTGTGATATGACCTCTTCCCCCACTCAAGTGTCACTCACAGCTGTTTGGCATAGTATGCCTGGCACAGAGTCTGGCACTGTGAAAGTAACTCAGCCCAGGAACAGGAGGATGAGCAAATAGATGCCAGTTGAACCTGAAGATTTCTCAATGATTTTAGTTTGAACTGGTTTAACCTGGTGCAGGTAATATCCTTCCCAGACTGAAGTTCAGGGAAATATAAACCAAATTTTTGATGAAGAGACTCGGGTAGCATGTTGGAGAGAAGAGTGGCAAGAGAGAATGGACGGAATGAGTGCAACAGGCCCTGGTTTGGTACAGTGCCCAGCCAGAATCACATGTGTGAGGCTGTCCAGGCCACGGACACAGCGTTCTCCTCCAGGTTTACGTACACTGAGCCAGTGAGGCGCTTGCAGGGAGTCTGGAGGAAGCGTTAGACCTTTATTAGTTTAACTACTTTACCAGAGCCTAGATTGCAACCAAACCTGGAAGTTTTCAACAGCAAGCTTGCAGTGGCTTTCCAAAGGCTTGAGGCTTGCCTTTCCTTCAGTCAGAAGGCAAACTGTGCCAGGTACAGCTGAGAACCAGAAAACAACCATGTAGATTTTGAAACTTGCATTGGTTGAGAATTTCCATGCCTTTCTGCTATATAGACATTCAGCCGCACTGTAGAGATAGGTTCAATCCAACCTGCAGGAAGCCTGGCTCTGTCTGAATTAGTGGCTGCCTTACCTTAAGGGAACTTCAAAGTCCAATTGAGAAATGCTGGGCTAGATTGAACTTGAGCACTAATTTAGGTTGGACTAAGTTGCTTGGCCTTTCTGGGCCTATAGCCCCCTCATCTACAAAGCGAAGGAAAGAAAAAAACCAACACTGAGATTCTTTGTGTTGAGAAATATCATTACCTGAAATGAAAATCCCAGTAGCATTTAGAGAAAAAAGAGCATGGGATCCAGGGACAGCCTGGGGTCTGAGTCCCAGCTCTGCCACTCACTAAATGTATGACCACAGTTAACTCATTATCCAGCTCTGAATCTGTTTCATTATCTATAAAATAGAGATCATAAAACCTATGTTAAAATTTTGGAAGGATTTAAAAAGATGATATAGGCACAGGCACAAAGCAGTTCATCAATAATAATTCTATAAATATTTATTGGGCATATCCTATATGCCAGGTACTATGTTAACCTCCAGAAAGGGAGTGATGAGTCAATGAGGCATCACCCCTACTCTCATGGGGGTAGACAGACAAAACCTTACAGTCGCATTTATGAGTGTCTGTCATATGAGATAAGATCTACCATGGACAGTCATCAGATGCTTCGGTACAGGCATAACAAAGGCTAGTTCCTATCACAACTCCTCACTCAACAGTGTCACCAAAGTCACCACTCACCAAATGCCTCCCTCATTGTCCTTCTCATGACTCACAAGGGAGAATTCATTGATCCAAACTATAGTTCCCATTAGGTTAATTTTCTAACATCAGAAGTCTTTGGGAGATGAGCTGATTTCACTTGCAAACCATGCATAAAATAATTGAAGACTATTCCTGGGAGTGGGAGGTAAGTCTTTGAACTGATATTGCAACCTTGTGATTGCTCATCTCTGCTAAAGGTAAATTTGATTAATCAGCACATCCTGCTACAGTCATCTTCCCCAAAGCTAACTGCAAACAAGGAGGGCTTCCTGCCCAGTCTGACACCCACCTGGCGCCAGGTAGATGCGGGGGCCCCCAGAGAGTAAGCCAACTGGTGTTGAACGTGTGAAAGAGCCAAAGAACAGGGGAAATCTCACTCTACTAGCATGGGAGGTTAGCTTTGTCAGGAAGGTAATGTTTGGCAGCTGAGGGAAACTTGAACATGCCGCCTCTAATGTTTGTGCACTTATTTTCTCATTCACAAATGGAAACAACCACAGCTTGATCTGTGCATGGTACACAGTTTTCATTCAGATCACATGATATAAACATCCTATCACTTCTTTCAAATCCATCACTTCATTTACACTTCTATAATCATAGTCCTAGTTCAAATCTTGTCATCTCATATTTGGATTATTGCAGTAACCTACTAATGAATCCCTCTTCTTTCAGTCTTATTTCCAAGTCCCTTCTAATTCAGTTATCATATTGCTTTCAAGTTTAAAATATCAGTGAGAGTCTATCACCTTCTGCTTAAAAATATTTGAGGACAGCCCACTGCTTTCAGGATGAAGCCTAAAATCTTTACCATGGCTTTTGTAGCACACACTGTGAGCTGCCCACATGCAAGTGATGCTTCTCCTCTTCCATATCAGTGGAATCCAATACGACCAAACCAAGAGGATAAACTGTGATTGTTTTAAGCCAACTACAATGATCTCTTTCCTCTTTGGACTAAGGGTGGGCCTGTGACACAGTTCTGGTCAATGAGATACAAGAGAAAGTCTACTGGGACTTCAGGGAAAGACTTTTTTTCTTCTTGATAAGACAGAAGTGTTTGAAAAGAAGACCAGTTTTCTGTATGTTTGGGGCTATAGCAGCTATCTTGTGATTTTAAGGGGACATTAGGGTAACTAACTTTTCCCAGTTTGCCTGGGACTTCCCCACTTTTAGCACTAAATGGCCCACATCCTAGGGAACCTTCAGTCTCAGGACAACCAGGACAGTTGGTCATCCTAGGAGACATCACTGACATACTGAGCATGATAAAGCAAGATGGCATGAAAAATCTTCATGACCATCATTGAGCTGCTATATAAACTCTAAGGTTGCCTTTCTCAAGTTTTCTTGTGCAAGCTAACTAAATGCCTTCGTCATGTGCTTTGTAACCTACAGTTGGTGGCATTCCTAATTAATATAGCATTCAAGGTTTTTCATCATACGTCCCAATATGTCTGACTTTCCAATCTGAGCTCCCACCATTCCTGCCCTTCTGCCATATACATGCAATGTGGATTACTCCCTATTCTCTGGGTTTACTGTGAATCTGCACACCCCTGTGCTTTTGTTAATGCCATCTCCATTATCCAAAATTTCTTTTCTTCCTTTCATCACTGAAAACTTCCAATACATCCCTCAAGGCCAAATTTCCTCCATTTTTCAATGCTCCCATGGTTTTAGCAAGCAGAGAAGCTTCTAGTATATATTTCTCTCTCCTTATACTTTGAGTACTGTGAGGGGAAGGGATTATATCTTAGCCATTATTTATCTAAAACCCTTACTCCAGTCCCTGCCACCTTTACCATACTCAATGAATGTTTATGGAATGAATAATAGCATTTATGGATGAATAGTTATACAGAAAACGTATATGTGTTTTGAAAAAGCAGAGACTCATGGAAAGCACAAGGCATAGTCCTTCTGTTTTTAAGTCTCTGTTCAAGAAACCTTCTTGGACTCTTTTATTCTTATTGAGATTTTCCTTCCCTTGAATTCACTCAACACCCATACTGTTACTGAGTTCACCCTAGATGCCACATGCTTCTCAAAGCATTGCTGGCAATTACAGATGACTTGTTCTTGTATGCCTCTTTTCTCCCTAATAAAACAGTAAGGAAAGAATGGATAATACCTACTATTTGATAGCACAACAGGGTGATTATAGTCAATAATAGCTTAATTGTACATTTTAAAATAACTAAAAGAGTATAATTGGATTGTTTGTAAACACAAAGGATAAATGCTTGAGGAGATGGATAACCCATTCTCCTTGATGTGATTATTTTACATTGCATGCCTGAATCAAAACATCTGATGGACCCCATAAATATATACACCTACTACATACCCACAAAAATCAAAAATTTAAAACAAAACAATAAGGAAAGTGGCTTCCACTTACTACAAAGGCCACCTGATTTCAAGTCCAGTATTCTGAATGAAGTTTGGGCACCAGAAATGTTGTCTGAGCATAGTCAACAAATGCTGTGTTCTGCTTTTAAATCAAGAATGCCTTTGGCTGCAAGTAATGGAAAAACTACTAAGAGTGACTATGGCAGAGGGAGCTAGCTAACCATTAGAGATTTGGGCTCCCCTTTCATGGTATGGAGTTGTTTAGGGCTTCCTAGGCAGGGATTTCACTTCTCAGCCTTCCTGCATTAACGGGGAGCTATACGTCTAATTTGAAGCCACTGGAATATGAACTGAAATGAACTATCACTTCCCAACTAAGAAGATTAAGGGGGCTTTCCCCACACTCTTATCGTCTTCAGGGGTGACCTTGGAGGCCACAAATTAAAGATGGCAGCAATCCCAAGGTGGAAGAAGCATGAATCCCTGAGGAACCAGTTGGAGAACAGACTCCTAGGAGAGCACTCAACTCAGAAAAGCCTCACTGGATTTTGTTTGAGCAAGAAATCAACAATTATTATGTTAAAAGACTGAAATTTGGGGGTTTTTTTCTTTGTCTTTGCTTTTTTTTTTTTTTTTTTTTTTTTTTTTTTTACAGCATTTAGTCTAAGTACAGTGGCCAAAACAAATAGGATATTATTTTCTCACACAATAGAATACCTAAAGGTGGATAGTGGCTGGCATTGTTATTTACTGAAGACTTTTAAGTCTCAAACGCTTCTTATGCTTTCACTTGACCACCTTTAGTTCTTTGCTTTTCATCTTGTGGCTGTTGCCTCATGATCACAAGATGGCTACTGCTGCTCCAGGCTTTACATCATCACACCAGCAGGGGAAGGGTCAAAAGGCTAGACTTTATCATTTTAATTTGAGTGGGAACTCCTAGCCAAGTTCCCTTCCTGGAATATTTACCAGGGCTACGTCATGTTGTCAACCCTAACTGCAATAGATGTTGGTAAAGGGACTATTCATCTCTTGTGGATTCTCTAGATGAAGACAATATCTTCTAGGGAAGATGATGGTAGAGAAGGGCTTTTTGGACCAGACAACCAACACTGTCTGCCATGGATTTTATTCCAGTTTCCAACCATTTTATTTATAAAATGACCAAGCAGGTTAGAATTTCTCCTAACAAGATAGGTGACACTCATGCTCCCATTTCCCTCTTGCTTTTTCCTGGTCTTCTTTCTCCAGAATTCTTCAGAATCGTTCTCAACACACCACTCCCAGGAATCCTTGTCTATCCATTTAAGTTGGCTCTCCATGTGAAATTGATTTGTCACCGTTGGGCTAATTAGATGATACCCAGTTTTCTTTCAGTTCTAATATTCTCTAATTTTCTCTCTCGCTCTCTTTTTTTTTAAAATCAGTTGCTCTACTGATGTTGCTACAATGCTATAAATGACAAGCAAATCAGCAATATGTGCGTAGGTAGAGGTGCTCTCCTTACCAAAATACCCAGAATGAGTAATTTAAGGCTAATAAACAAACTAATCTTACAATCTGAATCTGATCTTTAGCAAGAGTCACTTTTCATAAAGGTAACAGTTATCTCTTGCAAATATGGACATAAGCAGTGACTCCTTTGCTTCTAATAGTCTAGTTTGAAGGGTCTTGGGCCAAGCACATAGTGACCTGGATGGAAGTTCTGACAAAGAGAGAAGTAAAAATTTGCTAATTGTTTGTACCCTGTTGACGAAAATACCCAGAGAGGATGCAGAAATGTCCTCAAATCTCTGAAGGTTCTTCTTATACAGAAGGGCATGGAATGTTTCCATTTGCCTCTAAGAGTAGAACTAAGACTGAGGTTGGCAGCACTCTGACAGCAGAGATTGAAAATTGATGGTGTGGGGGCCACGTTCACCTCCCAGAGAATATTCAGAATGTTTTGTTTGGCCTGTACAGTCTTTAACACACGTTTAAGATAAAGCTAACATCAAAACTTTAAAATTGTACATAAAAATAAAGATTTCCATTGGCTCTTAAAAATTAAGCAGATTGGAAATCCCATCCTTTGGAAGAGCAACTGTGGCTGCCACCCTAGGTTCTGCACTTGGGATTGGAAAGAGGCACTCCATCGAGGGAGGTGGTTGCACCTTACTCCTCTTTTCAGAATACCATTAAAATCCAGTTTTTAATTTTAGTATTTAACAATACCCCAAATAGCCTCCTTTCAAGTGTGATTCTTTTGTGTACTCCACACAAGTTAAACTACCCTAGGTCCAAGCAAAGCGCTGGATCTGTTAACTCTGGGCCCATATTTTGCAGGGCAATAATCTATTGGTGTGAATAGCAGATGCCTGCTTTGGAAAGGCATCTCTTTAGAAGTTAACTACCCTCCTCCATGACGCCTTGTCTTTACCAGGCCTAGGTCATTCACTTATGTTACCTCTCTCTGTATGTGCCTCAGTTTTTGACCTCTGCTACAGGGAAATAGATTTGGGCTTCATATAAGGGAAAATGAATTGTTAACTATCTGAAATTTCAAACAATGCAAAAGCTTTAACATGAGATAGTGAGTTTTCCTAATACCAGAGGCATTCAAAGAGAAGTGGGATCACCACTCACAAAAGGAGAATCAATGTGGATTGGGTGCTGGCTTAGAAGATATTCTTCGGCGGCCCCCTTCCTTTCATGCCTAAATGGCACCATTCTATGAATAACTGGTAGCAAAAGCAAAGCAGGACTTGTTCAAGGAGGCGCATGCAGGAAGAGGTCTGAGAGCTCAAAGAAAGTAATTGGCATGTTATTCCAAGGTTGGATCCAAAGCAAGCTGGCAGCTTTATCCAAAGCAGGAAGAAAAATGTTAGTGCACACTAGACTTGAAAAATAATCAGCACTTATTCCAGGAAAAAATAGTTTCTTTCAGTTGCTCAGGGCTGTGTGGTTTGAAGTGCACTTTTACAACATTATCTTGGTCCATCTTCATAACTCTATGATTGAAGAGCCACACGGGTAACAGTAATCCAATTATATAGATTGGAAAACTGAGGTCCAGGGAAATCATCACTTATACTCAATAGCCAGGGCTTCTATTTAGGTGTCATCTTTCTCTGGCTTTTCCTCTTCCAGCTTTATCTCAAATCACAAATCCTAGTCATAAAATCAAAGAAGAGCCTTTAGGGAATCATCTGCCACAAGCCCCCTTCCTAACGCTGTCACATCCGGGGGATCCACTGATAATCTGCCAAGAAGAGCAGCCAGTGCACACAGGTCATTCCATCTGTCTCACTTAGATCTTTCCTCAACAAAAGCCTGATTCTTCTTCCGTTTTTGAGAGGACAGACAGGTGGTCGCCATCTTCCCCAGGACGGCCCCTCAGAGACCTGAAGCCTGTTACGAAGCTGGCTCTTCATCTTTTTCATCTCCAGACAAAATAATTGAATTAACCTTTCCCCCAAATGACAAACACCATCTTGAATATCAAACACCCTTTTCATATAAATGGAGAATTCCAGAGTGGCTCACTTAACAAATGCCTCTCCTTTAAAAGCTCCTGTTCCCCAAAGCAGGAAGGCTATTAGCAAGCTAGCTCTTCAAGTAGCCCATTAGTGGCCTGAAGGAATCTGCAAGAAATACAATTAGACCTCTGACCCCAGATCTGAGTGAGTGCTTTGAAGAGAAGAGAACCATCAAGCCTCAAAGCTGGTCAGTCTATGCCGCCCACTCTGGACCATGGGCGTGGGCCCCAGTTGCTCCCCTAGAAGAGTAAAGAGTCAGGGTCCCGGATTCCCTTGGGAACATCCTTCTGTTCTCTGGCCTCATCCCATTTCACATACCAAAGTCTTTTGCTGGCAGCACCCTGAGGACATTACATTTGCTTGACTATAATTCTCGTAGCACAAATACATTGCTTCTTTTTCTCCATGGGAAGGGCTTGAGCATTTAAACTACTGTGACCCAAACTATTTTTCAACTGGCCTACACTAGTTCAACAATTACGCTTCTGAGCTTCAATTTCCTTTAATATAAAAGAGAACAATCATTACTGTATATTCAAATGGGTATTGTGAGACTCACAGGAAATGAAGTCTATGGAAAGCTTTTGTAAACTGTGATGTGTTGGTAAATATACAGGAATATTAACATTGCCATTTTAGCCACTCTTTTTGTTGTTGTTGTTCCAAGACGGAGTTTTGCTCATTTTGCCCAGGCTGCAGTGCAATGGCACGATCTTGGCTCACTGCAACCTCTGCCTCCTGGGTTCAAGCAATTCCCCTGCCTCAGCCTCCCAAGTAGCTGGGATTGCAGGCGTGCGTGACCACACCTGGCTAATTTTTGTATTTTCAGCAGAGATGGAGTTTCACCATGTTGGCCAGGCTGGTCTCAAACTCCAGACCTTAGGTGATCCACCCACCTTGGCCTCCCAAAGTGCTGGGATTACAGGTGTGAGCCATGGCACCCACCCTAGCCACTCTTACTAAATGTCTCCTAGCCCAGCAGCTTCTCCAGGGGAAGAAAGAGACAACGTCTTGTTAAATTTGGCCCAATCTAGGCTGCTAGTGAAAAGGCCAGGCTGAGCAGCTCAGTCGGGAGCTTCTTGTATAGCTCTCTTTTGTTCTGGCACACCTGCCAGTCTGACATCTGACATCAGTGTAAATAAGCCTCCCATAGGAATTGCTTTTATCATTGCACCTGTCTGTTCCAACTTACTTGCCGTGATCACAGCCCCACAGCTCTTGATGGCTGTGCACAGTCAGAAGGCACAGAAGAAAGCCTTTCCCTGGGGCCCATTTATTTCTGCACTGTGCCCCAGTGGCTGCTTATCTATAAGTGGGCATTTTGACATTCCCAACCTGCCTATCCCTCTCATGCCTCCTCCGAGTTACTCGGAGTCTGATGTCTGAACCAGAGGTTAATTTATTATTTTTTTCTTTCATTGCCTGGTCTGGAAGTGGGTGTTTCCCTCTATGAAATATTCAGGCAAGGTCCTATATCAATTTATAATAGACCTTTGTAATTAAAAAGATAATTTTTTTATTGATAAGTCAAGCCAGGCATAGATACATATCTCTTTCTAAATGCAAGTAAACAGAGAAAAATCTACTGGTGCCTGTGATAAACTGATAGATTCCCATTCTTCACCTTAATTCTTTAGACTTCCTTCATGTGGCTTTGGGGTTTCCCCTATAAAGGCAGGGCATACTTCCCTACCCCATGCAACTTGCTTTGGCCAAAACATTGAGGCAAAAGTGAGGGTATGTCTAGGCCTCAAGAGGCCTTGTGTGTTTACGTTGGACCTCTTTGGGCTTCTACCATTGCCAGGTAAAGGACAGTCTGGGCTAATTGGTGGGTTAGGAGGGGCATGAGAGATACCTAAAGCACAGCTGTTGTAGTCCAGCAGCCCCAAACGGACCCCGCTCTGCTGAGTCCACTAGTCACCTGCAGACATCTGAGAGCTTGCCAAGATCAGCCAATCTCCAGATAACCCACAGACACATAATAATAAGTGACTGTCATTTTAAGCTACTGGGTTTTGGGGTTATTTGTCACATGGCAGTTGCTCATTGAAACACTGCCAATGACAGATACCTGGAGGAGTCAAAGGATTCATCTCTCTCTGGAATAAACTGGATGTTAAAAGAAGAAATTTTTTAAAATGACTTATACTTTGTTCTTATTACAGAAAATTAATTATTAATAGAACACTTAGAAAATATAAATAAGAAAAAAGAGAAGAAAATAAAAATCAGCCAACATCTCTTTCCCAAGA
Source organism: Nomascus leucogenys (assembly GCF_006542625.1). NCBI lineage: Eukaryota > Metazoa > Chordata > Mammalia > Primates > Hylobatidae > Nomascus > Nomascus leucogenys. The sequence goes on from NC_044390.1 coordinate 72,974,837, forward strand.
AAATTGACATCCATGAAGGTTTTGGTTTTTCATATTATCTTAAAAACAAATGGATTCATAACTTCCATGTTTAAAAATAATATCAATTAATCAAAAAGTAAAACATTAGTAAATTTGAGCAAACAAAAATATAATATGTCTGCATGTTTGAAGGAAATACTAGAAATCAAAAAGCAAGAAAAGTGCAGGCATATTTGTAACACATATGATAAAGTGTTACTGTCTTTGGAGCCTGAAGAGTTCCTATACATTGATGAGAAGAATGTCTGATCCTAAAGCTAGATAGTGGAGGACCCATGCAAAACTGACTGAAAGAGAAGTACAACCAAGAAACATCATGTGAGAAAATGTTCAGTCTTATCATCAAACAAGGAATGCAAATTAAAGTGACATTAAAATACTACTTTACTTCTGACATTACAAAACAACATTTAAATCATGCTTAGGGGGAAAGGTGGTTGAGTACAATAAATACAAACACGATTGGTGAAATGGTAAATATGCAACCCATTCAGGAAATAAATATGGCAATTTGGTTTTTACATTTAAGTAAAAAAAAGTACCACTAAATTATCTACATAAAGTAGCTTATGTACAGTAAAAATCTTGAAATAAATAACACCAAAATGCTTATAAAAGTTTGTTTAGTTTTGCATGATTGCAACTATGAACTGCTTTATATTTTGTTTTCATCGTTTTCTTAAGCCCAAATTTTCTTAAGAAAAACGCTCAAGAAATATTATCTTTAAGCCATGAAACCTCTAAGCATATACTTCATATTGACCTTTTGAGCATGGACCTGGGTAGCATGGCTCTTAATGCTATGGTCAGTAAAAGTCAAGGTTTGCTGGCAAACCCCTCCCTAGACAGTGCTTGCATCATGTCACACAATGGTACCTGGCAATTAAATTACTTTCCTAAAATGTATTCTCCCACTCTGCCCCCTGGATTTGGTCCTCAGCTGTTTGCTCCTTGTCCTGGCAAGGGTTCAGCAGAGCCTAAGACAGGGATTCTCGTGAAAAACATTTATTGAGGAACTGCTCTTGTGAGGAAGGGATGAGGGAAGCAAGGCAAGGCAGGGGAAGGAAGCTAAGGGAAGATGGGGTCCTGACTGAAGATTGGCTTCAGGCTGGTCCCTTGGGAGCTTGGAAGCATGATCTCCAGCACTGCAACTCTGGGCCCAGCTTGCATTATTCTGGCGGTCCTTCAATGGTGGGCATCCCCTATCTGACCAAGGTCCAGTCTCTGGAGAAGGAGATAGCTGAGGTGTGCTAGCAGCCTCATGCACACCCACAGAAGGGAAGGGAAAGGGGACCTGGGGGAACACCAGCCTCAACACTGCAGCACCTCCCTCCAATATTCCCTGTAGCCTAGGCATCACTGACCTTGGCCTTCTTGGATCTGGGCCACATTCAGGGATGCACATTTTTTCTTTCTTTCTTGGCTCTTCATCATCTTCTGCCACTTCCCTCTGACCCAATGTATGATAGTGAGGACATCTTACAAGAATGCAGGCATGGACAAAACCAGGACTACATGGTTCAGCAATTGAGCACATGCAATTTGTCTGAAGATGTGGACTGTGTTCACCACAGAGAGGCCCAGACCAGAAGGATGTGGTGGGATGGGTCATGAGCCTTAACCCAGTCTGAGTGTCCTCACTTACACTTGAGCTCAGTGCAAGGATCTTCTAAAGGCTGCCATCCCCAAACCTGCCACCATCTCACCAGGAAAGTGACAGCAGCTACACTGGCTAAATAGAATAGGGAAATGTTATTTGCAAAAGCATGCAAAGACTAGAAAAGAGTTGGTGAGTCAGATATCTGAGTTCTCTAGCCATCTATCATCTCTCCCAAGAGCCACCATCTAATGATCTGTGAATATTTACTGAGGACAGAAAGAAGAGGGGAAAGGAGAATTTTCTAAGTCAATCAGTCGTGAATGAAGATGAAGCCATGGATGCACACTGTGTGTTCTACAAACTTTGCCTGGGGGCAAGGAGCATCCAGTCAACAGGAGATATCATTTTTGGAATCTCCTTAGAGTTTAGAATTTATCCTGCAATTAACTGAGAACTTCTGATGATGTGGACAGGACCATGTGAGACAGAGCACTAGAAGCCACAATACAGGTATGTTCCTGGGGATGCGTTTGCCAAATTTAAAAAATTCAAACATTTTAAACTTATGCCTTAGCCTGTCAATAGAGGCCCTTCAGTATCTGATGCCAGATTACCTTTCTAGCTCCTTACCCATCATGTTCTGCTCCCTGACTCTCTAACTCCAGGTATACTGTTTCTTCTGCCCTGAAAGAGTTCCCTATTCATCATAAATTCCTTCTCATCTGAAGACCCTGATAAAAAGCACATCTACAAAAATCAAACGCCCCATTTCTTGATCCTTTAACTGCAGTAGTATAACTCATTTTACATTGTATTCGTTGATCTTGTTAGGAAAATATCTCCCCCATTAGATTGGAAGCTATGAGAGTTGTCTTATTTATCTTTGGGTTCTCAACTGGCGGTATATATTTATTAAATAAATGAATGAATACATGAAATGAAAAATTGTTTTCCTTCTATAACACCTCTTCCAGAAAATTCTTTCATTCTGTTTTATACCTTGCCCTGCCACACGCACACATCGTGTGCCCTTTCACTGTTGTGTCTTCCTTTCTCTGTGTTCCAATGTGCTGAAGCTACGTGATATTTTTAGTCTTGAGTTCTAAAAGTCTAGCTACTGCTTGACTTGCCAGGTGAGCCCAGTGGGAATGCTATTCACGAGGGTTTTTGCTGGGCTATAGGGCACTAGACCTGCAGTTCTCCAGGCAGAGTTTCTGTAATCATGGCAATGATGCAATTACTGATATCATTAATAATATTCATAATGTTTGCTGAATCCTTTATGACTAGCATTGTGCTAGGTGCTTCACATGTATTTTCTCATTTAATAACTCTAGATAACACTCTAGAAGTAGTGTTATCATTATCCCTATTTTCCAGGTAGGTTTTGATAGATTTGGTAACTTGCCCAAGGTCAAAAGCCTAGGCCAAAAAAAGCAGAAGCTAGTCGAATAATAGAGCAAAACTTTGAATCCAAATCCAAATCACAGTAGCACTCAAGTCTTTAACCATTTCCAGTCCCTATAACCATCACTGACATGTTCAAAAAGCTTCCCAGATATCACCATGATGATGGTGCTTAACATAAGTTATTGTATTTAACCCTTCGAGGAAGCACAATAGGAGAGAGAGGCTGAATTGTGGTGCAGGTGGCAGCCAAAGGGGGAAGCTGGAGAAATGGAGTTGAGTGTCAGGTACAGGGGGACACCTTGGACCGCCAGAGGATGGTATAACTGCAGGACCAGAGGCTAAGAAGCTTGGAACAGGCTGGGATGTGAGACATAGGATGAGTTGGGGTGAGTAGTTTCGGATTAGGATCAAGACAACTCCAAGAGTGCTGGAACCCACCTTCATGTATTATTGGGTGTGTGTGGAAGGAAGATGGATAAATTCAAAGAGCCAGGCTGCACCAGCACTATAGGAACATCTCTTGCCAAATCCACTTGTCATGTTCTTTCCTTTCCAGGCTTGATGCATACTACACACCCTCACTGTAAATTCTTCACTTACACAAGACCTGCATGGAAGGGGCATGGGGGTAGAGCAGATCCAACACTGACGTGGGGTTCAGAAGGCCCTAAGTTCCTTTCCTGGCTCAGTGCCCTGCCAGCTGTGGCATCTTTGAAAATAAACTCTCTGAACCCTGATTCCTTCTGTTGTCAGTGGAGAAAATGATACCTACTGCATAGGCTGGTTAAGGGACTGAATGAGGTACCTTATAGGAAGCATTTAGCAAAATCTGCACACAGTAGGCATTAATAAATGTTAACCCCCTTCTCCAACTATCCTTCTATACCTCCCTTCTTAATTTTATCATCCAGTTGTTTCATGTACTGGGTTTTATGTCTCCAACTAAGTAGTGAATTCCTTCAGGGCAAGGGTCATGTCTTTTACTGTCTTGGTTTCTTCATTCAGTCATTCAACATGTACAGTCTACTTGCAGTTGATATTATGGCTTTGAGCACTTGGGAGAAAAATGAATACAAATGGTTGTTTTTCTTTAAAAAAAAGATCCTGCACAGGCAATCTATGTGTGAGGCTATGTCAAATTCAGTTTATACATCAGAAAAATGTTGCCTGGTAAAGGCCAATAAGCATGTGACATTGTCAGACGCTGGGTCAGCACACTGAATAGTTTAAAGTTGTTATTCCCAGAAGATTTCTCACTTCCTTCCCTCAGTTATTGAATACATTGCCTTAACCTCTACCCTTAGCATCAATCATCTTTGCTTTTTACACATTTTAGAGTAATAAATAGTTCAATCAGTTTCATATATTGGCTTGTCATGTTTTAAAATTTAAAAAATGTTTTCCAGTTACAAAGGCAATTCATGTTCACTTATGAAAATATTTTAATAAAAAATGAGAAAAAAAGAATATGTGTTGAAAATCATTTCTAATTTCACCATCTAGGGGTACCCATTGCTAATATTTTGATAGAAATCCTTCAGACTTTTGTAATATGTGTGGAGGTATATTACCAATGCTTAATAGAATTACTATATGTAATGTCAGTCTTTCATCATTCTAATTTCCACTTTGGATTTCATCCATCTCTATTTGTTTGTTTGAAAACAAAAGAGAAGAAGAATGTTTCTATTAAAGTGAAGCCCAGGATGGCAGTGTTTATGTGACTTGAGTTCTTGACTAAAGCTGTGTTAGCAAGTGTACATCCTGTGTACAGACAGGAAGGTGTGTGTGGACTTTAAACCATTCCCCAGGTATGGTTCCGTGGCTTTTCCAGCCTAGCTCATTCTTTTTTCTTTCTCCCTCTTGTCCTCACTCTTGGCAGTTTCTTCTCTTGTGGCCTGCTAAGAGTTACAAGTTCATTAGCAGCATCAACTCAAAGAGAGATCAAATCTATGGAGACCCTTGCTCTTTGAGCACCTTGCCTCCAGCCCTTAAGCTGACATGCACTGCAGATGGCCCGAGCTGGGTGGAGGGCATACTGTACAGAAGGAGGATACAAGCCAAGGACATTGTGTTCTGTCTCTAATCAAATCCCATTAAGTGGCAAATTCCTCAGTTCAAAAGTTTGCATAGGATGGTACTTTCAAAAGAACTCCAGTTGGTTAAATTTAGGGCCTGAAATAAATCCAGTCTAATAATTCGATCTGGCTCTGGGCCTGCCACATCCTTTCGATGGAAGAACTCGATGCATTTTCATTCACTAGGGCCCTCCTCTCAATGTTGACTCAGAGGTAGGCCACAAAATTCTTTGCTTGTGTTGGCCTTGAGAGGACTGGGTCACTTAATGAAACAAGTAGCTTCCAGTGTGTCCCTGGCTGTTAATGCAACCTCTTCATGCTTGCTGGTGCATTTTCAGAGCTTGATTGTGCAAGAAATATTGCTATTTTTGTAAATGGTTTGGCCTCTGCAGTCACTAACCTGGCATTTCTCCCCCATGGAGAGAAACATCATGTGTCCATTGATTCCTTCTTTTGTTTATAAGCTGTTTGCAAAAGAAAGCCCTCAAAAAAAGACCTTTCTCCCTGCATCTTGTCATTAGTACCAACATGGAATTTCTTCTAGTTACGTTTATCAACTTACTAAGTAATATTTTTCAGAATATTTAGCAGTAATTTCCTAGTTCTTTCAAGTCTCTTGGCTGCCTGGAGTACATGGCTAGTCCTTGATCCTTTTATTGCTTAGTTCCATTCACAATTACAAGTCAGCAAATGTTTCAGAAATGCCTTCAGTGGGCAGAGACTCTGCCAGGTACCTGGGGTGAAGGGAGGTAGGAAGAAATTTCCAATTTCACAGATTAAAAAGTTGACCACACCAAGCCCTTCCTCCACCCCTCCAGGCTGAATCCTTGGCCCCGTCCTACGCTTGTACCTTGATTATGATCCTTAGTGATCTCCTTCTAGGAGCTGGGCATGGCAGGCTTTCCATGTAGTAATCTCAAGCCTTCCAATTTAACAGCAAAATAGTACATTTTGATGCCATGATTACATACAGAGGGCCCAGACTCAAAATGCATAGGTTCAAATCCAAGCTCTACAACGTTTCCCAGTTACTTAAATTTGTTGTGCCGCAGTTAACCCCTTTGGAAACTATAATAGCAACTTCCTCATAGGGGCATTGTGAGGATTAAATGACATAAGGAATGTCAGGCCTCAGTGCACTTGGGACACCTAGAAGACTCATCATCAATTTTACTATTTATTGTTGTTGTCGTTAATGATATGTTAAAACAGGAAAATTTAATGAATGTTTGGGATTGCAGAGCAGGAAGGTGGCTGGCCACTCCCCCAGCCCCAGAAGGTCTTGGAAGCTGGCCGGGGATAGGATTAAGAACACAGCTGAAATTAAAACCAACAGTCCCTTTTCTGCCCTCATGTCCCCCGGCTTTCTCTCAGTTTCTTGTCATTTTCCTGAAATCTCATGGCCTGGATAATGAAAGCATGAAGGAGATCAGGGTGAGGAAGAGGGAGAGGCCACAAGGACCCCAAGTCGAAGGGATAATGTTAATAGAAATGGTCTCTGCAGGTTGAGTCCGTCAAGCTGGGTGTGTTTGTATTAACTCCATGAATGCTTCTAAGTCAGCTTGCCATACAATTGCCAGCCTGATGTTGACTCGAATTCTCTAGGCCATAGAAGTCAGAAAAGCTAAAAATGGAAACTGGCCAATCATTCATCCCCCAGGGCTGGGCCCTCAGCGCTTTCTCATCAGCTCTTCCTCTTTCACAGGGAACCGCAAGAAGAAAAATCTAATCAGATTGCTGCATTCCAAAATTTGCTCAAGAGCGATAAAAATAAACTCCAAGCATCCATATATTTGATCAATTTACTTTTATCCTTTAATCGAATAAGCCTCAGCCCTGCAATCAGGAAGAAAAACATTTTGCTAAGCATTTCATTTCTCCAATGATTCATCTAGCAGTGGTCTCAAAGCTGACAGGATGAGAATAAGGTATTTAATGCTGAAATAATTTTTATGACCACATCACAAGAGGCTGGAATGGCTTTTAAGGTACATCATATTTTAATCACAAGCACACATACAGCATACATTGCTCAAAAACTTTGGAAAAGATTGAATTGGAATACCAGAATCATAATATCATTATCAAGAAAAGGAGGGCTGGCTTTTTTTTTTTTTTTTTTTTCAGTCCATAATTCCTTCTGTGTTTTTGGTTGGCCTGACAGACTTGGAAGAAAAGTGTTTTAGAAAGAAAGTAACAAAAAGTACATCCAAAAGGAAGTTTCATATCAGCAGATGCCCACACATGTTAAAATTGGCAATCTCACTATTTTGTGTACTCATGAGCTGGAGGGAAGGCCTCCTTCGAAGCATCAGAAAAATACCCAGAAGGCGGAGACATCTGCAGAAGGCTGGGACATTTCAGGGACCAGACATATAGCCACTGTCTCCCGCTAGCCTGTTCCAAGCTCCATACCCCTATTTTCAGTGGAAGGAGGGAAATAAAACTGTCACTGTGGCATCTACTGCTAGGGCTCAGGTCACTCTCTTTTTAAAAGCTGCCACTTAGGTCCAGGGACCCAGGAAGTACAAGGCAAAAAGAAGTGGGTAAGAGAAGAAGGAAAGGTAGCAAGAGTGGGAAGGCTAGTAAGAGTTGTTGGTAGTGGGTTTTTTTGTTTTTGTTTGTTTTGTTTTTTGAGACGGTCTTGCTCTGATCATGCACCATGATCTCGGCTCACTGCAACCTCTGCCTTCTGGTTTCAAGCAATTGTCATGCCTCAGCCTCCTGAGTAGCTGGGACTACAGGCGCATGCCACCACACCCAGCTAATTTTTGTATTTTTAGTAGAGACAGAGTTTTACCATGTTCGCCAGGCGGATGGATTGCTTGAGGCTATTAAGAGTTTTGGAGACAGGATGATGGGGTGGGAAAACCAAATCACAAGAGCAAAAGAGAGAGAAGAGGGAGGTCCCAAGCTTTGGAACTAGAGAAACTTGGGCTCAGATCTTAAATCTGCTATTTCTCTTGGTGTGATCTTGAAGCAGTTATTTAACCTGTCTGAATTTCTTCTTCACAATTGAATAACAAGGGAATCATATCTAATGTGCTGGCTTATCGTGAGCATTAGTGAAAGCTCTTAGGACAGTGCTTGAAATATAATAAGTACATAATAGTTTTCATATTTCCTCTTGCCCTTCAACCCCTTCAAAGGTAAGGAAACAGAATAAAGTAGAGTGTGTCACTCAATTAAAATATTGTCCCTCATCTCTGACCCCTCCGCGGTTCACCACTGTCTACAAAATGGAGCGCCAACTTCCTGGCAAAGCCTGCCAGCTCCACAATCTGGCTCCAGGCTGGCATAATTAGATACCTCCCCTCCTGCACGCATCTGGGTACCTTACACCCCATCACCACCAGACCATTTTGTTCTCTCACTTCTTCGCTCTTACTTATGTTGGTTTCAGCGTGGGATTCCAATCTCTACTTATTTGCTCATGGAACTCCTACATTCTGTCTGCCTTCCCTTCTCCTTTATTGGGCAACCATAGTATGCCAGCACTGTGCTGGGAGGCAGAAACGAAGAGAAACACCACTGGGCTTGATCTGAGATAGACTTTTCAAAGACTAGTTTTAATATGATCAAGGGAACAATGAAATCTGCTGGAAGAATGTGGAGGGTATGGAGAACGGCCACAGAAAGGAGGTAGCAATTGAGCTGGGCTATGAAGGTTTCACAGAAGTCTTTTCAGAAGGGAGAAGGCAGAGGGGCAGTGGTAGTAAAGACAATGAAAATGACAATTTTTTGAGGGAGTGAAATCCTAAATTATTCTCTGTAGCTGGAGGAAAATCGAGTAGGGAAGAACCAACAGGAGGGAATGGCTGGGAGGTGGTACGGGTGGTGTGTGTTAGACCATTTTTGCATTGCCTTAAAGGAATAGCTGAGGCTGGGTAATTTATAAAGAAAAGAGGCTTAATTGGCTCAGGGTTCTGCAGGCTTTTGAAAACGTGTGGTGCCAGCATCTGCTTGGCTTCTGGGGAGGCCTCAGTAAGGACATTTCCAATCATGGCAGAAGCCAAAGTGGGAGCAGGCAGGTCAAATGGGGAGAGCTGGAGCAAGAGATAAGGAGTAAGAGAGAGAAGGGGAAGGTTCCCAGACTCCTTTAAACAACCAGATCTTCCATGAACTAATGGAGCAAGAACTAAATTGTGATCAGGGGAATGACGCTAGACCACTCATGAGGGATTTGCTTCCATGATGGAATCACCTACCCCCAGGCACCACCTCCCAACATTGGGAAGCACATTCCAACAGGAAATTTGGAGGGGCCAAACATCCAAACCATATTGTGGTGTACACAACCCCAAGCTGGTGACATGAACTATCTTATGACATGCACCACGAGCTCTGCCCACCACTTCACAGCTGTTTATCCCTGGGCAGTTCCTTCGCCTCTTTATGCTTCAGTTTGTTCTTCTATAAAGTGGAGGTAAAACTAGCTCCTAGCCATGAGAACATGTGAGGATAAGATGAGGTGATCCCTGTAATATTCCTTCCCGCAGAAACTGACAACACAGGAAGTGCTGAGCACGCGTTAGTGATTCAGTTTTTTAAAAGTCTAGCTAAAATGCCAGCTCTTCTGTTCAACTTTCCCTGACATACTGAGTTAACACTCACTCCTTTGTCCTTTGTGCTTTCGTGGCACTTTTGTAAACCTCTGGTTAGCACTTGTTTTACAGCCTTTTGCATCACAGCGTATTTGTTTTTCTACTTCTGTATCTGACAAATGAAACCCTGTGTCTTATTCATTCATCTGTGGCATCCCCTACGTTGAAAGCACAATACTTTCACTATGGTGGTTAATTACTCAACTATTGTTGAAGGAATGAATAAACCCCTTATTAAACAGCTTATGATGATTTAATTTTAAGAAATATTAGAGCTAACAAAATATCCTCCAATCCAGTATCTTTCAAACTGTTTTATCAACCCCCAGTAAGATATGCATTTTACATCAAGACCAGGTGTGTGTGTGTATATATATCTATGTAAATACATATATATATATATATATATATAAATGTTTGTAGTTAAACCACTGCTCAATGAAACAAAAGAGGATACAAACAAATGGAAGAACATTCCATGATCATGAGTAGGAAGAATCAATATCATGAAAATGGCCATACTGCCCAAGGTAATTTATAGATTCAATGCCATCCCCATCAAGCTACCAATGACTTTTTTCACAGAATTGGAAAAAACTACTTTAAAGTTCATATGGAACCAAAAAAGAGCACGCATTGCCAGGTCAATCCTAAGCCAAAAGAACAAAGCTGGAGGCATCACACTACCTGACTTCAAACTATACTACAAGGCTACAGTAACCAAAACAGCATGGTACTGGTACCAAAACAGAGATGTAGACCAATGGAACAGAACAGAGCCCTCAGAAATAATGCCACATATCTACAACTATCTGATTTTTGACAAACCTGACAAAAACAAGAAATGGGGAAAGGATTCCCTATTTAATTAATGGTGCTGGGAAAACTGGCTAGCCATATGTAGAAAGCTGAAACTGGATCCCTTCCTTACACCTTATACAAAATTAATTCAAGATGGATTAAAGACTTAAATGTTAGATCTAAAACCATAAAAACCCTAGAAGAAAACCTAGGCAATACCATTCAGGACATAGGCGTGGGCAAGGACTTCACGTCTAAAACACCAAAAGCAATGGCAACAAAAGCCAAAATTGACAAATGGGATCTAATTAAACTCAAGAGCTTCTGCACAGCAAAAGAAACTACCATCAGAGTGAACAGGCAACCTACAGAATAGGAGAAAATTTTTGCAATCTACTCATCTGACAAAGGGCTAATATCCAGAATCTACAAAGAACTCAAACAAATTTACAAGAAAAAAACAAACAACCACATCAACAAGTGGGCAAAGGATATGAACAGACACTTCTCAAAAGAAAACATTTATGCAGCCAAAAGACATATGAAAAGATGCTCATCATCACTGGCCATCAGAGAAATGCAAATCAAAACTACAATGAGATACCATCTCACACCAGTTAGAGTGAAAATCATTAAAAAGTCAGGAAACAACAGGTGCTAGAGAGGATGTGGAGAAATAGGAACACTTTTACACTGTTGGTGGGACTGTAAACTAGTTCAACCATTGTGGAAGTCAGTGTGGCGATTCCTCAGAGATCTAGAACTAGAAATACCATTTGACCCAGCCATCCCATTACTGGGTATATACCCAAAGGATTATAAATCATGCTGCTATAAAGACACATGCACACGTGTGTTTATTGCAGCACTATTCACAATAGCAAAGACTTGGAACCAACCCAAATGTCCAACAATGATAGACCGGATTAAGAAAATGTGGCACATATACACCATGGAATACTATGCAGCCATAAAAAATGATGAGTTCATGTCCTTTGTAGGGACATGGACGAACCTGGAAACCATCATTCTCAGCAAACTATTGCAAGGACAAAAAACCAAACACCACATGTTCTCACTCATAGGTGGGAATTGTACAATGAGAACACATAGACACAGGAAGGGGAACATCACACACCGGGGCCTGTTGTGGGATGTGGGGAGGAGGGAGGGATAGCATTAGGAGATATACCTAATGTTAAATGACGAGTTAATAGGTGCAGCACACCAACATGGCACTGTATATATATGTAACAAACCTGCACGTTTGTGCACATGTACCCTAAAACTTAAAGTATAATAATAATAAAAAAAGAATCTAATTCGACCCCAAACTTTTGGCCAAGAGGTGTCCTTCCATAGCATCTTTAAGAGAAAGAAAGTTGGGGAAGAATTTCTCAATGAACAAAACACACCAAGGTCCTAGTGGCAGAGCTGAAATTAACTTAAATGCCTTTGAAATGCTCATCCTTGAGTTCGTGTCCTTTGCAGGGACATGGATGAAGCTGGAAACCATCATTCTCAGCAAACTATCACAAGGACAGAAAACGAAACAGCGCATGTTCTCACTCATAGGTGGGAATTGAACAATGAGATCACTTGGACACAGCGCAGGGAAAATCACATACCAGGGCCTGTCAGGGAGTGGGGGGCTGGGGGAGGGATAGCATTAGGAGAAATACCTAATGTAAATGATGAGTTGATGGGTGCAGCAAACCAACATGGCACATGTATACCTATGTATCAAACCTGCACGTTGTACACATGTACCCTAGAACTTAAAGTATAATTAAAATAAATAAATAAATAAATGTAGTTAAATGAAACAAAACAAAAATTTCATGATACATTAAACTTACTACTACAATACATTCTGATATGTTCTAATCTAATCTTTTTAACAAACTTTTATTTTAGAAGAGTTTCACATTTAAAAATTACTAGGAAGATATTACAGAAATTTGCTATATGCCTCATACCAGTTTTTGCTATTAACATCTTACACCAGTATATTTTTCGCAACTAATGAACCAATACACTGCGAACTAATGGCCATACATCATTCAGATTTCCTCATTTTTTCCCCTAATGTACTGTTTCAATACCAGGAAAACCTGATATTGAAATAACTCAGAACTACAAATTTACCCTCTTTGAGATTGCTCCAGTAACTTCTTTTAAAATAGTAGGCTATTAGAACTGAATGAGACTTTTGAGATAATTTCATCAAGTTTTTCATTTTATTTATTTTTTAATAAGTTATATAATTTATTATTATTTTAAATCATGTGAGTTTTTTCCCATATGGATAGATTTATTATTTTTAATAAGTATATGCATGCAATTTTAAAATCAACTGTACCACTATCCATTTTATAAAAAAAAAATAGATTGAAGAGGTTCAAGTGCAGTTTTGTACATGGATATGGTACACAGTGGTTAAATCTGGGCTTTTAGTATAACCATCGCCCAAACAGTATACATTGTGACCATTAGGTAATTTCTCATTCCTCATGCCTTTCCCACCCTCCCACTTTTCTGAGTTTCCAATACCTATTATTCCACTCTCTATGTCCATGTGTACATATTATTTAGCTCCCACTTACAAGTGAGAACATGCGATGTTTGACTTTCCATTTCTGAATTATTTTAGCTAAGCAATGGTCTCCAGTTTCATCCATGTTGCTCCAAAATGACATGATTTCATTTCTTTTTATGGCTGAGTAATATTCCTTTATGGCTGAATAATAATAATAATAATAATATATAATCTACTTATTAAAAATAAAATGTTTTGAGAGTTTAAGACAATGTATGCATTTATTTAAGATATAAGTATGGGAAAATAAATAATTTAGAAGACTAGGTTGAATGTCCTTGGATTTCCACACAATCAAAGACTACATGTTTTTTTCCGAAGATGTGATAGGATACAAAGAGCAAGAATGAGTTCTAAATCTCTCTAAGAAAAATAATGTACATATATACATACCATGCCATAGAGAATAGCAAAGAGTATGGCATGGTAGTATACCTATAAATACACCACATTTTCTTTATTCATTCATCTGTTGATGGACACTTAGGTTGAGTCTATATACTAGCTATTGTGAGTAGTGCCGCATTCAGAATATGAGTGCACATATCTCTCATCTTAGACCTGGGGAAGAT